>NW_016805314.1:3253839-3461633 GCF_001698545.2 Rhinopithecus bieti
AAGCTCTTTAGTTTAATTAGATCCCATTTGTCAATTTTGGCTTTTGCTGCCGTTGCTTTTGGTGTTTTAGACATGAAGTCCTTGCCCATGCCTATGTCCTGAATGGTACTACCTAGATTTTCTTCTTTTATCAGTTCTAGAAGCTTTCTGGAGGTGTCCTTAGGGTTTTCAAGGTAAATGATTATATTGTCAGCAAACAGGGACAGTTTGACTTTCTCTTTACCTATTTGGATGCACTTTATTTCTTTCCTGTGTCTGATTTCTCTGGCTAGAACTTCCAGTACTATGTTGAAGAGGAGTGGTGAGAGTGGGCATCCTTGTCTTGTTCCCGTTCTCAGGGGGAATGCTTTCAACTTTTCTGCATTCAGTATTATATTGGCTGTGGGTTTGTCATAGATGGCTTTTGTTACATTAAAGTGTGTCCCTTGTATGACGATTTTGCTGAGAGTTTTAATCATAAAGGGATGCTGGATTTTGTTGAACGCTTTTTCAGCAATTATTCTTATGCTTGGTCGTTTAACATAATCCCAAACTTCTTGGAGTCTTTGTTCGTATTTTCTTATTCTTTTTTCTTTGTCTTTGTTGGATTGGGTTAATTTGAAGGCCTTTTCTTCAAGCTCTGAATTTCTTTCTTCTACTTGTTCAATTCTATTGTTGAGTTTCCAGAGCATTTTGCATTTCTAAAAGTATGTCCAAAGTTCCCTGAATTTTTGATAGTTTTTTCTTTAAGCTTTCTATTTCCTTGAATATTTCTCCCTTCGCTTCTTGTTTCACTTTTTGGATTTCCTTTCATTGAGCTTCACCTTTCTCTGGTCTCCCCCAATTTGCTTAATAACTAATCTCCTGAATTCTAATATTTTAAGAGTTTTGATTCTTGTTACTAAGATGCTTTCTGGACAGGTGGAAGCTTCCACCAGCACAATATGAAAGTGAGATTTTCATCACTGTTGCTTTTGTTAACTGCACTTCTCCTTTGGGCCCTCATGCCTCTGGCTTTGAGTATGCATACAGAGCACACCACGGCCAACTCAGTCCAGCTAGCGTCAAGCAGGAAAGGAAAAGGAAGGCCCCTGTAAATAGGCAGTTTGAGCTATTTCCCCAAAGAGAAGGAACTCAGCAAAAGCCTGCAAACCGTCTTAGAAGGAAGAGGCTATCTGCTTGAAACAGCCAAGACCTTTAGCTCAAATCCATTAATCCTCTTTATTAAACCTGGGTCACCTCTGAGTCTTGGCAAATTAACCAGCATCTCCCCACTGCAAGTGCATCAAGAGGCAGTGCACTGCACACTGCCTGTCATTTTCATGGACCAGGGCACCAAGGTCAGAGGGCTTCCCAGGCTCCATCCTCTGCTTTTGTCAATTTAAAAGGGAACATCAGCTGCTCTTGTATAAATTACAGGCCAGACTGTGTGGGGGCCGGGGGCCAAGGCAGCATCTCTGGACCACAGGAGAGGTGAGGAGAGGGTGCTGGGCAAGCAGCAGTTGCTCCAAGGCTTCCTTTCATTCAAAACACCTCTGAGTGTGTACAGGAGCTCTGAAGGGGTCGGTTTGGAGTCCAGGGTGAGCCCAGGTCTCTCCCAGGAGCACCTCTCCTGGCTTTCCTGCGTTTTCTGCTTTATTGCCTCCCAAAGCTGGCAAGGAAGGCCTGAAATTCTACCTTTGCTGGGTCAAGACATGAAGTAGAGACAAGGCCAGAGCCAAATGTGGAAGGGCCAGAGACAGAGGGAGACAGAAGAGGAGACAGACAGATTGAGGCAGTGAAAAGATACAGATGAGACCCAGGAGGGTCAGAGAAAAGAGAATCAGAACCACAGCACCACCGGGAAACCGCGCACAAAGTCGCACAGGGCCCCTTCTCTGCAGCCTTCCTCGCACCATCTGGGCCTCCCAGGGCCTAAGACAACCGTACTTGAAAATGTAGTGGGTCCTTCTCCCCACCCATTTACACAAATCTGGCTAAAGCTTAACCGTTACTCAAAGAACAAGTGCAGTCTCAGCTGCAAGACAAATGGAGGCACATAGATGCAAGCCTGCAAGCTTTATTACAACCAGAGTCCAGTAGCGTCGCACATCTGGTTTTATGCTCCACTTGATAGGAAGGATATGAAAACCAGGGAGGTCCCAAAGGAGAACTGCAAAAAGGATGTAAGCATGAGAAATGAATCTTATAAAACAAGGCAGGCCAGAGGAGTGACCTGTGGTCACTTTAGATGTAAGAGTAATAGCTTCCATGGATGGAGGTATGGAACTCGACAGGCTCTAAGATGGAATGATGGCTCTATGTTTACAAGAACGCTATGTGGTATGTGGTAAGACTGTTACCGCTGTACAAATGAGTACAATGACGCACCATGAGGCTCTATTACATGTTCAAGTCCACAAATCCCAAGCCGGGAAGCTACAGGGCCAGCATTGGATCTTAACCTGGTACCACCGTGGTATTTATGCCACTGCAGTCACTGAAGGACGGTGACACAGTGTTCCCTGTCCACTGAGGACAAGCTGAAAAGCCATCCAGCTCCCTCCAGAAGTCAACCTTTTTGCTGACCTGGCAGCAAACCAACCTGTATGGAAAGTGGAGAGTGAGGGAAAAGGTCTTGGGAACCAGGAATTTCAGACAAAGGGGCAGGCAGGGTCAGAGGAATTAGTTGGCATGAAAGCAAGTTTCCTTACACAACATCTCTATTGCATTCCCAATATGAAAGAAAAATGATGCCTAGATTTGTTTAATATTCTCGTCTGCTATCCAAATAGTGTTAACATGTGTTACATTTCCACTCGGGAAAAAATACATACATCAGTGTATACGTTAATGATCGCCAGCCTCCCCTCCTGTGGGGCAGAAATGGAACCTTAAACCCTTTGCCACTGTACTCACTGTTCTGACCTTTCCTTGGCCCCAAGGGAAGCCCCATGCTTTGAGATTTTGAGGCTCTTTGTGGACTGCACTCATAGTTCATCTCTACCCTGCAGGCAGACTCACTGATGGATTTGGGAGAGAATAGCTCACAGCCTGGAAGAAGGGTCACACACCTGCTGCCTGGGAGTAGACGAGGTTTGTTGGCGTTTTTTAAAATAATAATAATTGGAAAACCTTCCTGGAGATCAAAAACAAATGATCAACAACACCAGCAGAAAATATTTTTTTTCTTCTTTATTTTTTTTTTTGAGAGTGAGTCTCACTCTGTCATCCAGACTGGAGTGCAATGGTGTGATCTCAGCTCACTGCAACCTCTGCCCCCCAGGTTCAAGCGATTCTCCTTCCTCAGCCTCCCAAGTAGCTAGGATTACAGGCGTGTGCCACCACGCCCAGCTACTTTTTGTGTTTTTAGTAGAGATGGGGTTTCACCATCTTAGCCAAGCTGGTCTTGAACTCCTGACCTCATGATCCACCCGCCTCAGCCTCCCAAAGTGCTGGGATTACAGCCATGAGCCACTGCACCTGGCTAATTTTTTTAAATCAAAGGATTAATTCAATTCCAAACATCAAAGGAGAAATAGCAAAATTCGCTATTTCCTCTCATCTCAGCACTAGCACAGAGCGCCTGTGAGCAGTGACCAGGCGTTGGACCTGCCTCACTGAGACCCAGGTCAGTGGAGCTGTGTCTGCCACCCTGGCGTGAACAGTGGATGGATTAGCTCCCGTCACCAAGAGAATCCTGGCTTCTGTCAGCTTCTCTCCAGGCCATTATGCTGTTAAAAACAGAGGGTGTTTTGCATATTTAAATACTCCAATGTCATTTCACTGACATAATGCCTTTTCCTGGCACTGGGTATATTTCTCAAGTCTCCAGTGTCATGCCCTGGGCTGAGGGCAAGGCCAGGCGGGAAGCCTCACTCCCTTCCCACCACCTCCCCTGCAGGACTCCCATTAAGGGACTGGGAGACAAGGCGAGGTGCCCACCAGCCAGCTCCCATGGCAGCTCCGGCACGGGAGGAAAATTACCTGGCTGGAGTTCTCCTCCTGCATCTAGCCAATTTCTACTCCCTTAATTCAATTCAATTCTTCCTGACCCCAGCAGGCTGGAGTTCCCAGAGTTACTTTCAACGGATAGCACCAATTACTGAGGTGTGAAAATAGAAACCTTCGAATTTTGAGAACAAACCCAGAGACTGGGACTTAACTGAACTGAGAAAGAAGGCAGGGAAGTAGAGAGGGAGGAGTCTGAGTAGGAAGGGGAGATGACTTCTCGCAATTAGGAAGCTTGCAGAGGGCGAGTGCACAGCACAGGGCTCCTGGGGCGGGCAGGTGGGGGCGTGGAGTGTTGGAGGCCTGGAGCTGAGACAGTCCTAGCAGAAAAGAAAGAACAAAAACCTGTGGCAGCTCCATCACCACTAGCCATTCTGCGGAGCTCCAGTCTCCCCACTGCTGCCCCCACCCACACTGTGCAGTGTTGGCTCCTTGCCCATAACAAGGGATCACCACAAACAGAACATGGAGACCGACAAGCGCCAGCTTCTATACACTGTCCGCAGGCAATGCAAACTGTGTGCTCACTCTGGGGATGACGTTCCCCTTCACTGAAGACTTCCTAGGGAGCCCCCCACTGCACAGTGCGGCTGGTGAAATCCAAATACACGTCATAACCTAAGCACACTTGCAAAATGAATTGATTATAGCCCTGGTTTATGCTTTCATGGTCAAAACCAATTAACTACATGTCCCTTTTATATTGGTCTGCCATCCCTTCCAAAACTTAAATGAAGTAGGTACACAATGAACATTTGAAATAATATTTTAAATCAGATAACTGACTTCCTGAAAGCTCTCTTGTTATATAAGAAAGAGAAGACATAGTCCCATGGGGTTAGCTCTGGGATCATACATCAAATAAAGCTACACTTTACCCTACTCCAATTAACTTGATATGGAACTTCTTGGGGGAAGTCAGTCCATTCCCTCTGCCTGCAGGTTGCTGTGAGGGGAGATGGCTTCATGGGGGCGTGCAGGGGCTTCAAACCACCTGAGCCAGGTAGTGACCAAGACTCCCCACAGGGTGCACTGGCCATCTTCGATGTGAGTCACATAACCCCCTCCACAGGGCACTCCAGGCCTCTGAGCAGGTCTCCTTCTTCACCAGCCCGGGCTCTTCACTTCTGCCCCTCCCTCTCCTCCGTCCTAATCCAGCATCCTTTCTGCCCACCAACATGCCTTGAGGCTGTGCTCAGTCCTGCCTTTCCTTCCTGCAAAGCATCTCCTCCATAGCCACCCCTTCCAGGCCCACTGCTGCCTCCTACCCATTTCCCCAGCCAGCCATTCCTCTCACCCCCCTTTCCTTCCGTGGTTCACCCTCCCACACTTCTCCAGTGGCCAAAGTGCATCTCTGAGTGTGGAGAACAAGTCGGCCTTTGGCAGAAGCGTGGCAAAGAAGAAAAGAAGCCGGCACAACTTTGCCTCGAGAGACATGGTGCCCAGGCTTGAGCCCCGTCTCAATGACTGGGGAGCACCAGGTGAACTCTGCTATGCTTTCCCCAGGTGTGTGTTCTCTACAAAGTGAGAAATGACGCCATAGAGCAGCAGCTTAGAGCCCACCCCCTATCCTGCCCCGCCCTGCAAAAGGGACAGACAGAGGCAGGGTGGCTGGCCAGTGGCCGAGGCAGGGTGACGCAGTCCATGGTGCTCCCATACACCCCAGCATCCTCGTCCAAACTGGCTGACAAACTCCCTGGGAAAGCAGGAGGGGCTGCTCCCTATCCCCACCTGGAGCAGTGCTGAGGTCATGACCAGAGCTGGAGTGAGCTGGGTGAAGGGACGCTCTGAGTGGGATGTGGCATGAATCCACAGGCAGAACCTCTAAACATATAACTGCACAGGAAAAGAGAAACCAAATATCTCTTCTCCCTTCCATGGCTCAACTAAATGATCACCATTTTCAGGGAAGAAAGGAATCTAAGAATGTTGTAGCCAGATCCTTTGATTTTCAGTCCAAGTCCTTGGGTACCACAGTACTGGGCCAGTTGCTTTCTAGCCTGAGGACTGGTCCCACTATTCTACTTCTCAGGAGATGTGTGCTGTTGTCTGTGTTTAAATGTGTGGCCAGAATTCCTGAGATGGTAATGGCAGCACTTGAGCCCCTCACCTGTGACAGGAGAAGGCCTTCTGGATGGGACTGAGGAGGGCCAGCCATCCTGGTTTTCCTGGGACTGAGAGCTCTCAGGATACAGGGCTTTCAGTTTTAAAATCAGGACAGTTCCCAGCTAAGTTGTTCAGGACAAGATGCACAATCTACTCTGGACTTGATTTCTGAAAAACTTCCCTTCTCCTTATTAGCATTGATGGGGCAGGAATGCCACAATCTGAAAGGGCACAGGGGATTTGAGGGCTGGGAATAAAAAAAGGATCCATATTCTAAGCTCCATGATGGTTTTCTCATGTCCTTTTTGCATACAAGAAAGTGAGTTTCAGGGCCGGGCGCAGTGGCTCAAGCCTGTAATCCCAGCACTTTGGGAGGCCGAGACGGGCGGATCCCGAGGTCAGGAGATCGAGACCATCCTGGCAAACCCGGTGAAACCCCGTCTCTACTAAAAAATACAAAAAACTAGCCGGGCGAGGTGGCGGCGCCTGTAGTCCCAGCTACTCGGGAGGCTGAGGCAGGAGAATGGCGGGAACCCGGGAGGCGGAGCTTGCAGGGAGCTGAGATCTGGCCACTGCACTCCAGCCTGGGCGACAGAGCGGGACTCCGTCTCAAAAAAAAAAAAAAAAAAAGGGGTTTAGAAAATGTGCTGGCCTAGAAGTCATCTTTAAGTAGCATCTTTAAGTTAGGTTTGAAATTCAGATCTACGGGATCCCTAAACTCATGTTGTTTCCCTGGCCCTATGAGCTCTGTGGAACCATCACTACCTGACAACTAAGACTGCCTTTGAGAAGCTTTAGAAACATGCAGGGTCAGTGGAGTTAACCTCAGCTGGTCAACAACCCCTCCCTCAACCTCCGTGTTGTGGCCACAGCTCCTCCAAGCCCAGCTGTAAATCCTGGGAGTCTGTAAACACCCAAATGCAGCTCCTCCATTGCTTAGCAGCTTTTGACACTAATTGCTCTACAGAGTGTATGCAACTGGCAACACCTTATTAAAAGTGAAATATATTATGCTGTCCACTTACTGCTGCTTTATAGAGATAAAGTATTCTTACTACACGGAAAAGCTGACAACAAGATTGATAAAGTGGTTTCTACAGAGAAGCCTGCACGAGGTAATTCCTGGGACATGGGACCTACCCGGGTCACGCTGGGAGCTTCCCCAGTTCGACCTAAAGATTTTACCACACCAAGAATCCCTGCCTTTCGCCACTCTGATTTCCATCTCAAAGATGAGCCTCTGAGAAGCAAGCCTGAGCACTGAAAAAAGACAAACCTGGCCCCATCTGCAGAGTCCATCCATCCTCTTCCTCCCAAGGACTAAGCAGCGTGTGGAGGAGACGGACAGCCAGAAGTGTAGGGCAGGGAAGGCGGGAAGAGGAGGAAAGGCAAGACAAGGACAAGAGAGCTCCAGATTTAGACAAGCATGGACCAAGACAGGCTTCCTAAGGAAGATTCAACCAGCCCCAGGTCTCACATTCTCAAAGGAAACCAAATCAGCCCTCTGCAGAGACTTGCTACGTCCTCAACCATCCGAGAACTGACCTTCCACCTAACCTCAGGAAAGTCACTATACGGGGCTCTGCGTTGCAAGGCAGACCTGTCCTGAAAAGAAACTAAATTAAGCTCCTCAATCCAAAACCCCTAAAACACTTTCACTCAGCACCCCCAAATCCAAGGTTGCCTGACATCTCATATGGTTTGCAAACTAAGAAATATTTTTTGCATTTTTAAGAATTTTGAGAAGAAGAATTTGAGATACTGTATGAGGTTCACAAAGTCTAAAATAGTTTCTATCTGACCCTTCACAAAATACATTTGCTGACCCTATCTTCAAGGAAAGAATTAGAAAGCCAGAGAACGAAGACTGCAGGCAGGAGCAGAGGAAGCCCCTGGCGTGGTGGAAGGACAAAGGTGGCTACAGAAATGCCAACAGTAAAAGACTTCCCCGCTTCCATAACAGACTTGTGTGAGTGCTGAGATCTGATTGATTGTGCCAGCCGCACCTACTGGACAGAGCCAGCCACGGGAGCCCCCGCCTTCAATGCAGCGATGTTTTTCTGCTGATCTTCACTCACACCAGCATTGAGAAGGGGCCAAATCGGACAGGGTGGCCCCAGGAGCTAGCAGATAACAAGGGAGATGAAATGAAGAAAAGAGAGGAACCATTGTCCCTGCTAGGTTTTGTGTTTCTGAGATACCAAATTGCCTGATCGCTTTGACATTTTCAAGACCAAATTAAAATGCGCCACCATGGAGACAAAATGTCATTAGCCTCATTATAAGTGATTGTGTTAAAATAAATACAAAAATATAGTGGGAATTAGTCCAAACCATTAAAATACAGAAGCAAAAATGGCCAACAGGGACCTTACCTGTGACAGACTAAGAAAGGTTGAGACACCCCTAAGGGGACAGGAGAGATGAATGTAGCAGGCACAGGGGCTGAGCAGCAGCTTTCAGGCCATGCAGAGGTCAGCACTGAGGCGATCGCAGGCTCTCCCACTGCCTCACACCACATGACCTTAGAGAAAGACCCTCAACCTCACCAAACCCCAGAATTCCCTCTCTAGGAAAACAGGAAAGTAACACCATCTTTTTCAAGTATCTGTTAATATTTCAGTGCTTATTGGGAAGGGATTAAGACCTGGCCTTTTGAGATGGATACCGTCTTGGAGCTGGTACTGGAGAGAAGGGGGCAGGAAGCCTCCTGGGCAGGTACAAGCGGACCTTGCAGGGCCAGCTCCTGGTTTTCTTCAACAGGTGAGCCTGGCTACCGGGCAGACTCTCCATGGGGAGAAAGCCCAGGGAGCACGCAGAATCCAGGCTTGTTCTGATGGCTGACTCTGGCTGAAGCTCAGTGCCTACTCAGGAACCTCCTACCACCAAAGGGACCTGTCCTCCTCCTCCCTCAGTCTGCTTCCTCTTCTCCACTTCACTCCTGCACGCTGACCCTCACTGTTTCTCTCTCCCACACGCATCTTCCACTGACACCTCAGACTTCATCCCAGAAACCTGGTCTCAGCCCCACATTTTCCGTCGACTCAGTTTCGCTCTGCCACCCACGAACATTGGCCTCCAGTGCCCCGTCTTACAGACGTTCACCATAAATAAGCAATGATGTGAACTGATGCCTCCCAAAAGGAAGAGAACAAAGTTTTTCTCTTGCCTCCTTAGAAAGAGGACAAGAATCATAACTATCACCACTTCCTTCCTCTCTGCCTCCATGAAGGCCACATGAAACCTGCTCCGCTAGAAGTAGTGACTGAATATGCGAGTTCTGTTTTCACACTCTCAGCAGACCTTCCTCCTCAGTCACAGGCCTCTTTTCCAAATGGGCTGAGGACTAGGACCTATTGGTTAGAAGTTCGCACCATTTTCTTCCCCTTGAGATTAAGGATTGTGGTATTCACCAAGCACAAAACAAGTCTCTCTAATAAATATCAACCAACCCAACTGGAAGCACAATGTTAGGATAATAACATCTTACATTAACAAGATATTTCTTCCTATTTTCTAAATGTCCCTCTCCATCAATAGCACCCTGGACCCACACATTCTGTGGTGTGACAAAGGTAGATATTTTCATTCCTTCCCAATGTTTAAAAGAATGGAGGCCCCTGGAAAGAAAGTGTCTTGTCCCAGTTCCCACAGTAAAGAGGAGTGGAAAGCCACAGGCCTTAACCCTACATTCAGTCGAAATTCTTGAATTACTTGTTCTGAGTTTTAAAGAGTAGAGCAAAGAACTCCCCGGAGCCCTGAGAGGGTTAATTCCCAAGTGCCTGCAAATCGCTTGGCACATAAAAAGCACCTCCAAAATGCTCAGTGGTAATGAGCGTGGGGGCTCAGAGGGCTTTGCTGACATGAGCTCACTAATCCCCAAAAGCTTCCAGCACAATCTGTGGCAGGAGATGGTCTCTCCATCTTTGCCTTGTTCCTCTACCTGCTCTGGCACTGTGATCTCTCAGGAAATCTGTGAATGGATTAGCAACACTATTTTATTATTATTTCAAATGAGCCTGAGACAAGGATCCTGGGAGAACAGTGTGGGAACACTAGCAGGCAGAAGAAAAAATGAGGTGGCTCTAGTCATCCCTGATAAAATCAGTGGAAGCAGTGGCTGCAGGAAACAGTGCATGGCATTGTCCTAGCCACATGAGCAGAAAAATGTTACCCTGGTACCCCAAACAGAATGGTTACTGTTTAATCAGCAAACATCACTCCCCACGTGCTGTCCTGGGGCAGAAGGCAGGAGAACGCACTTGGTACACGCCTCCAAAGCTGGCCCTGTGCAAGTTCGGGATGGCTGCCTGCCTCTGCACTAGACCACATTTTTCCATTGGAATCTGTGGTTCCCATAGTGCCCCCACTTGTCCACGTTCTTTCTTCCAAACCCAACAGGCAACTGACTGCTCTGATATGTTTTTTATCCCTGTATGTGGATCTTTCCCCCACTTTCCATTTTCATCCTGTGACTGCTGATTTTAAAGTGTGCCTATTTCCCCCTTGCTCCATAAATGAGGATCAAAACAGGGAAGACCATTATCCACTGCCCGCTGGCCCAGGCTGAGGGCCTGAGGACCAAGAGACCCCGTGGACTGGGCTAAGGCTTCGTGAAGAGGGCCCCAGGCAAGCCTGACACCAGACTGAGAAGACGTAGCTTCAGAGGGGAGAACTCCAGCTCAGCACCTCCCTCTGCGGAGCAGGAGGGTGGGACACCATGCTGAAATGGGTGCAGCCGCAGGCTCCAAGGCAGTGGGATGGCTGCGATCAATCCCCATTTTCGAAGTGCTCATTAGAATGATAAAATATCAGTGCAGGCAGCACCTCAGGAGGTCATCTACCACCATCTTCTTTCATAGAGAGGAAATCGGGGCTGAGGAAGTCTGGTGGCCACACAGCCAGTGATGCTTACAAGAACAGAGTTCAGGGGAGCTGATTCCTAGGGCTTCACTCACCTGGTCATAAGCACTGACTCTGGGAACTAGAGATAATTCCTGTCCTCAAGTTAACTTTCTGATTATGGTGACAATAATGTTAAGCCAGTTGTAGAAGTGACCACTGAGAGAATAAATCCTTAAAATCTCAGGCTGGGCACGGTGGCTCACGCTTGTAATGCCAGCACTTTGGGAGGCCAAGGCGGGCGGACCACTTGAGGTCGGGAGTTCAAGATCAGCCTGGCCAACATGGTGAAACCCCGTCTCTACTAAAAACATACAAAAGTTAGCCAGGCGTGGTGATGGGCCCCTGTAATCCCAGCGACTTGCGAAGCTGAGGCAGGAGAATCACTTTAACCTGGAAGGCGGAGGTTGCAGTGAGCTGAGATCACACCACTGCACTCCAGCCTGGGTGACAGAGTGAAACAATGTCTCCAAAAAAAAAAACATCTCAAATGATGCAGAGCCCATAATGCATGCTCTAAGATGGGTTTTCCCAACACTAGATATTAGGATTACCACGGAAGCTTTTCAAAAATATTAATATCTGATTTCCTACCCTGATCAATTACTTCAGAATTCAGGGGAGCAGGGCCTGGGTGTTGTGGTTGTTTGTAAGCTCCCCCAGGTTGTTCTGAAGTGCAGCCAACGTTGAGAGCCACTGCTTTGGGAGGTAGCAGAGGAAGAGTTTTTATTGTGTACGGTGGCCAGGAAAGGCTACTTGGAAGAGAATGTGCTTGGGCTGGGTTTGGGTGCCAGTCAGAGGGAGGTTATAGGCCTGGCTGCAGCCTGGGATTCTTCATTTCCATACTGCTGGTCTAGGACCCACACTTTGAGCAAAAGGAATAAGGACAAGAGCCACTGGACATCAATATCTTCTTTCTCTGAGCCTTTATTTGCACTTTCTATGTAACAATCCCGGGTGGTTTCTGCCCTCAGTTTCCCAAATGGAGCAAGTTAGGCAGTTTTAGTAAGGGCTTCATGCCCCTGGAGAAGAACCCCTGCAAGCTCAGCAGCCACGGCCCTGGCTGACCTGCCTGCACGCTGCAAGTCCAGCCCACAGGAATCGTCTGCGTTGCTGCAGGCGATGCTCCCTCTGGCCTCATAAGGAACTGGCCTGAGCCTCCCAACCACTTGGAGGAGTGGGAAGAATGGAAGGAATTGTGAGGGGATCTGTCAAACGTCCTCTCCCCTGTGACTTTACACTACAGATCGCATCTGCCTGTGTCAGCAGCCTTGTCCCTCCACACCGGATGCAGCTGGGCGCGCACCAAACAGCAAGGAAAGCGCGGAAAACGACTTCAAGAATCAAGAAGTAACACTTGCTGTGCCTCACCTCTTGCTCTGCTTACCCCAGCACCTTCCAGTCAAGAGGACGGGACAGAGCAGCAGGAACTGTGCTTCCCAGTGTGCCACTCCTGACTTTTGCTCTTTTTATACACACACACACACACACACACACACACAATGTTTGTTTTTTTCTTTTTTTTAAATTTTTAAATGACTACCATTTACTGAGTGCCTATGTGTCTCCATAGCAATCTTTTTAAATTTTATGTTCTGGGATACACGTGCAGGACGTGCAGGTTTGTTACATTGGTAAACATGTGTCATGGTGGTTTGCTGCACCTATCAATCCATCACCTAGGTATCAAGGCCCGGATGCATTAGCTATTTATCTTGATGTTCTCCCTCAACCCCCACCCCACCCCACTGACAGGCCCCATTCTATGATGTTCCCCTCCCTGTGCCCATATGTTCTCATTGTTCAGCTTCCACTTGTAAGTGAGAACACGTGGTGTTTAGTTTTCTGTTCTGGTGTTAGTTTGCTGAGGATAATGGTTTCCAGTTTCTTCCATATCCCTGCAAAGGACATTCTCTCATTCAGTTTCACGGCTGCATAGTTTTCCATGGGGTATACGTATCACATTTTCTTTATCCACTCTATCATTGATGCATAGTTTTCCATGGGGTATACGTATCACATTTTCTTTATCTATCATTGATGGGCATTTGGGTTTATTTCATGTCTTTGCTCGTAAGCTCAGCCCTTCTGCAACTTGGCGATGGTGGCAATGCTGTTCCACACTTACTCTGAGATTGTCTTGAAAATCCTCTCACGCTTCCTATGACGACTCTCAATCAACCTTCTCCCACAGCTCTAAGTCGGGAGCTCCAATCTCATTTCTGGGCAGAAACACTAAGTTCCAGAGAGGTTAACCAAGCTGCCCAAAGTCATATGGGTTGTTAGAAGGCATTGTCTTCCCTCTCTCTAGCTAACCTGCTTATGTAGCTGTTTCTCTTAGGTGGATCACTCATTTACTCCATGAGTACTCACTGAGTACCTTTTCTATGTAAGGCTCCATTTACTCCACAAATACTCATTGATTACCCTTCCTTTGTGAGGCACCACCTCTTGGGTGTCTCTTCCTAAAGGCTGTGGGGATCCTACCTCATGCCCACATCCACTCCCCTCACCAGGCACATTACCCTAACCTTGGTGGTGCTCTGACTACAGGAAAAGTAGTGAGGCCATGTGGGGAAGTCCTTAAGTGGAGAGTTCTGCTACAGGCTTATCATCTGACACTCCTAACACTGCAGTGTGCGTCTCTGCAGTCACCCAGCCTGTTCCGAGCTGGCCCTGGGTAGGGAGTGCACTTCCTGACACAGAAGTTTGAGCAGCCAAGGAGCAGTGCCTAGGCTGTCCCTGGACCACCAGGAGACCCCTTGATTGTGTCTGTGGTTCAAGTCTTGCCATCACAGGCTGAGGAGAGATGCTACCAGATTTTCAGAATATCATTTCTTTTGTATGCTATAAACTTCCTGCAAGATGGAAGAGGGTATAGAGGAAAGTACACTGCCTGGAAGTAATTAGAGCTCATTTCTGTACCTGATTCTGCCACAAGTTGCTGTGTGAACCTGATTAGATCAGTGTACTTCCACACCACAAGCCTTCTCGTTTGTGATTCAGGCTGTTTGGCTTAAATGGTCTTAAGGTTCCTTATGATGCAAATCGTTTGTGGGCATAGAATTAGCTTCCCCCTCTCTTGGGCTTTTCTTCATGCCCCAGCACTAAATACTTAAGGGACTGCTATAAATGGAGTCTGTACTTTAACAGCACTGCCTTTGTTCCTTTAACTGTGTCCTGCAGTGATTTGGGATGGCATGTGGTCAAGACCTTTGTGCCAACGTAAAGCCTGCAAGCCAAGCAAGGTTGTTACTTTGACCCGTTTACCACCTAACCCACAGGTTATCATAGATGAACTCATCATGCTTCTATGGGATCATCTCCCTCCCCTCTTTTAAAGTTGAAGTTCCCCAGAGCTGCATGTTGGACTCTCTTCTCTTCCCTTTCTGCATTCCTCTTCCTGTGATCTCATGCAGCCTTGTGGCTTTACATGTCATTGATATGCCAGCCACTCACACACTCACACACACACACAGACACACACACACTCCAATCTCATTACAAATCCAACTGCCTATTCAACATGCCCCATAGCCACCTCAAGTTCAACACATCCAAAGGAAACTCCTGATCCCTCCCTAAAGCCCTGTTCCACCAATAGATCTCCATTGCAGTTGGTGTCAACTTTATCCTTCCAATTGTACAGATCAAACAATTTGGAGTCCTCCTTGAATCCATTCTCTCTCACCTGATTGTGCCATCCTGGTGACCCTGCCTTCAGCTACAGCCATAATCTTCCACTATCATTTCCTCTGCAGTCTCCCTGTTCCAAGCTACCTTCATCTGCTTGGATTATGGCAGTATCTTCCTAACTGGTCTCTGCCTCTAAGTTTTAGCAACCAGAATGTTCTTTTAAACAAAGCAAGTCTTGCTACTCCTCTGCTAAAAATCTGAATGAGCTCCTCATCTGACTCAGAATAAAAGCCGAACTTCTTACAGAGGACTGTGTGGCTAACTGGGTGCCCGAATAAGGTCCCTCATCCTTTAAAAACCTCTTCTCCCACATCTCCTACTACTCTCTTCCCACTTGCTTACTCTGCTTAGGCCTCACTTGCCTCTTGACTGTTGCTTGAATAAGCCAGGCAGATTCACTCATGCCCTGAGGTCTTGCACCAGCCAGTGCTTCTGCCTGGAATGCCCTTTCCAAACTCCTTTACCCCTTTCACATCTCTGCCCAAGTGTGGCCTCCTTCTGTGAGGCCTGGCCAGACTAGCCTGTTTACAATTGCAACTCTGTTCCCCATAATCCCAGTCTCCATAGCCTGATGTACTTTCTGTTTTCCTTTTTTCCACATTTCTTCAGTTGTTCTAACATACTATAAAATTTATCTACATGCTATGTTTGTTGTGTATTATAAGATTTTCTCCACTAGTAAGTAAGCTTCCTAAGGGCAGAACTCTTAGTCTGTTTTATTTGCTGTTGCATCCCAAAGTCCTAGAACAGTGCTTGACCCATGCTGGTAGTTACTCTTCATTTGTTGAATGAATGAGTTAAAGAGCAATGGCCATGTCTGAAAAGATAGGAACAAAAGAATCTGTTTTTCCTACTCTCACAGAGTCACTCAACACACTTTTGACACCAGATGTTGTGGACTAGGGAGTTCCTCACACACTAAGCAGTTCTCTGATGGACACCAGCTGGGTGTTCCAAGAGGCTCAGATCCTGCAGGTTAAGGGCTCAGTCCCATAAGGCTACTCCGCTTCAGAGGCCATTAGAAAGCTCCAGGTTAGGATCTGTGCTTCTGACCAACTAGCGACAAATCAGGATTTGTCCCAAACCTACTTACCTGTGTTTGATTAACGTTCTAGATTCCCACACCTACCATCCAGTCTTTGATGAATTTACTAGAGCAGCTCACAGAACTCAGGGAAACACTTTGCTTACATTTTACCCACTTGTCATAAAACATATTACAAAGGCTACAGATGAACAGCCAGATGGAAGGAATGAATGGAGTAAGGTATGGGGAAGAGGTGCAGTCTCCCATGCCCTCTCTTGGTATCATCCTCCAGGCACCTCCATGTCTTCAACAATCCAGAAGCTCTCTGAATTCTGTCCTTTGGCTTTTTAAGGGAAGCTTTATTACATAGGCATGACTGATTACGTTATTAGCCACTGGTGATTAGCTCAACCTTCAGCCCCTCTCCCCTTTTCCCAAATCTCAGGGGAACAACTGGAAGTCCCAACCTTCCAATCACATGGATGGTTCCCCTGGCAACCAGATCCCATCGTGAGTCCATCCAGGAGCCTACCAAAGAGTTGCCTTATTGGGGCAAAAAGGTGTTCTTATCCCCCAGGATATTCTGAGGTATTTAGGATCTCTGTGTCAGACTAGCCTATCACTCAGGAAATTATGAAGGTCTTAGGAGTTCCATGTCAGAAACCAGAGCCAAAGACTAAATATTAGCACAGAAGATTCTCCTAGGACCCCTATCTACAAGGAAGTTAGCAGCTTTGTCTCAGGAACCAGGGAAGAGACCAATATATATTTCTTATTATATCATAATATCACACCATGTAAACCCATTTTCAAGAAGTCAATGAGCAACTAAATATACCTTTATCCTGAAATTTGAGCACACACTCCACAATTAAAACAAATCTTTCAAGGCGTAAAGCTGAATTTCTTCTCATTGGGCCTGCTGTCTGGAATTTGTAAACCTGGAGGTAGCAATTCTCTCTGGGAGTAAACACAACAGAAGAATATGAGGAGAGATGCACCATGCCTCTGTTAATGTGAGAAGTTCCAAACATTTAAAAAAATGGTTTCTCACACCTTTGACTCCATTTACAACATGGACATTGAGAAATGTGTGGGGTTATTAAAAGTTCAGATTTCACCAGCCCCATTCGTTATTTTTCTGACATTTAAATGACACAAACGAAATCTTTAGCATGACAAGAGCATTGCTGCTTAGATCACAGAGCACTGCCATTTTTCTCAACACTGTAATTTGGAAGTTGGCTTGGATTACTCCTTTCTTCCACTGCTTTACCCCATTTCCTGTTTCCCAGCCAATCCCCAAACATCAGTGCATGTGGTTAATGCAATTCTCATCCTTTAAAAACCCAACTCAAATGTCATCTCATCTGGGAAGCCTCCCTGAAGAAACCTGGCAGAGCCAGTTTCTTCCTTCTTTGCACTTCCATAGGATTGTTTATGCAAAAGACTGCAGAAGCAGTACATTGTGTTTTGTTAATGTGTTTACAGGATTGTGTCTCCCTGAGTGAAGCACTCAAGGAGAGTGGCCTTGTCTTAGACATCTCACCATCCTGAGCCTCTAGTGCCTGGTAGAAAGCGAGTGCATAACTGATACCTGTCGCATAATGACCTTGTAGAATTAGTTGTTGCCTATGGAGTTTTGCAAGGAAGTAGCTTTTATCTAAACTAAATTTGGCATTTATAATGGTTCATGAAAAGATCTTAATTCATGAGCTGCATTACAGAGATTAAGAGTTTAGCATCTAAAATTGTTGTTGTCAGGAACACAGCAGCAAAGAAATCGAGCCAGCTAGGTCAGTTGAATATAGGAAAAAAATCGGCCGGGGGCGGTGGCTCACGCCTGTAATCCCAGCACTTTGGGAGGCCGAGACGGGCGGATCACAAGGTCAGGAGATCAAGACCATCCTGGCTAACACAGTGAAACCCCGTCTCTACTAAAAAATACAAAAAACTAGCCGGGAGTGGTGGCGGCAGCGCCTGTAGTCCCAGCTACTCGGGAGGCTGAGGCAGGAGAATGGCGTAAACTCGGGAGGCGGAGCTTGCAGTGAGCTGAGATCCGGCCACTGCACTCCAGCCCGGGCGACAGAGCGAGACTCCGTCTCAAAAAAAAAAAAAAAAAAAAAAAAATCATGATTCAGTCTCCCAAAGGGTCAGTCCCTACACACCAAGCCCCTCTAGGGCTGTGGAGAAGTCTGCCACAGAGAATTGGAGAGCAAATTATGCAAGACAAAGAGACACTTCAAGGCTGGTCAAGAAATGAAAACAAAGACACCCCAGAACTGTGGTAGTGGTTCACATCACCTGGCATCTGCAAGACCTTGGAGCTACAGCATCGTCAGTGTTTGCAACAGGGATCATAAGAGACTTTGATGCAATGAGGAACCGATACAGGGGATACTGGTCAAATAATCTTCACATATGCCTTCTGTAGTGATTGTGTGCAAGGGAGGTGAGTTGGCTGCTCCCTATAGTTTTGGAGCTTTGGAGACACTGACCTCTGGAATGTGGGCTTGATTCTTTAGCTCGTAAGTCTCTCCCAAAAGGCACTGAAGAGTGAGGGAAAAATCAAACACTCTTATTTCCTGTTTGCCAGCTCCATGTCAGATTCCCATGTGTGCTCCCTTCCTCCTCGTCTGGAGTGCTTGGCATCTCCTGTTACCAAAATTATTGCAGGGAGATACAGGGTACTCTGAATGTCCTGCCAACGGCCCCTCCTTTTCACTAAGAAGTAACATAAAGACTAAAGTCAAGAGTCCTTTATTAAATATTTATGACAATTCTCACTTTTTTATGGTAGGAGACTCCTTTCTTTTCAAATTGGCTCAGTACTCTAAATTGATCTCAAAACTCTATTGCCATAACTGTACGTAGGTCTGCACTGTTATTTATAACTCACTGATTTTAAATACTGCCTTTTAGTTTAGCTTTATGTATTTGTCTATAGGAAATTTGTCTGAGCTGTCACTCTCACTCCTGTGTACCCTCAAGAGAGTAGACTAAAATATCAAGTCTACCCTAAAGAAAGTTGCTGGAACCATTGCCTAGTAAAAATCACACGCTCATTGAGAGAGTCAGTCCAGCTAACTTAATAATGCAGCTATGATGCAAGCCTTCTCTTATCTAATTTATTCCAGATATACCACTCTAGAACAACCCTACTATTATACCTCATAGTGTTATTATCAAATATGTTCATATTATTAGCCATCCCTTAAAAGTATTCATTAGAGAGCATCTGGAAAAGATGAAAAATTTGATGACTTGATTTACAGGTTCTGGATAAACTGAATTTCCAGGGAAACATATAAGCTGAGAACCAGAAGCTCCTCACAGACTTGAACCAGAGCAGGTCAGAGGTGCAGTTCTATGATACAAGAAGAGAAGGCCATCTTTCACCAGCTGGGAGGAAGACAACTCTCTTCAGCTAGAGGGGTTGCTAGGATACTGCACTGACCATTTAAAATCACAGAGCAGTGGTTCTCAACCAGGAATGATTTTGTTCCCCAGGGGGCATTTGGCTATGTCTAGAGACATCTTGGGCTGTCACAGCTCAAAAGGTGCCACTGGCATCCGATGAGTGGAGGCCAGGGATGCTGCTAAACATCATACAGTGCACAGGAAATTCACACAACAAAGAACGATTGTGCCTAAAACGTCAAGAGTGCCAGGGTTCAAAAGCCATGCCATGGGGATAATAGAAAAATCAGTTCGAGAAACTAATACAAAACCATAAGAATCAAGAACAGGAACATTACTGAAGGGTAGACCAGCTTTATGAGCCAAACAGTGACTACGCCCCAGGTAACCAACCAGGAATATGAGAAACACAGATAAGATCAATTGTAATGGACTTAGGGTGCATCAAGAGGGAAAGGAAGCACCTTTATGATCAGTCCAGAGAAGCCAGAAACTCAAGTGAGAAATTTGGGGGAACACGTTAAAAAATGTTTAATTTCCTCAAGGGTCAAGGCAGGGCTCCTGGATTCTGCCAAGAAGAGGCAAAAAAAAAAAAAAAAAAAAAAAAAAAAGGTTTCTACTGGTCTTAAAGATTTCCCAGTCCTCACAGCGCCATTAGTGAGTCCTAGTTCAACTTCGCAGAGTGAGCAGTTGAGCAAATAACAGACCAGAAACTGATCAGTGGAGTCCGGCGCTGGTTCCCACACCTGCTCAACACGACGCCAGCCTTGTCCTCCACCGACCAGACGTCAGGACAGGTCCACATGGGCAGGGCGCTTATCACCAGAAACAACTGGGAGAGAAGCCAGGCAGCAGCCACCAGAGCTGGGAGAGGCTGGGGACTGCGGCCCCCACGGCGGGACAGCAAGGCCGGCAGCCGGTGAGGGGAGGCAGACAGCACAGCGCAGCTCTTTGTGTCCCTCTCCAACAGAGGAGACGCATCTCCCACCCGCGGACCTGACTTGATCTCTCCACTGCGTTCTGTTATGGCTGAGAGAGCGCCGCCTGGGAGCCGTCACAGTCAGGGGCTCCGGAGAGCCACCGCCGAGACTCCTGGTCACTCACACTTCCCACGGCCGAAGATCTGGGGGACACACTCAGGCCACCACCGCCGGGGCTGGGGCTGGACTCCAGTCACTTCAGGATAAAAACGATGCTAGGAAGAGGCATCCACTTCCAGTTTTTCCGAGTTTTGCTCTTTTCCGTGTATCTCCATGAATACGTTTTAATAATATCTCTTTTGGAAAATTCCAACCCTACCTCAGCTGAATTTCTCCTCAGGGACAAGGGTGCTTTCCAGCCTAAACCAGGAAAGCGAAGGCCTCAGTGTCCTCAGGGTGCATGGTCCCCAGTGCAGAGCCGGGACAGAGAGGGAGAAGGCGGGGAACCCTGGAGATGGAGAATTATGAGCCATGGGGATGGATGGTCCCTGTCTTTGGCCTTTTCTTCTTGCAAAGACTGTTTTGCATTTATTTCCCTTCAGTGGTCTTTTTTTTTTTTTTAATAAACAACAGAATATTCTGGATGCAGGTCTGCATTCACTGATGTGTTACTCATTTTTACCACAAAGACAGCATTGTTGAAGGACATGACAGCTGCCACAAGATGGGGTCTTCCGTAGCAACAGCATTGTACCCACATCCAGAGTGCGCTGTGGCCAAGGACACATCCCCATGCGAAGTCCCAGAGGGAGCCAGTCGGAGCCAAGTCATTAGAAGCATCTTGCCAAGAATGATTTGACATTTCTGTCTGGACTCCATTCCCAGTCACGTGCCGTGACTCTCTGCAATGGTCTCCAAAGTGGTGCTTGTCCCCAAGGGTCCTCCGAGTGATATATGGATGTGAAAGGAAGGAATATCAGAATTCCTATTTTTATCTATTTTCCTTACCCTTTTTATCATTATATATGAGAAAAAATATGTGTAGTGATTATATATTACTATACATGTGTAGTAGTCACATACATATCATTTATATATGCATAGATATATACTGTATGTGCAAGCTTAAAATGTGTTTTGTAAAAACCATGGGAGCTCATAAACAAGAATTTGGGAGCCCACAAATTAAGACAGTGGGTCTTAATTTTTTAATAGTGGAAGGTGATCACGTACAGCTGGTGTAATAAAAGCGGAATTCCTCTGGGTGATAAGGGGCAACAGGGAGTCAGGGAGTGGGGGCAACTCCCCGCAACTCACCGCTAGGGCGGCGGGGTCTGGACTGCACAGACAGAAACCCAGGCACCAGGACAAGGAGCTGTGGGAAGCCACCTGAGAGGCATCGTCTTAGGGGACAGAAAACTAATTAGAGCCGGGCTGACTCCTGGGCAAAGTCATCGGTGCCAGGGTCCAAGCAGCAGTGAGCAGCGCCGAGCCACAGAGCGGAATGGAGGGACACATCTCAGCAAGAACAAGGTGTTTCTGAAGTAGGGAGGTGAGGACTAAAGGAGTTTTGTGAGCCAGAGTGAGTGACTGAATAACCACAGCCACTCGTTCAGGCGGTGCCCGTGGCTACCTTGTGTGCAGAGTGGGAACAGTAAAGGCTGTGCACCTTGCTGAGCATCAGGCACAGAATGGACAAGGAGGATGACTGGGGTCCTCACTTTCTCCATGTCTGATGCCCAGGAAATATCTCTTTCTCTAGCTCCACCAGCTCCAAGGAAGAGTCCCATGGTACTTCTGCCTCTGATGTTACAGAGGCACAGCCTCCAAAAGACCCCTCATGAGCAAAAAGAGGTTCACAAGAGGAGTGTGGTGTGCATATGTGTATGTGGTGTGCATATGTGTATGTGGTGTGTGTGTAGATGAGTGTGCATGGTTGTGGGTGGGTGGGGTGGGTGGTGTCTGTGGATATAGGCGAGGTATGTGTGTGTGTAATGTGTACGGGAGTGTGCATAAGTTTGTGTGGGGGTATAAGTGTTGTGTGGGGGTAGGTATGTGTGCTCATATGGGTAGGTGGTGTGCAGGCATGGTGTGTGTGTGTGTGTGTGCATAGGGATGTGCATGAATGGGTTTGTGTGTAAGTGTGGGCAGGTATGGGTATCTGTGTGTATAAGTGTGTGTGCGTGGATGTTTGTGTATAAGTGTGTGCGGGTGTGGGTGTGTATGCAAGTGTGTGTGTGTGTGTGTGCATATAAATTTGCATGCACAGGTGTGTGTGTGCCTATGGCTGGGCAGTGTGCAGGTGCTGGTGTGTGTGGGGTTGGGGCGTGGACAGTGGCAAGTCGGAAGATCTGTGGCAGCTTCTGTCCATGCTGAGATGCCCTGTGCCCGCCCCCTAGGGTTCTGCCATGTCTGATTGCTGCAACTTGCCCTCTAGTATGTCAGGCAAGGAGCACCCCACAGAGGTGCTTGCCCTGTGGGGAACAGTCCCTGAAAGCCTCTCTTCTCCTCTTCAACACGGAAGGCCCTCGGCCTATACAGGAACATCCTGAGGGCTCAGGATTCCTTCTCCCTGGTGCACTGTGAGCAGGTGACTGACTCATCATCTGCCTCCGTCTCTGTCCCAGCAGCCCTTGTGCTGGGGTGCTGGGTGGCCTGGGCTTCACCTTTGCCCTTCCTTGTCTCTGGTTTCTAGACATTCCTCGTCCCGCTTTCTTCCTAACTTTCCACCTAGTTCTAACCTTGGTTTTCTGGCTTCACTCTGCCATCTACCCCCAAATGTTCAATGCAATACAAAAGAGGAGACTTCAGGAAATCCTGAATGCGTAATTAAGATATTTTTGTGTATTAATTTATTTGAGAAAATATTTGAGGAAAAATAAAGTCCAGCCACAGACCTAAGTGTGAGATCTGTTGATGGTGAAGCAAGTCCTACAGCCAGCATCTGGGAGGGACACAACAGAAAGACGGGGGAAACTTTACTGAAAAATCTGTCACAGTCACTCTGTTCCCAGATATCACCACCAAAATGTAGCTAAAAAATAATCATGAACAGTTGAAAATAAACGGGAAACAAGATTATAAGATGCTTTTTACGAGGGGGAAAAAAGCTATAATGCATCTTCCTTGATTTCTCCCATCTCCCCTATCTTCCTGAACTCTCTCTCTTGTGTTTCTGCTCTTCAGCCACGGCATAAAATGTGACCTTGATAACAAACAAACCTCTTGCCCTCCCAGGCACACATGCTGCAGTGGTGCTTCTGGAATACTGACTGAATAAAAGTGTCAGTGGCTTCTCCCGCACCTCTCATCTACAGGCACATGTGCCTGCCAAACAAACCTGACTTCAACCAGTCAGGTTTAGCTGTGTCTAATTGCCTTCTAAAGTAGCATCCACTGTTTCTATGAAATTTGACCACATCAACATAGCTTCTACTGCATGTGAGAAAGACCTGGGGCTGGGTGCTGAGCAGCTCACAAGCAAAGCTAGATGGTGACATCTTACATCTCTGAGAGTCTGCCCATACAAAGTGAGGCTCAGAGCCCTTTATGAATATGAAGACATAATGAAGAATGAATTTTCTAGTTCCAAAGGAAGGCTAGAGCAGCTCTCCACCCCACCTCTGGCAAGATGAAGACTCAGTGTGTGGGTAAGGTACAAAGAGCTCCACTGTCCTCGAGACCCAGTTTATGCTGAAGTCCTTGCGGGCTTTTGCTGCCCAGAAGACCGTCTGGTAACACAGACAGAAGGACTCCTCCCAAGTGCAGTTTGCACAGGAGATTCCTGGTCTCAAGGGCCCTTTTCAGAACTGCAGGCCAGCTCACCATCCCTAATTGAGCTGGGTCTTTTTCTGAGGCTCCCAAGAAGCTGAGCCTGCTGGATTAGGGCAGAGTACAAGATGGGCGCATGACTGAGTCCAGAAAGGCAGTCCCATTCTCCCACGCAAGCAGAAAAACAACAGTGCTGAATCCGTGGTGCTCATTCTGGACTTAGCCCAGCATGGGTGCAAGGCTTTGTGGGGACCTGAGAAGATGTTGTGGTTTCCCCCTGGGCCGAGGCAAAGACGAATCTCACCTGTAGGGATGCACTCATCAGCCCATGTGTACAGAAATCAGTCAGGCCCCTTTCTAATACATGCTCAGCAGTATCAAAGAGGACCCCTCTTTCCACAAAAGATATTCTCCAGCCAAACACCGTTCCCTAAAGTTCTACTTTTAGTAGTGACTGCAGCCGTAAGAGGCAGGCATTATCAGCCAGGCCTGGTCTTCATGGAGCCGGAGAGCACTTTTAGCTTGACTTGAGGCTCCATGTTGGAGCTCTTTCTGAACCCGTTTCAGGTCTCTCATCACAACCCAAATGGCAGAGTCCATGTTCTCTGGCAAGGCTCAGCTGGGGAAACATAAGCCACTTCCCAGTGCTCTCCATGGGAAAAAAAGAGGCAAACCAAACATTGACTCATGCCTGGGAAGTGAATGCAGGAGTTCCCTGGATAGGCCTCCTGCTCCAAAACAAGAGTCACAGACTCTCTGGCATGCACTCCACTGCTAGTTATCATCACAAGCCGTCCTAGCCAGAGAGAGAGGAAGTCACAGAAAATGGAGGAGAAATGCCCAGACAAGAGTCGCCTTCTGAAGCAAGGCAAGGAGACCTGGCAACCTGGAACTTCACAGCACTTCAGAAGGGGTGGGTCTATTCGGTTCCTCTCCTGATCTTTGGGTCCACTTTGGGAATGAGGCAAAACAGTTCTTTTGGATTTTACAGAGAGAATTAAAAGTAGTCAGTACATTAAACTGCTTGCCCAAGATCACTGGGTTCATAAGCTGAGAGGCAAAGGCAGAGGCCGTGTCCTGGATCAGAAAGTCCGTGCTTCCTTCCACAAGGTGGTGGCAGGATAGCTAATGGCTTTAAAAATAAATAATTTAAGCGAAAGAAGAAAAGAAACAGTCATCTGGGCCATAACAAAGAAGCGGCCCAATCCTCATGGACATTGTGGGCTAAAATGATGGCAGTTATAAGGTAGTATCCATTGACTCCCAAGAATTCTCCCCAAACAAAAGGAGGGTGGAGCCCACCAGAAAAAGATGCAAAATGCTGATAGTGGTTTTCATCATTCCTTCCCATCTGGGCTTCACCCAAAGAGGCATCCATCCCAGTGCCAAGTAAGACTGGGCACTCTCTCCTCCATGGGATAAAGCCAGGGGACTCCCAAGGAAACTCCAGCTTCTCTTGGAGCCTGTAAGCTGATGGGCTATTTCCATCTGCCACATTCTCTCTTCCAACATCCTCCTCTCTTTCAGGGGTACGGGAAATCCCTTGGCACTGGGCTGTTCAGGAGAACCAGGTTAGCTTATTCGGAGAAACCAAAAGCTTCTGTCGGCCTTTCTTCCTAGGAATGGAAATTCCTATAGGGGCGTGGCCTCCCCACTGTCCTGCTTCAGCCTGCTACCATCTGACCATATCTGGCATGGTTTTGAGTCTGAACTCTGGCTTCCTGTTCTACATTTGTCTACGGCTCTTTTGGACCTACTGTTTTGATTGCACCCATGCCTATGTTGTCAACTGTGAAGGCGAGTGCGCGGGGTGCGTTGTTCTAGGGGCAGTGCGGGGCGTGTTTGGGGGCAGTGCGGGTGTTTGGCAGGCAAGTGGTTACGGGGCAGGTGCGGTGGTGTTAGGGGGCAGTGTGGTGGTGTTTGGGGCAGTGCGGTAGTGTTAGGGGCAGTGCGGTGGTGTTACGGGCAGTGCGGTGATGTTAGGAGTGGGGAGGTAAGAAGACTTAGTGCATTTGGCTCTTCCCGTAGTAGCACACAAAATAGTCATGCTGCACATGTATGTGATTTGTACACTCTACGCCACCATTTAGCATGAACCATTAATATAGAGACTGTGGGATTCTCAGTATAGCTTTTCTCTTGGCTTAGTGCAGAGCCAAGCCCAACCAGATATTTAAAAATAGATGTTTTGATAGTGAAGTGATGACAAAATCAGGTACCTGTCATGGTGTGTAGACCAAACAAGTCAAGTTGACACATATCTGGCATTTGGTATTGTACTACCCTGAACATATTCTTCTGCATATCAAGGAGCAAGGTATTTCTGGAAGTCTCCCAGTTCCTTACAAAGGTCATTCAAAGGATGCAAATGCCTCTGAAGGAGACAGGGCTTCTGTTTGTTTGTTTTTGACCTGGACTCTAATCTTTGGGTAAGAGGGAGCTTGGAGCTACCTGTTCCACAGTGCTCTTTGTACACCAAGGTAAGAGAGCTTCAAGGGAAGAGTAATGGCCAAGGTTATAGTTCCGTTTTCCAGCAAGGTACCAGATTGGGAGGCAAAGTTCAGTCCAGCCCTTCACTATGATATTGATATGACACCCGACAGGTGAAGAGAAGAGCTGTATTCAAGAGGGGGCTCAGTCACTATCTGACTACGTGACCTCAGGTAAGACACTCAAATGCCCTTTGCTCGAGTTCTTAATCCATAAAATGAAAGCACTCAACTAGACAATTTCCAAGGTCCCTTTTGATTCCAAGGACCTCTCACTTTTTAAATAAATTACTGCAATTTAAAAAATGTTTGTATGGAGCCAGCCATAGGTGCCACTCTCTGCTCAGAGGTGTCTAGGCGGTGGGCCATGGGAAGGTCATACATACTTTGCATCATGATAATATTTGTGAAATAGTTGCATCTTGGTGGCCACAAGCTACTTTGGGGTCCATTTAGAGCATCTCTAAAATGCCTGGTTTCTTCCAGGAGGAA
The DNA here is from genome assembly GCF_001698545.2 of Rhinopithecus bieti. Lineage (NCBI taxonomy): Eukaryota > Metazoa > Chordata > Mammalia > Primates > Cercopithecidae > Rhinopithecus > Rhinopithecus bieti. The sequence goes on from NW_016805314.1 coordinate 3,280,632, forward strand.
ACAACCACAAGCAGAATCCAGCAGGTAAAACACAACTAGGGCTTTTTGTAATATTTTTGAAGGATAGAGAAATCAAGTTTTTCAATTTTATGCCCTACATTAGACCCAGAGAGGACACTCGTTAAGAGATTGAGATTATTAGACTGCCAAGAAGTATGGGATTTCTAAAAACAACCTATTCCTTGTTCCAGGACAAGATCACACCTAAACTGAAAGAGATCACATACAAGCAGGAACCTGAGGACAGATGTTCTTTTCAGCATTCTCCCAGGGGTGTTAGTGCTGAGAGTGGGGAGACTTTTAGATTTCAGTTCTGCATATTCTGACTCTCACCTACAACTTTCTTTTAAAGGCTCTCAAATGCATTCGTGTCTCCATTCCAACCAATATTTCCTAAGTTCCAAGGCACAGCCATCTCCCGTCTGAACTACTACAGCAGTCTTCCAACTAGTCTACCCCTTCCCAGTTTGTTCTTTCACAATCCATTCTGCAAACTGCAACAAGAACAAGAATAAAAAAATGTAAATCATGAATCACATCAATGGAGTTCCATTCTTTCTAGGATAAAGACCAAAATGATTCACATGACCTTCAAGGGCTGTCTTCATCTTCTGACCCGTTACCAGCCTGCCAGCCTCATCTTGACCCATGCTTTCTTCCTCTACACTCCAGCCAGGTGGGAGAATGTGCTCTGATTCTTCATGCTACAGGACTTCTGCCCATCCTACTCATTCTGCCTCTTCCTTTGGTCTTTGCTCTTGGGTTTGGATAATTTCTACTCATCCTCCTTCATAACTCTGTTCAATTGTCACTTTCATAATGAAGGCTTCGCCAGCCTCCTTGGCAAGATCAAGCTCTCCTGACAGGCAATCACAGCACCACACACCTCCCCTTCCATCGTTTTATCTCAGTCGTGATTTCACAATTATATGGGTGTTTGTTTGACACATGTCTGTCTCTCCCTCTGGACTGTAAACTTCGTGAGAGCAGGAACCATAACAGTTTTTGTTCAGGCATACGTTCCCAATGTCTAGCATAGTATTGTCACATAGTAATCACTCAATAAATCACATGTTGAATAAACGAATGTGCTTGGTACTGTAGACTACTCAGAGATGAATAAGTCAAGATCTCTGCCATTCAGAATCTCATAGCCATATAATAGCAACTCTGAAATAGGCCAGACTGTGATAAATGAGTAGGTGCAAGAAGTGATAGGCACCCTTTTTTATATCCTGTGGTTTACTAAGCTGCTGTTCACCTTTTCCATATGAACGTCGACCCATTTAAGCATTGATTGACCATTCAGGACCCTCTGCTATGCCACTGCATTTTTGTATCTCTAACCCAACACGGTACTTCCTATGAACAGCAGAATTCTCCTTTTGATCGGTACAGTTTTTACTTATTAGCGCCGTGGGCATGACTCTAAATTTCAAATAATCGGGGACATTTCAACAGACACCCTGATTAAATGTGCTGAGTAATTTTAGTTTGTATTAAACCAATAGCCCACATGAGGGCCCACATCTGTGTTTACGGAACAACTCACACTCTCAGGCGTGTCTGTCGCAGTGTGCGATGTGAGATCCAAAAGTGTGCTGCTCCAGCTCTGTGCTGCTGCATGAGTGTTTGGTCGGTAGCTCAGAGCTGGTGTTTATTGACAAGCAAGAACACTGGAATGACTAATCATTATAAGCATTCCCTGCACATTCCCATCTCTCAGAAGCAAGGCACATCCCCAAACTTCTTGCCCTCACACTGCAGAGGAGAAGCTGCTGGGCAGGCCAACCTGGGGGCCTCAACGCCTTTGAGGACTCAGTGGGATGGAACAGAATGATTGCCTAAAGTAAGTGAGCACTCAGTGTTTATTCATTCATTCATTCATTCTCTCATTCATTTGTTCAACAAATACTGTTTGAGCACTTGCTCTCTCCCACTCGTGCTAGGCACTGAGAATATATTGGAGAACAAAACAGGTGTGGTATCTGCCTGTATAAACAATGGTCCAGGGAGGAAAGAGAGACATAAAATCAAGAATTAGTTAGAAATACGTGGACTCACAGTTTTAGAAAAGAGAAACCTGGTTCCAAGGACTTCCACAATAAACAGGGAGGCCTCGCCTACTTTAAAGCATAAAGAATGTTCCCCAGGAAAGCAGTATTTAAGCTGAGTTCTGCAGGATGGAAAGGATGTGTAGTCAGAAAAAATGATAAGAGGATCAGACTTTCCCAAGCTCAGGTAACCTGACAGGTGAAGCCTTTGAGGAAGGAGGAAACATGCCTTGTCTGCAGAACTGAGATTGTCCAGAGTGACTAAAGCCGAGAACCAGAAAGACAGAGAGCTGGAGATGAAGCTAGATGGACGCAGGGCCAGATCATGGCCTTGTGGGTCATTTGAAGTGTTTCGAAGTCTATTCTAAAGTCATCAAGAAGTCTACACAGGGTTTTAGGCAACGCGAAGATCAGATCACAACAGGGCCACATCTACCCTGCCTACCTCACAGTCTCTTAGTGCAGAACAAATGAGACCAAAGATAAATTTTTCCAGATGATCCATAGGCATGAGACCACTGTGTTTCTAAAACCATTCGTAACTCCCAAGTGTGGTAAAGTACCATTTGTAAATTCCCTAGGAATAAAAGTTCAAGAATGACCGCTCAGGCCATTTGAGAGACTCTGCCCCTTGAAGTGCCAGATAGCCTGGTTTTCTCCACGTTGGATTTCAGTGTGCAATCTGATTGTCACTTATCATTTCCCATGCTAAGCGCAAGCAGCCATTCCAATCAATGGCCTGTGTCCTCCTGCATCGATTCATCTTGGCCTTTCCGGGGGTCTCTCAGTACAGCATCTCTGCTCATTAACGAGAATGTACCTGCATCATAATGATAATCCTTTGCACTTACCCAACACATTGCCCAGGGGATTCTCAAAGCATTTTGTAAACTTTTAATTAAGTTAGTCTAGTGACTGCAGGATGGTCCCCAGCCTCTCCGAAGCAAGAGGCCTGGGGTGGGGGTGGGGACAGGAGGTGATGGGAGACAAGCGCAAGTCCTGCCTCTAGCACCTACTTACTGGCTCTGGGGCTCAGAGGCGAGTGGGTGGATGTGCAGGGAATCTCTGCATTGCTAGGAAGAAGCACTCACACATGTGTGGCCGTGTCTGGCACAGGCAGCTTGTGGGCCTCCTGCCATGTGTGCCCACAGGGAGAGCACCAAGGCCGGGGGCTACAGTTGTGAGTCCTGAAAAGGCAGATATAGAAGGCAAGAGGGAGGACTTGCTTTCTTTAAAGAGCTGTGAATGTGATTTTGGGAGTAGCTAAACTCTGGCTTGGAAATGCACACGTGCCTTGTGTGTATATGTGTGCAGGAAGGGGCATGCATCTATGGTTGGCAAGAGGGTAGTGAGGAAGAGAGGAGGGAATGTATGTTCACATGCCTAGAGGAAGACGGTAGCAAGCACATTCGTCTTCAAGCTTCTCTCTGGTTTTGGATTTCTTTTGGCTCCCTTCTCAGAGCTACCTTTAATCCTTCCCTGAGCCATACAAATACCACCATCTTGGGGTATCAAGTGAGTGGTGTATAAATCCAGCAAGTGGAACTACATCCATGCCCTACTGTGTTAGAGCCATCCCCACCCCTAAGGGAAAATGCAGAGGCAACAAGGCTATGCAGATCAGTAACAAATTCTAAGTCTGGGTATCCCACCAACAGCATAAAAGGCAAGAGGTACAAATGTCCTCGGCACCTAGCCCTGCACTGAGGACTGGGATCAGAAAGAGTGGGAGAGCAGAGCCGCCCAAAGGTGAAGCCACCTGCCCGGCCCTCCCTGTCTGGAAAGTGCCAGTCAGTATCAGAGGTGCTAACGTCCACTGCTCCTGACAGCCTGGTCTGTCAGCAGCCACAGACCATCTGGGGGCTGACACTTGAGCTCACTGACAGGAATCACAGTTTGCTTCCACATCTCTTCTGTCTCCAGCCCCAGGCAGCTGCAGGCGGATGGCAGCAGTCCATCTGCAAACAGGGCTGCAGGCTGAGGGGGTCCCTGTCCAGCAGACCAGCAACAGGAAAGTCAGTGCCCATAGGCCAAAGGCTATTAGATGGGGCTCCTGGAGTTCCAGCTGTCCAAGGCTGATGTACAAGTCCATGCATCTAGCACCCCGCCAGAAATACTACAAAACACTGTTTTGGGAGACCAAAGGTGCCATGTCTGTTGCCCTAGTTTTCTACAGCAGAAAAACTGAGACCTAAAAGCTCAAAGTCAGAATGTATATTTACTGGGGTCAAAAGAAGAAAAGCTTAATATCTTCCTATTTTACTGGATTAATGGTTTTTGAGGCAGGAGAATATCTTAATGCATTGTGTTTAATCAGAACCTATATAAAGTCTTGGTCAATAAATGAAGGACTAGATTGTCTTTTACTAATTTTCATCACTGTGACAAAGACATACATACATGGTCAGTATGATTCTACCTTATCTTCTCCCATTTTAAACAATGAGGAATGCCCTCTCTCCTTCTCCAACACGTGAGTTGCCTTCTCTCTTTGCCCTATTCCTAGAAGACCAGGATGAGTTTTTTTAATAATAAAATTTTACAAATGTTTATTTGTTATCATCTAACCCAGGTGTTCAGCTACTCTGTCCAATTGGAAACAAGGTTCATACATGGCTGGAACCCATTCTGCAGATTGGTAAACTGAGACTTAGAGGATGCCTTGAACCAACCAAATAAGCCTCAGAAAGCAACTAATCAAAGAGATCACTCTCAGCTTTCAGCATACTTAGAGGCTTGGGGGAGTCCCGCCTAAAGAGCAGTGCACTCAGCCCCAGGTAACCCTGACACAGATTTGAGGCTGTAACCACCAGGGGCAGTTCCCAGTAGCTGGCATGGAAGACCCAGGCCCAGAGCTGCTAGACAGCAAAGGCAGGCAAGTGCCAGCTGTTTCAAGAACCTCATTCTGTATTTTTCTAGGTTACAGAGATGTGGCCAAGGTTACTAAGAATTCGAGAAAGCACAAAGGCAGACAGGACCCAGGGAACATGGGAGAACCTCAGTCCCATCAGGATCTCTGATTAATCTCAGGTTGAGTAGTGCCGCCGAGCTCCAGGCTACTGAAAAAGCCATCTTCATGAGGCAGCGGATGCTATCTCCTTCTCAGTGCCTGCTATGGCCACTGGGCCCGTGCTGAATGCAGACAACGCGGTCTAACCTTATTAACATGTCAATCATTTTTAAGGGATTGGGGGCCACAAGATGGCATGAATCCATGATGGCCTAAAGGATGTTGAGGACCTGCTCATGACTAGCTGCTCCGTCCTTGTTCCTATCTCTGTCTTAGTGAGTCTGGCGTGTGGATTCCCCCACTACACCCCTTGTGCACATCAGGCACTCTTAGCAGGTTCCCTGGCTCTGGGCTGGTGAGAGGCTAAGGAGCAGCAAAGGAATTCATCAAAACTTGGCTGTACAGCCCACCCCCAGGCCTTACCCCAAAGCCAAACATCCCAGCTCAGAAACTCAAGATTTGGGGACTTCCCTGAAGGAAGAAGGAAGAAGGCAAAGCCTGTTTAAGGTGTAAGAGATGAAGCTGTAGCCAGAACCAGTGCTCACAGATCAGTGCATGAAGACACAGTCAATCCAGGTTGGGTAAATGGGGACCCCTCCCAACTAACGTCCCTGCTTTAACTCACAAGATGAGGAAGATACAAACATGATGGCCCAAGAAGAAGGGGACAAACAGGAAGTCATGGTCTGAATTTGAGCAAAGAAGCCTTCCAGGTTAGCAATCCTTGCATCATGGCACTGGACCCTGGCAGGCCTTGGGCAGCACCACGCCTCAGGAACTGAGCCTTGGCTGCGGGCGATGACAACACCTTCTCCCCCTTACTCCACCCTGCCCCATGGCCACAGAGCCATTTCTCAAAGTTGGAGGAGAAAAAGCAGGAAGAAGAAGGGTTTTGACTCCAATACTCAAATACTGTAGGCCATGGGCACAGGTTTTAAGTGACAGACAGAGTGGTTTGCAGGTCATCAGAAGGACCTGGGATGCTAGCTCCAAATGCTGAGATGAGGACAGGGACTCACATTTTAACCGGCCTCTCTCCTCCTAGGTGATTCTGATGCACGTATTTAGCAGTATTCGCTTCCTGCTTCCTACAGAGCCCCCAGTCCCAAGGTCAAGAAGACCACCAGCCCAGACTCTCTCTGCTCCTACTGGAACAACAGACTTACCCCCACCAGGGGTGTCCAGCGCCTCAGACTGTGCCTCTAGCATGAGAAGTCACTTGGCCACTGGCCCTCTGCCCTGTCTTGGGTGTGGGCTCATCACTCTCTCCACGTGTGACTGTCTTTTCCATCCCAGAAATTCTGCCTAGAAAAGCTATTTGTGACATCAGTCTCCCCGTGGAAGGTACCAGGCGACAACAGCATTAACCTTAAAATTATTCTGGGATGGAAACGTGTTTTACCAAGAAATAGAAGCTGCAGAATAAAATGGCATCAAGGCCTAACCAGGTCAAGATTCCATTATTACATCAGCCTTCGGTCTTTAGACACAGGGAAAGTAAGTGGCTAACAAGCTGGTATTAATCCCTGTGGGAGAAAAAGCATCATCATTTGAAACAAAGAAAAAAAGTCTAAAGCTATAACAGGAAGTAAAAGAAAAGAGACAGGAGAATTCACAAGTAAGCCATGGCAGCTCATCAGAACTTCCAGATCCAGCCAGGTTTCCCACAGGAACTCCTCAAGACGGGAAGCGTTCTTTCACTGACACCTTCTAAGGCTAACTTTTTCTCCTCCCTGTTCTTGTTCTTACCGGGCTCCTGACACAATTAGCATAAGAGGAGCCCTCAAAGCAGGTAACAGACTCTTCAGAGACAGGGGACGTTGCAGCGATGGCCGTGCCCTGCCCTCCCCCAGAAGACCAGGGGATAGCTTGTCATTGTCATCCACCATGCTCAGGACATTCAGACAGGGGCACAGGTTCATCCTCCTTTCCCTCAGCCGGCTTTAGTTATGGGTACTTCTGCAAGCAAGGTCTGCCTGCTCCCCACCAATGCAGTGCCACAGGACCCTAGAGGGAGGTCTCACCCTGGCTCCTGGCTCCTTCAGGGCGCACTGCAATGCAGCTTCGGCAGACTGGGGCTCACCCCCCTGCCTTGCTTTCTAAAGCATAATGTTCTGATTTCCGCCATGAGGCGCGCATCCACACAGCCAGAATTCCCTCGGGATGGGAGTCCTGATCTTTGCTCCAGCACAGTGAGAGGAGGGGAAGCGGGTATGAGGAGGTCCCCCGGAGCTGCCGTCCAGCCGGGGACTTGCCTACGCAGGAAAGTTTGTCTTCTCCTGCGGCGGACCCAGTGCACCCACCTGGCTCCCTCTACCAGGCTCAGGCAGGTACTGAGTGTTCCCTGGGCTCTGCCTTCCCTGCTGAGCACAGCCGCCGAGGCTGAACCCCCTAGGATGCTGCTGGAATTTGGAAGAACAGCAACCACAACCCCCTCTCTGAACTTCTTGGTCAGCCTAAAACAAACAGCTGGGAACATGGTTATGCAGAGCCCATGCCTGCTTTAAAAAGTGCCATCTTCACAAGGCGTTACAAAACATTACAGGCTGGATTACTTGTCTTAGTTGATCCTCTCTTCTTTCTCCCCAGCAAACTTCCATTTTTCTGATTTCACTTTGGCATCTTAGGACTACTCAGGGAATTACATTATTAAAACAACACCCCAAAATATTTCCACAAAACCCTACCAAGTAATACTGAATATAAAAACATAAAATTGTATGTTTTACCTAAAAAAAGATAGGTAAGGTTTTAAAACCTTAGCATTCAGGTCTGTGTATATATGTATGAAAATTGAGGTTTAAGCTGATGTTTAACCCAATGCATGTATCACAAATTTGGGGGAAAAAAAGAGATCCTGACTGTGCGGGGGTTTGGTGTGGAAACCAACACTTTTGCTGCTGCCTAAAACCTTGGCAAGCATATCCTAGCCCCCTTCGGCATTGTTTGAAAGATGCCTGCAGGCATTCAGTTGTCTGCTTGCAAAGGACTCCTGTGCAATTATCAAATCTATTAAGATGCCTTGGATTTTGCAATGCTTCTGCTAAGCTCATTTTGGTAGGATTGCAGCATCTTACCTGTGTCACTGCAGATTTGTTTTCCCCAAACAAGTAACTGCTGTGAGAGGTGGGATCACATTTGAATCATTAGACAAGGTGGGGAAGGGGCTGGGGAGAATTAGGCAAATCCAAATTTCCAACCTTCCCTCAGCAGGGGCATTCCAAATTCTGCCAAGGGAAATGCACATTCCTGATGTAAGGAACAGGGAGATACTGACAGGATTCCGAATTTCAAGGGCATAATCTGCCCATTTGGTGGAAGAATAAAGAAAGGATGGCAGGCAGTAGAGGGTCTGTGTTACGACAAGAAATGCAGGAGCTGATGAGTGAGCGGAGAAGGAGGGATGGGGCTGAGAAGGAGCTCCAGGGGGAGAGGGTAGGGGAAAGCAGTTCCGAAGGAAGGGAGGGAGGAGGAGAGTGGGGAGAGGTGGAGAGAGAGAGAAAAGAGACAGAGAGAGAGACAGGGAGGTGCAGAGATCTGGACTGATTCAGAAACAGAGAGACACCACCACGACTGAGAGAGAAGAGAGAGTGCCCCTGCAGGTCCCAACATAGGCAGCAAGAAGGATTTATGGCTGGGAGTTCAAACCCCTCTTCTCCTACCCCCAGGACCACAACTGGTTAATGCCCACTTGGTGCCTTTCACTGAAACAGCAGTGCCTCACAGCATGGTGCAGATCTCGAACCCAGCTCACTGGATCCCCAGAATAGAGAGCAAATCCCGTGCTGAAAGCATTTGCGTGTGTGAGTGAGTGTGTGTGTGTGCGTGCACACAGCAAGCCTACCTCTTTCACTCACATGCATCTCACACTCCCTGTCCTCACCCCTTCCTCCTTGCCTCTCCATCTCCCCGCTGCCTCTCCTGCTCTCACGTCGTACAATCGCCCCAGGGAGGGAAAACACCCTTTCCCTGTACGGTACCTGGGATGAAGAGCAGGGCAGTTGTCGCCGAGAAGACGACCCAGTAGGCAGGATGGTACATCTCGACGCTGCGGTGCTCTCAGCTGCCGGGCTTGCTACTGCTTCTGCTGCTGCTACCACTGCTGCCTTCCTCTGTGCTGAATTCTGAGCAGGTTTAAATCCAATGTTTGCAAAGGGAGGGAGAGAGCAGAAGAGAGAGAGCGCGAGAGATGGGAGCAGGCAGGCAGCGTCTCTGATTTTTTTTCTTGCACATACACACAACTGGTGAGAATCATCAGCACCAATGTGTACAGGGCTCAGAGCAGACCTCCTCCAAGGCATGCATTGGCTCTACTCTCCTGAGCGACGCAAGGAGACTTTCCTGCTTGGAAGGCTTGACTCCAAAGGGAGTCAAAGCCGGCCCCTCACTCACTCCCTCACCGGAGCACAGCCCTGCGTGTTGCTCGCTGTGTGAGTATGTTGGTGTGGGGCTCACGTGGACACGTGAACACACACGAGCTCCTTGGTGGGCAGTGGAGAGGGCCTGGCACTGCCAGCAGGGCTCAGGGCACACCACGAAAGAAAGGTTGCTTGGCAGAAATGTGACTAATGCCCACGCCAGTTCATTATCATTTTTCCTTTTTCCTAGTCTCCAGGCAGGGATGGAGCAGGAACTGCTACCCACAGGAAGAGCTCAGACATTTAAATCTGCACCCCACCCCTCCATTTGGCCATTAACAGCCCTTGGAAGCAATTGGTTTTCCCAGCAAGGAGATGGGCATGTTATAGTTTTAAACCAACGATGCAAGGAGAATTGGCCAGTTCCCTACAATCAGAGCATTCTAAAACTCTACCAAGGCAAGATGCTATCGAAGCCCAAACAATTGCTATGATTACAGCATAGGCAGGGACAGATTCAGATTAGATCTCAAGGAGGCGGAAACTTGCTGAAGTCGTAGGAAACCTTCACGAGGAGAAGGCCAGGGAAGGATACCTGTGGATTCCTTCTGGTTTTTGTTTTTGTTTTGGTTTTTTTCCTGCTTCTCCTTTTCAGGGTCCAGTCTGTCCCTTCCTCTGGAACAGCAGTTTACACAGACAGTTTATACAGGGAGGCAGTATCTCTGGGTGTGAGAAACCCCAGAACTTTCCCCTGCTCTAAAATGGCCTGCTTGCCCTCCCTAACACATGCTTGTAAGCAGCACACCTTGCTGACTGAGTTATGCTGCCACTGAACTATACGCTGAACTTGGAGGGTCTGTGATGAAAATAGCACTAGGTATTAGAGAAGGGACTGAGCAGACTATTTCTGTCCCAAGTGCCCTCCAAAGACCTCAAGTGGCTTGGATTCCTTCCCAGTTCCATGTGTCCACACCTCGAGGTCTGTGAGTGACACTCCACAGCAGATAATTCTCCCTTCCTCCTTTGCTGCAATTCCCAAAGTTTTCCCAAGTCACCTACTATGGGCAGGTATTCACCTCTATCACTTTAGTTAATCCTCACCGAGTCCTTCCTTGTAGGCATTATGACCCCTGAATTTTCAAATGAAGTTGAGAGTGATTCAGTGACTTGCCACACAGCTAATGAGTTAGGATAAAAACCTAGGTCCGTCCTACTGCAAAATCCACAACGTTTTTATAAAGCCGCCAATTGCCAACAAGTTCTTTGGGCCCGACTGAGCTCCTCTCCTTCTAGAAAATAAATCCTGTTTATTTTTAAAGAAGTAAAACAATTGATTACCTCCCTCCTTATGAACAAGTCAGAAAACTTCAGCAGTACAACAGAAAACAGATGATGATCGTACCATCTGCTGACACTCATGAAGTACCTACTTAACATAGTCATTTTTTCAAGGCTGGGAATATGAAGAACATGATTTGTTCTTGTCTATAAAGAGAGAGTAAACTCTCTCTTCTTTCTCCCCAGTAAACTTCCATTTTTCTGATTTCACTTTGGCATCTTAGGACTACTCAGGGAATTACATTATTAAAAACAACACCCCAAAATATTTCCACAAAACCCTACCAAGTAATAGACACTGGAGAACGCAACTGACTTGAAATGGTGGGAGAGACAAGATAGGTCACAGAAATGAGATGGACGTCTCACAGACGGGAAGAGAGCAGACACAGCCAGAAACCCTGCAGGAGGGAGTTAGGGGAGGAGATGGGAGACCAAGAGAGAAAGACCTTGAATCCTAGACCAGTGATTTAGAAATTCCCCCCCCCCACCCCCCGATGGGAAAAAAAGTTCATTTGTTTTTGAGCAGGGGAGTGCTGTGAATGAGAGGGAGTTAATTTATGGAAATTAATCTGGGTGAAGTGTACAGGAGGGATTGTGGCAAGCATACTTGTTAGTAGGCATGGCCCAAGTTTGATAGATCCTGGAACTGGTGGTAGCAGTGGAAGAGGAAAAGAAGGGGGTTGTGTGTGGAACGCAGAGAGTTAGGAGGACTTGGTGACTGATGGCATTCTACGGATAACAGACATCATGTATTCGCCCTCTGCAGGCTAGATTTTGTTTAAAAAAAAAATTATCACATTCAATTCCTATCCGTGTCCTCTATGAAGGTGTAATTACACCTTTTTGAGAGATGAAGAAACCGAGACTTAGAGAGGTTGGGTAATTTATCCAAGGTCACACAGCTAGTTAGTGACAGCCAAAATTTAATCCTGGGTTTTTCCGTTTCCAAAGTGAGCGACTCCCTAGAAGAAATTATCATATTAGGCACTATCATTTTATTGAATATGTACATGCCAATTACTCAGGTGTTGACCTTACAAATCCCCTGTGTATCTATCACCCACACAGCCTAGAGGGAGAGACTGGAGCTCAAAGAGTTTTAATAACATCCCCAACATTGCAGAGCTGCCCAGGCGTGGAGCCCCAGTTCAAGGCTTGCCTTCACCACTGGCACTCTTAACCACAAGGAGGAGAGAGAAGGAACAGCACTGGCAGCCTAGGAGGGGACCGAGTCCCAGCGCTGCCTGTGCAGTAGCACCTGAGGACATGGAGGTACATTCTGTGCAGTCCCAACCCCACTCCAGGAAAGAGGGGCATACACTACCACTCAATAGCTAGTGGCCAGACAGTAACAAACTGTTGTTAAACTGTATTGGGCCAATCACAATCCTAGGAACTTCATAAATTTTCTCCATACCTTTATTGCCAGCCCATTTCACAGATAAATAAATAGAACAAGTTACAGAGAGTCTCGAGTCCCTCCTCTTAAGACTATTAAGTGGCAAGGAAATTGAGGTCTTTCTTACTCCAGAGATTACATTCTTTCACCTTTCCCTGTCAACTATATTTTTGTTTTAAAAACACCCATTTATTCTACCATTTCTTCTAGTCCACACACATGCACACACAGGAGCATACTCTGAGTCTTCTAATGAAATTCACATTTAACACACTTGGATGTATAGCAGGAAATGATTGTTTAAATTGGTATGCCTAATATGATCTGCCTTAAGGAAACACAGAAATACGTGCTTTCACTGATCTGTTCTTGTAGGTCTATTATATGATCAAAACATATGTCTCTTTTATTTAAAAAAAGTAGAGGAAGAAATGTATAAACGCATATTTAATCAATAGATAGCACCAAGTCTGTAAAGAGATATTACGGTCTACTGGGTCTATTTAAACATCTTTAAAAAATACAAATACAAATAAAAATGCTTCAATGCGTATTTACTAGGGGGACTGCTTTCTTCTCTGGGGTAAATAACATGCAATTTTATACCTTCTGTGAATCTTTATTTTCTTCTTCCAAAGCAAACAAAATCATCAAAACTGTATTTAAATAGCAATAAGGTGGGGGAACAAACCAACCAAAACCGGGCAATTGTGCAAGGAGACCGACCGTCACACTTACACTGCTGACGAGGCTTCTTTCTTCTGGAACAGCAGTGTTGGGCCAACTTCTTCAAAGGCAGTGGCCAGCTTCCTAGGGCCAGATGAGAAATGGGAATTTTGGAACAGGGATGGGGTACCCCTGGGTCCAAGGTGTGCCCCCACCTGATGCCAGTCCTGCTCCTTCACACCAGCTGTATGACCTTGGGCAAGGATACAGGGACTTCCCATGACTCATATTTTTTCTTTGCTATACAGAGAGCTGCGCTGAGGAAGAGATTACCTTATGGTGTTTTATGTATCCATTCATTCATGCAATAAATATTTCTTAGATACCTACTCTGGGCCAGGTACAAACCTACTACATGTGATGCAAAGAGATACAATGTAAAGCAAGATAAGACTGTCCTCACCCCTCCAAAATTCAGAGAGCAGTGGGGGAGGAGAACACTGAACCAGGAAATGATTGCGTTTATGACAAGTGTGTGTAGAAAATAGATAGGTTGATAGGAAAGCTCGAGATACAGATATACCTGGGGATGGGGAGAGTGTCAGACTGCCCTGAGGACAGGAATTCTAAGCTGGGATCCCAGTAGGAACTTCCCAGAAGGAGGAAAAGCCCGAGATTGTTCCTGGCAGATAAAAGCAGCAAGTGCAAACCCCCCAAGCAGGCACTAGATTGTGTGGACACTAAAGGCTCTTTAGTGCAATTCACATTCACCCAATCTTTTGCTGAGACAAACTCTGCAGTAAATAGTGTGAAGATGATGGATTGGTGCACTTGGAGCCCAACAATGGAACAGGAAGGATGGATTTTTAGATACTGAAGCACTTGTTAGGGTGGGGGTTGCCTGCAAAAGATAAAAGGGAAAGATGATAAAACATTACAGATTAAAATCTGACCCTTCCACTTAAGCTCTCAATATTCCAAAATGAACTGGAGCCTCCCAAGCTGTAAGTGATTCCCTGAGAGCAGGTTAAAGACTCTGGAAGGCACATTAACTCCTTTAAACCACAAAGGTGTCATTTAATTCAAAGGAGCAATGATTTATTAAATGACTAGCTTATGACCGGAAGAGTAAGCCCTTCTAAAGTCCCAGGAACTCGCTTACAATGGCTGTTGTACCTTGGGACTCAGGTCTTAACCTATTTCTGATACTTCTTCAAAATGGTAATTATGTTCACGAAATATCTTGGTCAAGCCCAAGAAAGCCTTAACAATAAGTATCACTTATGAAACATGCACTACATTCCAGTTTCCCTGCAAGGTGGCTAACATGCACCGCGGCTACTCTTCACACCAATCCCTTCCACGAAGTAGACACTGCAACACACACTTTACAGAAATGTCAGCTAGGGTTTCCCCAGGGCTCCACAGAGCATTGGCAGAGCTGAGATTCACTCAGAGCTGGCTGACTCCAAAGGCCACATGCTTTCCATCCTCCCTCAAAGGTCTCTGATACGCTTACATGAAATCATTACAAGATTTACTACATGATGTCAGCGTCACACTTAAAACATTTTTTTAAACCTTAAAGTAATATATTACATGGTTTATCAAGTTATTAGTGTTAACTGCTTAAGATTGAAAACAGCTTTCCCACTCCGCAGGAGCAACAACTTCCATCTCTTTTAGCTATTTCTTCCGGAGTTTGCTTCCTTTCTTTTAAAAATGTGCTTATTTTTTTGGGAGGCCGAGACAGGCAGGTCACAAGGTTAAGAGATCGAGACCATCTTGGCCAACATGGTGAAACCTCGTCTCTACTAAAAATACAAAAATTAGCTGGGCATGGTGACACACACCTGTAGTCCCAGCTACCCAGGAGGCTGAGGCAGGGAAATCACTTGAACGCAGGAGGCAGAGGTTCCAGTGAGCCGAGATCACACTACTGCATTCCAGCCTGGTGAAAGAGTGAGTGAGACTCCATCTAAAAAAAAAAAAGAAAAAAAAAAAAAGGTGGCTTATTCTTCCACTTCCTCATTTAACAATTTTTAAAATGATTTACTGACTACCTACTACAGGAGATGAGGATGTAACCTCGTTCACTGCTAACTTCACACCTCTCCTCCCTTTTTTCTTTTTTCTTTTTTTCAGATGGAGTTTCACTCTTATTGCCCAGGCTGAGTGCAGTGGCACGATCTTGGCTCACTGCAACCTCTGCCTCCCAAGTTCAAGAGATTCTCCTGCCTCAGCCTCTCAAGTAGCTGGGATTACAGGCACCTGCCACCATGCCTGGGTAATTTTTGTATTTTTTAGTAGAGACGGGGTTTCGCCATGTTCACCAGGCTTGTCTTGAACTCCTGACCTCAGGTGATCCACCTGCCTTGGCCTCCCAAAGTGCTGGGATTACAGATGTGAGCCACCGTACCCGGCCCACTTTTTTAATATAAATACTTTCACAGTGTTTAATTATATCAATATGCAGTATTGACATTTTTTATTATTGTCTTTCTTATGCAACTGTTTGCTTTTCCTGGAGATGATATTTGCCTTTTTGTTTAATTTGCTTAATTTTTTATAGACCTATCATTGACTCTCCCCAAACTTTCTGCAGAACTCTAAAATTCCTCTCAATATTGTGGAATAAATTGAGTCATCTATCAGTGTCTTGTATTTCCCAGAGTCATTCATTCCCCTGAGCTTCAGGTGTCATCTGGGGACTTCCCTTTACCGAGAGAATACGACAGCCTGGGCTTCCCCCTTGTTTCTGGATACAGGTTTTCTTTCCTCTTAGTGTTCTTCCTTGTATTAATGCAACACATCTTTCTATAGATTGCTGAGAAAGCATACTTAGGTGGTAACCTGCATATTGGAAAATGGCTTTACTCTTACCTCTCTCAACAGTATAGCTAGTTCAGCTGCAAATAGAATGCTGGGTTGAAAATGAATATCCGGGGGGAGGGATTGCATTGGGAGTTATATCTGATGTAAATGACGAGTTGATGGGTGCTGATGAGTTGATGGGTGCAGCACACCAACATGGCACAAGTGTACATATGTAACAAACCTGCACATTATGCACATGTACCCTAGAACTTAAAGTATAATAATAATAATAAAAAAAGAAAATGAATATCCAATTCAAATTTTGAAGTCATTTTTCTATTTTCTTCTAAGTTTAAGCATTTTTGTTGAAAAGTCTGATGAATATCAATTTATGTATCTTTGTATGTGAGACAGCTTTATTTTGTCTCAGTAAATACTTAGGGTATTCTCTTTATTCATGGCTTTCCAAAATTTTATAAAGATCTTTCTTAAGCCAGGTGTGGCAGCTCACGCCTCTAATCCCAGCACTTTGGGAGGCCGAGGTAGGTGGATCACGAGGTCAGGAGATAGAGACCATCCTGGCTAACACAGTGAAACCCCGTCTCTACTAAAAATACAAAAAAAAATTAGCCGGGCGTGGTGGTGGGCGCCTGTAGTCCCAGCTACTTAGGAGGCTGCGGTAGGAGAATGGCATGAACCTGGGAGGTGGAGCTTGCAGTGAGCCGAGATTGCACCACTGCATGCCAGCCTGGGCAACAGAGTAAGATTCCCTCTCAAAAAAAAAAAAAAAAAAGATCTTTCTTGATGTGGATCTGTTTCCTTTCGTTGTGCCAGGCACTCAATAAACTCTCTTAGTATGAAACTCTCTTAGTTCTGTCCTTTAACTCTGGGAATTTTGAATTTTTTTTCACATTGTGGCTTCAAAATACTTCTCTTCTCTATTTGTTCTTATTTGTGGGGGTCCTATTAAAAGGACGTTAGAGTATCTGGATTGGTTTTCATCTATTTTCTCTCTCTTTTTCATCAAGATGCCCTTGACTTTAATTTCTCCTAGTTAATTTTTTTAATTATACTATCAAACTATTAATTTCAAATGGTCTTCTTTGTTATCTTTTTCTTTTTTAAATAGTTCCCTATTTTTGTGTCAAGTTCACAATATCTTCTAACATCTCTCTGAAGATATTAATTAAGGCTTCTGAAATTCCCTTTTGCTGCCAGCAAAATCTCCATTTCCTCAGATAACATATTTGTCTTTGGCTTTTATGCGGAAAAGCTTCCTCAACTGTCTGGTGATCTTTAGTCTTCCTTATATATTCAAGAGAAAAGCAACAAAAGACTAACTTGCATTTCTCTATTCATCAGTGGAGTTTATTGACTGGCAGACCCTTTAAAGGTTATCAGGCAAGGAGCCAGTCTTGGGGCCCCTTCCCGCAAAGTGTCAGCAGTCGTAGGTCCTTTTTTCTCCCCTTGAGTCAGACAAATTTCCCCACAGAGGAGCCCTTCATTCTCTTCCCAGGGAAGTAAAATCTCTCATTCTAGAAGAAGGCTCAGTGGGTTTGACCATTCAGGATGGAGACTCTCAGCCTCTTTCTTTTTAATAGAGGGCCTCAACTCTCTCCTGTGGTTGAGACTGGAGCCTCTCTTCTTCGATTCCTTCCAAAAATAAACTTTCCATTCATGCTATAGTGGGAGGATCAGGGAATTCTGGGGATGAGAAGTGTATGACACAGACTTTCAATCAATCCGTTACTTTCAACCCTCCCCATTTCTGTCTTCCAAGATACCCTTTACCTCTCATTCCCAGGCCTGGGTTCAACAGTGTAAGTCTGCATACTTCTATCTGTCATGTCACTCTGCAGACCCTTAAATACCCTTTCTTTACTAAATCAGTTGTCACAGATTCTTTTTATTCTGAAGAAAAAATACATCACACCTCCATTTTTTTTTCTATTTTTTGTTTGTCCTTGGGATTTGTATCTTTTTAACCCTTTGTTATCATCTCTGTGAGATTAGTGAAGACACTGGAGATCAGCCCTCCATAACTGACTGCATACTAGTTCACGCACTTAGTAGCCATAAAGCAGGAAAGATGACAAACAGAACTGTGAACACACTTGCAATAGCAAGCACTGCTTCCAATATAAAGCAAAGTCCTGCACAAACAGGAGTCACTGAAATATGAGTGACTGCTGCTGATGTGTGCATCAAACATGTACATTTATGAGGTCATTTATTTGCTTCACCCCAGTGTGAAGGAGCACAGAAGGGACAAATTAGCCCCACTTCGCAGATAGAAAAACAAGGAGGAACTGAGATGAAAAGATCTGACCCAAATTCTAGCAAATCAAGGATTAAGCCAGGACTGGCATACATATATCCTGATACTGAGGCCTTTCCTATCAGCCAGCCCCGACAATGAATGCTCCTTTCAAATACTGTTGCTGTCACTAATCACATAAGCATTGCCTTAGCTCACACACAGCCTAACCACCGGCTAGATGTGCTCAAGACAGTGCAATAACCAAGTTTGCCTCATCATAAGCCTTCTGTTTAGATATGCCTGATCCCACTTTAACTAAGTATTGAAGAAAATGGCACCAGATTTTCACCTTTGTATGCAAGTTTTCCCCCAGAACATCTCTCAAGCAAGAACTGCAACAGCTTATCTAAGGGGGAAAAAGTCATTACCCCTTTTCCAAAGTGAAGAGCAGGAAAAGGACACCCATCCCACAAGTAAGTGTCAGGCAGAGCCAGCACTCCCGGACTCCTGCCCGGAGCGCCACCCTCTGTCTTGTGGCTGACTTTGGTTTTCCCTTTCTCTCTCCTCCCTTTTGCTTTCCCCGCCCATTTCCTGTCCTCCTTTTCTTCCTGTGTGGAGGGGCCTCTCCCTACTCTTCTCTGAATGAAAAGGCTACTCTTCTCTCCTTGACATCTTGTTAGGCTGTGAATACACATCTATTGATTTGCATTTGGTGGAAGAAAAGAGAAAAGGGGTGGGGGGTGAAGAAAAGAAAACACACAGTCACACATTCCCTAACTTCATGGCTTCCAGGGGGACATGTTCAAGCAATGTAGAGAATGTTAACTGCATTTCTTTCTGTCTCCGGACCCCTCCGGCCTCTCCATCACACCAGCTGCTGCCTAGGTTCCACCCAGCCCAGGCCCACGCTCTCTTGGAGGAGGCGGCTGGCACCGAGGGAGCCGCTCAGGCTTCCTCCCTCCTGCATGTCTGTGCTCACAGATTGCTGACACTGACCCTTTGTGTGAGGCTACAGCCCAAAATAAGTTTTGCAGGATAGGGGCTCAGGAGAGTCAGGAGGCTTTGTTGTTAGCAAAGGCTGGCCCCAGAGACTACGTGACAATGACTTCAATGGTTGTGCTAGCTGTTTTTGCCAATATAAAAATAAAGAAGCATACGCCTCGGTTACCATCCAGGGTCTAACGTTTTCTAGCCATGAGGTACTTAATTCCACATTCTTCTCTTCCCAGAGACCAACACTTCGTGCACAGGGAATGCACACTTTTTTTCTAAGGATTTACACCCAAAATTCATTCCAAAGCTGCACAGAGAGGCAGGACAAGCTCTTCCTTGTCCCTGGCATCTTTGAGGGCCGGGAGCTAATTCTCTATGTAGCAAAAGTGGCCGAGGAATCAGAGTTTATTACTTCAACTCAATATGCATCTTTCTATGGCAAAAACTAAGTCAGCATCTAATCTTGAACCACTTTAGCTTATCTTCAAGTAATATTTACTAAGCATTCAATCAGTAACCGTTACTGAGCATCCATTGTGCACAAAGAGAAGCTGAGTCTGCACAGAAGATTGAGCCCTGCAGAAGGCAGAGATGGCCCGGATGCAGTGTGCCATGGTCCCCAGAGAAAGGAGGGAGCCAGCCAAACGACAAGCAAAACAGCCTTTGGAAAGTAGGAATGCCCCTGCATGTGGCCGTATCATCACTGTGGTAGTGGATATGACATTCTCTAGGCACAGCCACATCTGCGTGTTTCACGAAGAATGCACTGACTATTAGCCAAAGATAGTGGTGCCATTTAAATGAAATCAGCCAGCACAGTATTTTAAATAATCCCTGTCTTGGTTCAGTCCACATGCACACCTCTTAAAATGGAAACACTGGACCGAGCAGTAATGACAGAGAAAAAAACAAACTGCCAGCTACATGTATTTGGACTGGAAATTGTGGAGAGCTCAAGATTGAAATGAATCTGATTTCCCTCCCAGACTTACCCTACACAAAACCGCAGCACTTAGATGAAGATGCCCTCCTGCAAAATTAGATTCTTCAAGCTTCACTAGGTACCTGTGTTTGACACACTTGCTTCTGTTTTCAATATTTCCTTGAAGGATGTAAGAGCCTCTGAGGCCTCCAAAGTTCAGTTAAACCAAAGACCTGCGAGTTAGGATGTTAACCTAAAGATGCCCCTGCTCAGAAGTCTATACTATTGAACTGCAATTCTCACGAGGGGAAGTGGTGAAGAAAGCCTTTTGCTCTTTTGCTTTTTTGCTGAGGGGGGGCATGCTGGGTACTCCCTGGAATGAACAATGCTCTCCCAAATCTTTATCACGCCTGGAACACAGATGCTGATACAAAATGAGAAATCAGAGCCTGAGGAGCAGGTTACCTGGACTTTGTTCTGGTAGAGCTTGGAGCAGGGTTTTGAATGAACTTGTGTTGCTTTTGTTATCTTTAACATAAACTGCATGGGTCTCTCATTACTTCACCACCAACAAAGATTTCGAATATGCCCGTGGTCCTAGGAACCCTGGAGCAAGGAGGATGATTAAATCAACAAATTTCAGTGACCCTCGGCCTCCTTTCCAGGCAACTCTCTTGTTGCCTGACATTAATATTTCCAGAGCCTACTTAGCTGCATATATTTTTATCCAAAATGTGTGGCTAGAGAAAATAACTTCATTAATATTGTGGCAAAATACTAAAACAAAAGGTCAGGTGGTGACACACACACAAAATTACCTCTGGACAGTGTCTCCATGTCTCCAAGAAGCTACACTGAACACCTGAGACCCACTTAGAAACTCACCAACTGTGCGAACCATGCATCTCTTAGGAACCACCTGCCATACAGCTCAGCCCTGAGACCCACTAAGACAGCGGTCCTGAAATGCTCCAGTGTGCTCAGAAGAGAGTGCACCCATAGGTTCCACAGCACCGTGGGCCTTTATTTACACAGCACCAACCTAAAAGCATTTTTTTCTATTTTTTTGAGATAGGGCCTCACTTTGTCACCTAGGCTGGAGTGCAGTGGTGCAATTGTATCTTACAGCGGCCTCAAAACTCCTGGGCTCAAGCCATGCTCCTGCCTCAGCCTTCGAAAGCATTGGGATTACAGGAGTGAGCCACCACCCTCGACCCATGACAGCATTTTAAGGTGGAATTCAGCTCGTGGAGCCTTTGCCAGGTTCTGCAGGTGCCAAGGGTTCGGAGCTGAGGAATACAGAGCCAGAAATGGCCAACAGCAGGGGTCTACCCCCCTGCCAAAGGCCCTTGGCACATACTCGTTCCAGGCGACAGGGTTTCGTAGCTGAGGAATATCAGAGCCAGAAATGCGACACAGAGGTCTAAGCCTGCCAAAAGGGCAACGCCTTGTCACTAACCGTCTTCCAGGCCAAGATTTTGGCCGTGACGTTGGAGCATCAAGAACTCAGGGCTACTGCACTCTGATCTCTGACAGCAAAGAGGAACTATTTCTTCCCTGACGCTTTCATTAAGGGCTTTAGTAACCTCCCCAGCCGCCTCCCATGGAAGGAGGCTCACAACCCACGTTCACAGCTTTCAATGTCTATCCTTTGGAACAGCATATGCCAGGAAGGGCAAACTGGCAGCCTGGGAGCCGGATTTGACCCCAGGACACGTATTCTATGTCCAGCAGTATTTTTTAATAAAGAATGTGGCCAATAAGTCCTCATCCAGATTTTAGGTTTTCTTGAAAATCAGACAACTTGACCAAGCTGATTCTTTATTTCATCTAACAAAAATCATCTGGAATTCTAGCTGCTCTTCTAGGCAAACAAGCCCTTCCATGCTACTGCAGCCCCTGGGGCCCACTTCATTCATGTATACAACGTACCCTCCCAGGCCTCCCCTGCCCCTACAGTGTAGTCTGTCTCTCTCTCTCTCTCTCTCTCTCTCTCTCTCTCTCTCTCTCTCTCTCATTACTATAAGTTAAAACACTGAGAATCTGAGAATGCTTTTATTCTCACCCAAGAAAATACCACCAGAGGCTTAGAAATTATCCAACTTCCTCCCCAAGTAGGAGAAATAGCGAAGAGATCATTTTCCTAGGACTCAATTTTACCCATCTGGATATCTCAGTGTGCGGCTCATGAAGCCTTCATTACATTTCTATAATCAGTTGCAGATAATACTGTCCCCCAGAGAGGGATGTTCATGTTCTCAGAAACCTGGAAGAAGAGCAGGAGTAGGTGAAAAAGTTATGTGTGACCTTCACAGGCACCTACAAGTCGAGGGGCCACAAAGTGGGCATTAGTAATGGTGGGGGAGGGAGGAGGCCCCTAGGGAGGGTCTGCATAGTGACAGAGACCATCTACCAAGACACAAATGCAAACTGAAAGAGTAATATTCTTCAGTGACATATTCAAGCAGGAGAGAAACCTGTTTTAAAAACCACCACCAAAACCCCCTTACCTCGTTTTGCATGATGCTCCATTGCCCCTTCTTAAGTACACACTTTGTGGAAGAGACTCACACATTTGCATGATGGTATAAAGAAGAGGCCCTTTACCCACCAGGATGGAGAGAAATGAGAGAGGGAGGGAGTGGGGGGTAGTGAAGCAACTGGTTCCACAGAATGAAAGCGAGCAGGACTGAGTATGGATTTTGGCTTTGGGAGAACAAGGTATTCAGAAGCAAGAATCCATGTTGGTAAGTGCAGGCCCCTCCTCCCCATAGAGGCTGGGGAACAGCCCAGAGCACAGGGGCTAATCTGTAAGAAGAGCCCTTGAGGGTTTCCCTGAACCACAGACAGAAACATCAGCTGGTGATGATATACAGAGTATCTCCCATTCTCTGATCTCAGAGTGAAAAGGGACCACAGCAGGCTCCTGACTCATGCAGGCCCCTCACCTCATGCAGGCTTCTCACCTTGTATGGCCTCCTCCCCCTGTGCAGCCTCCTCCTTCAGTGTGGCCTCCTCCCCATGTGTGACCTCCTGCCCCAGTGTGGCCTCTGCCCCCAGTGCGACCTCCTCCCCCTGTGTGGCCTCCTGCCCCTGCGTGGCCTCCTCCTTCAGTGTGGCCTTCTCCCCCTGTGCAACCTCCTCCATCTGTGCAGCCTCCTCACCTTGTGCGGCCTCCTCCCCTTGTGCAGGCTCCTTACCTTGTGCCACTTTTCTGGAAAAAAGTGTCACAACCTGTGATGTCACCACCCACTGGGGACACTAGTAAACAGGAAATCTGTGTCGGCTCAAGGATCATCACTTTTGTTTCTTGCATCTGCGGCCAGGGCCTTCTCAACACCGCTGTTCCGCGCTGCAGCCTCAGTCTCCAGGAGGCACCCAGTACTTACGTGTGGAATGAATGCAGAGATGGGTGAAGGAATGAATGCACATCAAGACTCCCTACAAAGTCACTTTTGCAGCGTAGGCCACAAGCCATGCTCCAACGGGCAGAATTCAGAGAGTGAAGAGACTTTGAGATCAGATAGGCCTGAGTCGGAATCCTGCTGTGTAACCTTAGACAGCTGCCCTTCCCTCTCTGAGCCCCTATTTCCTTACCTGATGAATTAAGATAAGAATGTTCATCCCACAGTGCTGCCATGAGGAGTAAGTGAGAGAAAGTCTGTGAAGCACTTAGCACAGTGCTTAGGAGCTCAATAAAGGGCCGCTGTTGTCATTACTGGTCCAGCAACAACCTGACTTACTGATTTCTAGCAAATCTTATTCTCAAGCGGATCCCGAAGATTCCCACATGGAAGTTTCCTGGATCGCATGCCAGGTGGAAAGGTCTCTACACCCCCACAGTGACCTCCAGCCGACCGCTTCTCAGGGTGTCACTTGAGGAAACTCTTCATCAAACTCTTTCTGTAGTCTGTCCTACCGATGCAAAGTCTCCTTCCGGAGTGCAGGCTTGCATGCAACCACAGGGAGGGCTCTTCCAGCTTCCTGGCCCTGCCATTAGACTCCTTCCTCCTTGATGTCTTGATTTGCCTTGTCCGCCGGCTCCTGCCTGCATCCCTGCACACCCGTGCTCTCTACTCCCTGCGGCATGCCCCAGGGCACTTTATTCTTGGCTCTGGTTCTTGGTCTGGCTTTTCTCAGCCCTCTTCCAGTCATTAAAAAATCAGAAATATGGAAACTTACATTTGACACAGTCACAAATAACTTTTGTCTCAGTCAAGTGAGGAAGACACCCAAAATATGTGCAAGAGGGGCTTAGGCCATTTCACAAATAACTAAGATTTTGATTTCTTCTCTTTCCAGCTCTCAGATAAACAGTCCAGAAATGGATGCTGCAGAGGTAGCAGAGCCTCATAGCAAGCATCCAAACAGACCTGGGTTTGGGATCTGGCTCTGACACTCAGTCCCTCCAGGCAGGACGCCTCGGTGTCTCCTATCTTCGTCTTCAGTTTCCTCATCAATACCATGGAGATAAAGAAGGTAACTACCTCCTCACGCCAGTGTGAGAAAGGAATGACAACTTGTGTTAAGAAGCACTGAAAACAGTGTCTGGCATGCAAAAAGTATTCAGTTGATGTTAGGCATCGCCATCATTACAAGAGGAGCCAATGACATTTGTTGAGAACTGTTCTGGCTAGACTCTATACTAGATACTTGAGATATAAGACAGTAACATCAGATGAGGCCTCTGGACCCCGAATTTAAAATCCAGAGGGAAGTAGAGACTTTCATTAAATAATCATGCACATAGACAGGAATTATCACTGTGACGCTTACCTGAAATGGAGGTGCATTGTATTAAGAGAGGAGAAGTGGGAGCCTTAACCTGGTTTAACAGACCAGGGAAGCCTTCCCTCAGGAGGAGAGATTTCATCTGAGATCTCAGGGATGAATGAACGTAATTCAGGTTAGGGGGTTAGGGCAGGGAGGTCCCAGGCAGAGGACACTGCGCATGTGGGAAATGACCAGGGCCCATTTAAGGAACTGAAAGAAGGCCCAGGTGGCCAGGGCAGGTGAGGGTGGAGGAGCAGAGGGAGGCCAAATCCTAGGGAGACCACAGGCTCTGCTGAGCAGCATTGTCCATCCCAAAACTGAGGGGGAACTAGTGATGATTTGTAAGTTTGGGGAAGGAGGTGATGAGCATTCTGGATGCAATGCGTAGAATGGATTAGAAAGGAGCAGACATGGATGGGGCAGGGACAGTCGGAAGTGCACTGCATCAGACCAGGCATGAACAAGAGCTTTTTGTCTAAAGCACTAGATGATGGCAATGGGCATGGACACCCACTCCTGGATTGTAGAGTTTTAGGAAATACAAGCCACAGAATTTGGTGGTGATGGGAACAGGGGAAGCAGAGTTTTCAAACCTGACCTCTTGATTCCTGGTTCTGTTTCTACATGGACATAGTGTCCATGGATGAGAAAGGACATACTGAACTCAGACCTGGTTGAAGAGCGCAGTCATGGGTTCTGTTGCGGAAGCAGCATCACACATTAGCTCATTGTTCTAGAGTGAAACTGCCTGGACTCCAATCCCGTATCCATTCCTGACAGTCAATGTGACTTGAAACTCTCTAAGCTTAATTTCATTAACAATTCCCACCCACCAACCTCACAGAGTTGACATGAATATCTGAGACCATGGACACAAAGCCGTGAGCACAGTGCCTGGCACACAGTAATAGCTCAACACAGGCCATGACTTTGTGAGCAGCATGGCATAAGTAATCATTGAAGGAGTCACCTCTCCCTCTCCAAGTTTCTTCAGGTTCAGGTAATAGAAATTTTGCCTTCTCAGGAAAAGTATTAAGAAGCTGCTGTCTGTCCTTCACTTCCCACCGCTCTTCCCCCACAGGAATAAGATTGATTTCTCTAATTAGAGAGATGACAAAGGCCTGACATGTCTGAGTCCTTGTTTCTCCACTAGGCAGGGTTAATGTATTACCAGGCTCTGCTCACGCGCATTTATTCATTTTGTGTCTCCCTCCCTGCTCCCTCCATCTGGTCCTCTCTCCCTCTTTCTCGCTGCCTTTCTCCCCTTAAAAGGGCTGTCTGGAGTTCATGTGTGTCTTCCTTTCTGTTCCTTCCTCCTCTGGGTGATAAGCCACTGGCAGGCCCTGGCTCTGCAGAGGGAGGCCTACGGCTACAGTTGACAAATTATTTTGCCTGTGGCCAAATGAATGAGATCAACTGGGAGAAAGGAGGGTGTTAAATGAGAAGCTCATTTTGGACTTGAATCAAGACTGCATTCTCCAGTTCAGCTTTACTAGTAATAAGATTGATAGTTTGATGCCTGTTTGACTTGGTGGTTTCTCAGTTCTTTCCGAAGCTGGTGGGGAGAGAGAAATGATGAATTGTACTCTTTAAGCTCCACAGTAATTGATGCCAGCCACGATGTCAAAAAAAAAAAAAAAAATGAGATGATCTTGGGAAACATATACAGGAATAAGGAAACCTAGAACTGAGTCTTATCTTTTCAATGGCCTGACTAAAAAAATACTTGCCAAGAATGAGCAGAGAGAAAAGTAGAAGCAGATTAAGAGAGGGCTGTGTTACCAAATCCAGGAGAAGAGAGGGCCTTCAGGAGGAGGGAGCGATGGACAAGGCAGAAACTGGATAAGACGAGTGTTAACATTCTTCTGTTACATGATTGTCAGGAGGGCACTAATGGCCACAGAAAAAACTCCTTTGTAGGAGGAAGGGAGTAGAAGCCAAACTCCTGTGGGTTGGAAGATGAGTAGAAGGTGAAGAAAGGAGAGAGGGCAAACACATAGACAACTTTCGAAGAATACTGGCTAGGAAGAGACAGAGAAAGATCGGGGGGCAACTTACCACTCCAGACCCCAACACAGATCTGTCTCAAGCAGACCCCACGCCTCCATATCACAGCTGGACTGGAAAAGCAGGGCACTATGAATCTAACCCTCCAACACTCTCTGTTAATCATTGATTCAGAGGAGTGATGATTGCGGGCATTTTTTTTTTCTTTCTGAACTGTGTTGAAACACAATCTCTTACATAAATGGACATCCCAATTCAACTGATTCATTTGACCATGAGATTCATCCCAATGAACCCTCTACCAGAATATATGAATTGGGCTGTTGTGTCTTCCTGGCAAGAATCATTGAGAGTCATCCACTTATTTTCAGGGATATTATAGTGTCTAGTATATTTCCTGTTACAGTAGGTATCACAAGGTATAGTAACTATTTCTGTACCTCTCCGTAGCCATCCCCAGCTGGTAAACTTGTCCTTGTCTCACATAGTAGGAACTCAATAGTGATTGTAAAATAGCTGAGAAACGGGCAGCATCCTTCCCCGGCTTGTGGTGAAATGTTGACAAAATTGGATTTCTGTGTTGGACACGGTTCAGAAGATACTAAGGAGACATGATGACTAAATGCAATATGGTATCCTGGATGGGATCCTGGAATGAAAGAACATTCATGGGAAAACTAGTGAATGCCCTCAGCACACCCAGCCAGAGGCACTAAACCCTAATTCCTTATACCCCAGGTTCTTGTTTTTTAGAGAAAGTTGAGAGATAGATAAGCCTTTCCTCTGAAGCAGCTCAGCATGAGGACATGGGAAGATGAAAGGATATCCTAGACATTCTTGTGAGTCCTCATAAACAAATTAACCTTCCTAGAAAAAAAAAAATTAAGAAAAAGGAGTCATCCTTAGTCTTTCAGTCTAGTTTTTCTTCACATGGGTTTGTTTAAATGTAGGAGGAGCTCTGCCTGCAGAATGGATAAGGAACTTGGTAATAACTTATTTCACTTAGTTCCATCTTTCGTATTTTGTCCTCATGGTTGAAGACTTCTTTGGAGAGCATATTTAACAATCATATGGCAACGAAGATTGAATGAAATACCTCTAGCCTTGTCTATTTCTTCTAAAGCAATATGGAACTCCCATACCCCTATGCAAATGAAAGTTGCCCAGGAAACTATCTGTATCTACAAAAGAAGAGATGACAGTGATGTCTGCAGCAAGGAGCACACAAGTCAACCAGAGAGGAAGTCAGGATCAGGATACATCTTTAGGTGCCGTTAAAAGGTCATAAAATGATCTATGAAATTCTGAGTCTAAATGTAAGATTATATTCAAAAGC
This sequence comes from Rhinopithecus bieti, assembly GCF_001698545.2. NCBI lineage: Eukaryota > Metazoa > Chordata > Mammalia > Primates > Cercopithecidae > Rhinopithecus > Rhinopithecus bieti. The sequence goes on from NW_016805314.1 coordinate 3,308,568, forward strand.
GAGTTGAGATAGCTTGCCCTAGCAAAACAATAACAACAATGGCAACAGCAACAACGTTTAATACTTGCTGACCATTTACTATGTGCTGGGTACTGTGCAACGCACAGCATGTTCCATCATTCCATCCTCATGGCCCTGGGGGCTGGTCCTGCTCTCATCCTCATTTCACAGGCAAAGGCATACAGGATTAAAAATGCTGAGCAACTTTCCCAAGGCCACTACTGCACTAGGAGTAGACGCAGCCAGGATTCTCCTGGGTCCGGGGCCCATGCTCTTAGCCACTTCCTCATAGCACATCTGAATCGGTAAGCCTGGGCACATATCATGCAAGTTCTGGAGTGTCCACTGTCACAAGGGCAAGGGGAAAAGAGTGTGTTCTCCATGAGGGTCACAAATCTTCTCTGTGCACATCATGGAAGAGGCACCATAAGTTCTCTCTTTCTGGATCCACCCCTGGCTGTCCACAGCTCCCTGGGGCGCCTCATCCTCAGAAATTTCCCTGCGAAGAATCCTTTTACCCACCTGTACCCTGACTAACTCCCACAGATTCTGAACCATTCTGGTTTAACATATATTTATTGGACCAGGTCATGCCACCCCAAATCCTTTTTTGCAAAAAGCTATACATGGAGAATAAATTATCTAATAATATTTCTCAGGCAACATGCTAAGTAGTGGGGATATGAAGATGATAAGCCTTGCTCTCTGATAGCAAATTGATGCGCTAATTAACATTAATAGCCTAATTGGTAATAACAGCTTAAGGCATTACTGCATCTGCTTAAGATGCTATCGTTTTCATGGGACCTCTCTATGCTCAAGCTCAAAGGAATAACCCACAGTGTGAATTTCAGCACCCTCGGCAAGTTGGAGTGGAGTGGACAGCGGGCCAAAAAAACGGCCACTTATTCCACAGTCTTAAAAGCATGAAGGAGGGAAGGAGTCAAGGAAGCCTCCTCAGCTCCTCAGACTTTCCTTGTCTGCGGTCTTTCTGTGTAAGAATTCAGAGGGTGCTGAGTGCCGCAGACAGTCCTAGGCTTGTGATAAACCACATACACCTCGGACAGCTCACTCAGAAACACGAGTACATGAGGACTCCTATCTGACAGTGCTCCACACATCTAACATGCATACAAACCCCCAAGGGATCTGGCCAAAACACAGATCCTGGCTCTGTGGATCTTAGGCAAGTCCTGAGCATCTGCATTCCCAGGGAGCTTCCAGTTGATACTGATGCGGCTGGTTCTGGGAACCACACTCTGAGAAGCAAGGCTCTGGAACGCCTTCTAGCACACCATCATTTCCCAGTGGCCACTCAGGTTTAACTTGGATCCCTCCATTGATGGGGAACTTACTGCCCTGTAGGATAAGTTTTTCTGCACTGCTCTTTCTTCCGTGAAGCTGAAATTTGTTATCCTCAACCACTGAATGTTGTTCTGCTCAAAGATCAACGATTTTCTCACATTCAAATTCCCAATTATCCGTGATAGGCAGGAGCAATGGAAATAAATTCCCTTCAAAAGGGTAAATGCAGATACCCAGTGATTATTTCAGCCCAGGTGGGGCTGATTCTGCCGTCTGCGACACAGTAAAAGCTGAGTTACAAAGGACTTCACATACCAGGCAGCAGAGCCAGGAACCGGCATCCATGGCCCATTATGACTGTATTGTTCATGAACAATTTAGGGATCTGCAAACTTATTGCTAAACATTATGGTTTCTTCAGTGAGATAAGAAGGGCAATTAGGATGAAAAAAGAAACCAATGCAACCGCTTGGGGAATGTGGATTGTGTCTAAGCGTGTATATGAATCCAGATCGATCTGAGCAATGAGCCATTTGGTCTGGTCTGAGGCGATCTGAGCAGCAGAGATCGTGTGGCTGTCTCATTATAACCTTGCTTCTAGACAAGGCTTGAGGGTGTCCTAATTTCACACTTGAACTCCAGTGTTCCAAGGACCTTTTGAGAACTGGTGACATCTCAGACTGCTTTGGCTTTGGATGGAGGTGGAGAACAAGCAATGGGCCAAAACAAAGCAGGCACCACCTGCCAATTCTCCATGTTGCACAGCCCATGCCTGCAGGGGAGCAGCCGGTGTCACGGCTGCTGCTGAAGATAAAGTGAAGAACATATACCTGAAGGTTTGAAATTTTAACAACAGCTTCTTGGTGGTTAATGAATAATAGGCACTTGGGAGGGGTCAACGCCACCCACATAACTGGGGCCTAATATCTGATGGGCTGTCAATGTCCAAGCCATAGCCTGAGTTTCCAAGTCACACTTCCTTTTCCCCAGCTAAGGGAAACACTGGGAAGGAAACAATTGTTAGATTAGCAAGGCCAGCCTCGAGGCTACGGGGAGTGAATAGCGCGATAACTCCACTTTCCTTGGAAAGAAAAGCTTGGAGAGGACAGAGAAGGGGAACCACCCCGCCCCCTCCTCCCAGCACACACTCTCATCACCACCCTGCACGAAATGGGAACATGTTCAGGCCCCAGTTATGATTTAAATGAAGCACACCGCACCAATATTGTGTGGTGCCATCTGTTATTTTATACTTCACGAAATTTGGCCAGTTTTGAAATATTATAATTATATCTCCTACATTACGTATGCAACGCAGACATTTTCTGAAACATAAATACAGTATGTGGGAAATGTGACTGTATTTATAGCCCTTGGCTGGTGGGCAGCAAAAGGGCAGCTGGCACCGTCAATGGCCTGGAGAGGGCAGCCTGCCAGCGCTGCAGGGCCTGGGCGGAAGCATGCCTCCCCGCACCCCACCCCATCCTCCAGGGGGCTCCACCACTCAGAGTGGGCCATGCCCTTTCATCTTCTAAGGAAAGTAACGTCAACTGTACTTTAAAATTTTCAAGATCCAGGTGTCCCCTCCCTCAGACTGCAGCAGCCAGATAAAGGCATATTCAGTAACGTCCAGCGTCAGGGAATGGGCACAGAAGGGGCATGGCCCTGAAGGCATCTCCCGCACCCCACATGCTCCTTGCAGCAGTGCTACTGAGGAGAGAGAATGGGGCAGGAGGTGGCAGGGTCCTCAGAGTCAAAGCACAGGGAGGTTGGAGAGAACTGCTGTAGGAGGAGATCTCTGTCCAGGAACAGCCATGTCTCTTAACCTTAGGCCTTCCACTTGCTTCTGCAAAGGAGAATTTAGAGCTTCATAGCTCATTTTGGTTTGGGTGTCAGGACGTGCAGAAAAAAATGGTCGGACCTAGTCCAAGTCTCCAGTGGGCATGCTCTGGGATTTCTATCTTCAAAGAAAAATCAGTGTTGTTTATTTGAGTTCCCGCCCCCCCCAAATACTGCAAAGTGCCTTGCAATAGCAAAGAGAAGAAAGCAAATGACAAGTATTTGAGTTTCCCTTTCTGTCTTCAAAACAAAGGCATTATTCAGTGATGAGAGAGCTATTTGATAACTGGATGTTTCTGCCACAGTCTTCACGTGCATCTTTAGGAGTTCACACAAACCTTTCTCTTAGAACACTAACTGCTGTTGCTCTGGACAATCCAGCCAGAGAAGAGCATCATTGGCACTGCAACTTTTTTTTTTTAATTATTTGAGCTAGTTGCTAACATTTAAAACTCAAAGATTTCACATAAAACCCAGTTTCTCTTGAAAAACCATGAGAGCTGGCATCAATGGATATGCATTTCTGCCCAGCAACAATCTGCCTGCTCTGAGAAGCAGCTGCCCCCTTTGGAAGAAAACACTCCTCAGTTTCCCTGTTCTCCAACCTCCTCCGCAGCCCTGCACACACTCATGTCACCTGCCTGGCCTTTGTAGGCACTTGCGTTTATGACTTCTTTACGTAGGCAATTGACTCTTATGAAGAAATATAGACTAGAAAATTAAGGTAACTGTTTTTTTCTTGAGGTAGGATTGGTGAAGCATTAAAATATATCCATCAACCCTCTAACAGGAAATTAAAGTGAAATTTACAAGCCTCTCTGTTTTTGTTTTCCTTAAAAAATCTAAAATGAAAAGGTAAATCTCCACCATAGCTCTTCTTTTACTGTATTTTAGTTATCTGTTTATTTACCATTCTTCACCAACAGACTGTGAGCAATTTTAGAGCAGGAGCCAATTTAGTTTTCCTTTGCACACCAGTATCTACAACAGTGTTTGGCACATTGTAGACCAAATCTATAGAAGAAAGGAAAGAAGGGTTACCAAAGCCAAAGTTACTTAGACTGGCTTTGAGCTAGAATGAATCTGAAAGAGTTTTTATCCTCAGTCAGAGAGTCTAGTCCAGAATTCTTCCAATTCTGTAAGGTCCCAAATACAGTGGGATACACATCTGGACCAACTCCTAAATGACACAAGCCTCTCTCTCTCTCTCCACCTGCGAGCTGCGCCCATCCCTAATGGTAGCTGAGGAAGGCACGAGAACACCAAGCCCTGGGCCTCTGGTGAGAAGCAGACACGGAGCTCCGGGGCGGTTGCTTCTCCAGCCTGAGCGGGATGGTTAAACACCAGCAAATCACTGTCCATGATGATCCAACTGTGTCTTCAGTGAGGGGAAACAGAGCTTGGAACGAAATATTTCTGACTCCGAGAAGACAGAGAACCATTTGTGAGTAATTTGGTGGGATACTGGATGCTACTGCTTTCGGGGTGAAGGAATCCCAGAGAGGCCATAAGAAAAGGAAGATCTTTGGGAAGTCTCTGGACTCCCATGAAACCCCCATTAGACTCCAACAAGCAATAAGAGAGCACCCTGAAAGCCAAACATTCCTTGAGTCTTATACCCTACCCACCTCAGATACAGCCATGGGAGGAAATCTTGTCAAATTAAATATAATCTATAAAAAAAAAAATCCTGTTACTGAGTGTACTGATATGTTTTAGGGCTTCATAAACTCTGCATCAAGAAAAAAAATTACCTCCAGTCTCTTAGATATTTTCCCACTGGAGTTTTCAACAAATGGTGTAAGTTTGGTGATCCTCACGTCCTAATACTCTGTACACAGGCACATGTGATACTAACATCAGAGAGAAAGCAAAAACACACAAGTGCTCTCTATCTCCCTTAAGGTTTCCACTCAGTCCTCAGCACCTCTCATCTGGATTTCTGTAGTCTGCAGGCTGACTAGGATTCCTGACTCCAATCTTTGCTTTCCATCCTGCCTCTAGATTGGACCTTTTCAAAACCTCAATCATCACTCTTCCACTTGAAACTATTTCCTGTTTCCCAGGGCCTGACATTCCTATGGATCCACCAAAACATTTATGCCTAGCATGTGCCGGGCATCAAGGGTAAAAGCTCACATTCTTAACTTGGCACATAAAGCCTTCTGTTGTCTGCCCCTGTCTACCTCCTCAGCAGTATCTCTCAATTCTCCCCTGCTTTGCTTTCTAAGACTCCTGCCCAAACCAGACTACTTGGGCATTCCATGGTCATGGTTGCCTCTGAGTCTCCACACATGCTGTCCCTTTAGCTAGAATGTGCTTAACCTCTTTGTCTACCTCTTACCTACTTATCAGTCAAGTCCTCTTATTCTTACGCCTCTTGACTATTGCCCTTTGGGCTCGTATGTGGCAAATGATGTCAACTCATCTCAAACTTTTTCTGCACCCAAAGCCAAGTCAGTACCTAACTCTGGCCTCCTGGTGAGCTTGCCTACCATAAGAAGAGCAACTGCATCACAGGCTTAGAGTGATCAATGAACAAGAGGACAGACGCACTTTCTCAGACAGCCTTCTACTTTTTCATAAACCGTTGAACTGACCCAATCAAAGAAACGGTCATGCCTAGCACTTCCCATCCCCCACCCAATCACCCCAGCATCCAAACACCAAACTCTGGCATCCTCACTCAGCTGAACTAAGAAATACTTCCTGGTCTCAGCTCGATTGTTCCCTGACCACTCTAAAGTAGCAGGCATCCCAACCTTATTACTCTTCAGCCACTCACCCTGTTTTGCTTTCCTCCACAGTGTTTACGAGTTCCAGACATATAACACATGTATATTTGTTTGTCTATTGTCTGCCTTCCCCACTAGAATAAAAGTAAACACTTTGTCTTATTTACTGTGCAACTGCAGTGTCTAGAACTGGGTTTGGCACATAGTAGATGTTCAATGAATATCTGTTGAATGAATGAATATAAGCACAAGGAGAGGCACTGACAATTTGATGAAGCCACTATGAACAGGAACTGTCTCTGCTGACGTGTGTCGTATTCTTGCTATAATAAGAATCCTTTTCTGTAAGAATAATAAATCTACTCTCATTTAACTGATTTAACTGACACATGGTTAGGATGGTTATTTATGCTTTCAGCACATACTTCATAGGAAAGAGAAAACCACATAATCTACAGAGAAGAGATTTAGTCAAAAGCTAAGACCCTAAGTCGTCCACAAACCTCATTTCAGGAAGCCTCCCGTGATACCCCTCCTGGAAGATCCCCTTTCTTGGTGAAAACACCTCTAGAAACCACACGGGAAGTTCATTGTGCTTTCTCTCACCTTCCCTCCCAACGGCCTAAAGTTGTTTGAGAGAGTGTGGCTCTTTTCTCCATATTGTCAGCCAGTACCTTGCACAGGTATCTGACACATCGTAAGTGCACAGGAGTGAACTAACGTCAGGTGTGAGCCCAGGATGGCACAATAGAAAGAACACCAGACTCAGAAGATCTGTGTTTATGTCTTCTATGTCATTTTTTTTTTTTTTTTTTTTTTTTTTTTTTTTTTTTTTTTTTTTTTTTTTTTTTTTTTTTTTTGAGATGGAGTCTCGCTCTGTTGCCTAGGCTGGAGTGCAGTGGCACAATCTTGGCTCACTGCAACCTCTGTCTCCTGGGTTCAAGCAATTTTCTTACCTCAGCCTCCCAAGTAGCTGGGATTACAGGCACCCACCACCATCCCCAGCTAATTTTTGCATTTTTAGTACAGACAGAATTTCACCATGCTGGCCAGGCTGGTCTCGAACTCCTGACCTCAGGTGATCCCCCCCACCTCGGCCTCCCAAAGTTCTGAGATTACAGGCGTGAGCCACCGTGCCTGGTCAGAACTTTGGTTCTTAAAAGAGTGAAACAAAACGTAGAGACAGTGGAGATCAGTCCTGGAGGGAACAGTTCAATGAAGACTCTAGGGAGTCAGTCCCAAGTGCCCAAGGCTGGCAACCCTGCAGAGCTCTGTGGCGGGCACAGGCCATAGCGCTGCCGGTGGTGGGACCTGCTGTGGTCTCAGCTTCCTAATCCCCCTTGTCCATGCCTTGTGCTTCAGCCTTCTTGTTGATTCTGCATGCTGCCAGGTATCCTTACCATAAACCCTTATATTGCTTAGACTAGTGAGAGCTGATTTCTATTGCTTGGAACTGAGAACCCTGACCAGTACATTCAACTTGCCTGGATCTGTTTACCCTAATGACACACAGGGACAACGACTCTTACTTTGTGAGTTGATGTGAGTTAAATGATGTGAAGTGTTCATAGAAGGCCCTACAGCAATGGTAAACACAGAGTAAACATTTAGTAAGTATGAATGCCCTTCCTGCATCCTTAAAACTGCTCTGAAGCCAACCAACAAGAGGAAATGGGTTACATCAGTTGCATCGACGCAGGTTTTCCCAGAGAGGTTTTGCTTGAATGTTTGCGAGAAGTAAAACAATGTTTACCAATCTGCCGGCAGTACAGGCTTAATTAGTGTTTGCAAACTGCTTGACATTCTTGAAAGAAAGGTGCCACCCAAGCACAGGCCATTATCATAATCAACTGGTGGCACACATGCCTGAAACGAGAAATGCAAAACTACCAAGGATGGGAACGGACTGCACGGAGGCCCAGGCGACACTAATGTCTCTTTTGTAAAAAAAAAAAAAAAAAAAAAAAAAAAACCGTATTGAGATATCATTCACTTACCGTATGATATACTGTATTAAAGAGTACAATTCAGGGGTGTATAGTGTGTTCACAGGTATGTGCAACCACTGCTGTCAACTTTAGAACATTTTCATTACTGCAAAGAGAAACCTTATACCTTTTAGCTATAACCTCCCTACTTCCCAATCTCCCCATCCCTAAGCAACCACTAATCTACTTTCCATCTCAATACATTAGGCATCGTTCTAGACAGTTCATATGGAATCATAATGGAATCATATAATGTGGTCTGTTGTGATTGGCTTCTTTCCCTTAGTTGATGTTTTCAAGGTTCATCCGTGTTTCAGGATGTATCTGAACATCGTCTCTTTTTGTGGCCAAACAGTATCCACCCCATACCATGCATTGTATGAATACACCACACTGTGTTTATCCATCCACCCGTTGTTGGACATTTGGATGATCTCCAACTGTTTGCTATTTGCATGGCTTTGCCCCTGCCGTGAACGTTCATATACAAGTTTTTGTTTCCACACGTTTTTAATTCTTTTGGGTGTACATGTAGGTGTGGAATTGCTAGGTCTTACAGTATGTTTAACTTTTCAAGGAACCACCAGATTGTTTTCTGCAGCAGTGGTGCCAGATTACAATCCCACCAGACTAATGTCTTTTTGATCTCATGAAGATGTTGGCACTTCCTGATATTTCTAAATATTCATGCTAGAACCCTTTAAGACATTTTTTTTTTATTATTCAGAAAATTGTACACATTTTCTTACTTCACACGTCTGCCCACTATGTCCTTTGCTGCCAAAGCGTATCCAGCTTCTCTCCAGTCAGACATGCACCACACCTCTGTTGCTGTGTTGGATTTCAAAATTCAGCAATCCCACCCCCTTCCACTCTAAGCCTTGCTGCAGACTTTATGACTAACTAGCTGTGTAGCCATCTCTAAGTCAGCCAGCGTTACACCCCGTCTCACACTCTTCTCATATATTTAGTTTCATTGCTCTGAGAGTAAATGAAGAAATAATAATCATGTGTTTTCTCTTATTTGGTCCTAACTAGTTCGTATGTGTACAAACCCCTGATTTGAAGCTTAACTTTTTAACATGTATGATGGAAAAAAAATGATAATTTTGTACATTCACCACTTGAAAAGATAGTATGGTTAATCATAAACAAATAATTACAGGAATGTTTCACCTGACCATAGAGCGTTTTTAAAAGTATCGAACTTGCCATCTTTCCGAGGGCAGGATGCCCCAGGTCCCCCTGAAACCTTCCAGCTTCCCACTTTCTTTCACCCAGCCTAACTCACACATTTATATTTCCTGCCTGAATTCTGTGGGCTTTTGAATTCGCATTCCCCTGTATAAGGGATCCCTGAGAAAGGGTTTTAGTTTCTTTTTTCTTTTCTTTTTTTTTTTTTTTTTTTTTTTTTTTTGAGGCAGAGTCTCACCCTGTAGCCCCGGCTGGAGTGCAATGGTGCGATCTCAGCTCACTGCAACCTCCACCTCCCGAGTTCAAGTGATTCTCATGCCTCAGCCTCCCGAGTAGCTGGGATGACAGATGTGCGCCACCCCACCTGGCTAATCTTTGTATTTTTGGTAGAGACAGGGTTTCATCATTTTGGCCAGGCTGGTCTCAAACTCCCAACCTCAGGTGATCTGCCCACCTTGGCCTCCCAAAATGCTGGGAGACAGGCATGAGCCACTGCTCCCAGCTGGGTTTCCGTTCTTTTGAGAACATAATATATCCAAGCCTCACCAGGCTCCTTAGAAGTATTAGTTGAGGCACATTTTACATGTTAATTACAAATTCTTTGTTAGGGAAATGGTCAGTGAATTGGCAAAGCCATATGGCATCCTGTCGGATATACATTTAAAGCTTTAGTTTTATATCCATTACCTGCATTATCTCAGAAAGTTACTTAACATCTTTGGCCATGAGTTTCCTCACCTATAATATTGGGATAATAATAGTGACCCCATTGGGTTCTTATGATGATTAACTGAAATAGAGATCAATAAAAACTATTACTATCTTTTAGTACCTTTCTTTCCTAAGGATCCTTATTAGTTGGGACACAGCCATGTATGTTTGAATGCAATGTGTTTTCATTTGGGAAAAATGATAAATACCAGCACTGATTCCTTGCTAAACAATAAAATACTCCTCCTCTCCTGTCATGACACTTTGCCCCTCCATGTCTCTGTTTCTCTTCCATTATACTACCTGACACATATGCACGTTGCACCAAATGTCAGTGGTCAGCTGACTGGAAGGGTGGTGAGAGGAAAGAGAAGCTAGACGTGCCAGTGGTATCCTTGACATGCCCAGCAGTGCCCCCCTCCTGAGTCAACTCAGGCACTGGGACGGGCCCTGAGCGCTCCTGCCAATTGCATCCGTTGAGATGAAAATTATGATTTATTTGGGGGCCCAGTATCAACACTTCTCTGCAAATAAGAGAAAGGCTGATACTCTGCACCAGCAGGTAGCCACCCCCAACAGCTCCTGCTTCAATTGGACCTTTTTTCCCCACTGCATTTCTTTCTGTAAAATGCATTTTAGAATTCTGATGTTCCATTAATTCATACTGGTCTTTACCACAATTGGTAGAGGTTTACATATTTTCATTATTTAAAAGTGCTTGGAATTTTTTTTATCATAGAATTGAAATGCAATATTCTTACTAGCAGTAAGAGCAAAAAAATTATGATAATTATGTTTATTTTGCAACAGCTTTGCGACAGGAGAACTCACGTGGTTTGTCTTAATATGGAAAGCAAGTTCCCCTGCCCCCACCTTCAGGTTCTCTCCCCAGTGCAGAGCACAGGGCTTCTTCACTCCTTGGGGCAGACGGGCTGCTTGGCACGGCTAGTGAGGAGGAATGGCTGAAAGAAGTCAAAGACATCACTTCCTGCTATGGAAAATGGTAAGCTTCCATTTCCTGAGATAAATAATGTCTATCTAAGTGTGGAAATTCATTTTTGACAAATAGACATTGAGCCTTGAGACATGCAAACCAAACACATCACAGATGGGCTCCAGTTGCTTCACTGAGTTTGAATTCTGTGAAAGAGTTGAGGAAACCTTGGCTCAAGTGTGGTTCTACCTTCTCCATGAAGCATCCAGGAGACAGGCTCCTCAAAGGAGGAAATAAAATCAGACTAATATCACATGACGTGAGCCTTCTGGTTTGGTTTTTCTCCTTCCAGTGTCTTATTTTGAAATGGTTGACCATCCAGTTCAAATTTCCTAAAAGATTATTTTCATACATCTACTTCTTCACTAAGACACTTTCAGTGGCCCTCCACTAATGCTTTAGTCTTACTTTAAAGGCACTCCAGAATCAAACCACAATTTACATCCCTGACATATCCCATTTATACCCCATCTGAGCTCTCTGGCATCTGGTCAGGCCGCGGCAGCACTCATTTTTATTCATCACGTTGTGTCTGGAAAGTGACCTGTCTCCTACTTGCTTTCCTTGCAGCTCGGCTCTTGCACCATCTTCTCTGACTGCCCAACCACCTGCCCTCAGTGGTCTCCAGCATCTCTGAAAGCATCATCTATGCTTATCACTTACCACCTGAAATATGCCATGTTTTTTCAATAAGACCACAAGAACCTTAAAAATGAGGTCTATGTTGCCGTATTTTTATTCTTAGCAACTAATATGGTTCCCTGTGCTTTGGGGAAAATGCCAGTAATGTTTTGAGAAGAATATCAACAGCAGAAAACTGCTTTGCTGAGGTTCTATAGAGTCTTCTCCTTGTAGAGACCAGATAATTCTCTACCTTCTCCCTAAGCCTCTTCTCAGCTGCTACAGCCAAGAAGCTTCTGGCCTTCTCTCCCTTCCCCACAGAAAGGATGTGGGTTGAAGATGGATTCAAACAAAGGAATCAATAGCTCTCGTGTAGATGATGCTCCCAGGAGATGGGGCCATGCCAAATCCAGTTTTCCTTTCAATGCACTTGGCTCGAGTCACACACCTGGTGGTCACGGCCCATCCGAGAAGCAACCAATTCAAGCAGAGGACCGGCTTTCTGAGAGGGGAACTTGGCAAACCCAAGTTGCCACGGTAACCAGGCTCCCAGCTTCAACATTTTCTACTTATGTTTTTTAGTTTGGGGTTTATGTTTTGAAGAGTTTTTTTCCCTCTTCCTTTTAACCTCCAAATGTGTGAGAAAATGTCTGCCGGGGGAATTAAGAGAACACATTGCATCTAACTGACTAGGAGCTATGGGGATATAAAGGACTCTGAGACTGAAAAAATAACACACAGGACTTGGAATCCAAGTAACAGGATATTAGAACTGAGGGTTGCAGGTGGGTGCCCAGCCCTCCTGTGTAGCCTCCTTTTTTATTCAACCCATTTTTTTAATACGCCATGATGACCACGATCTATTTTTTAAAGCATCAAAAATCTTACATTTCTTGGGTCTGGTAGTATTTTTAAGATAAATAGGGCTCAAAACATGTTCCAAAGGGCTATTTGCCGTGCAGTTAGTCCCAAATTCGCTCAGCCTGTTTTCCTGCCAGCGGGGAAATATCATCACTCATTCAATATATCAACTGAACTGACCTATGGGAATAATTCTTGGAGACAGGAAAAAAGATAATGCCCAAGAGGACCCGAGGACCCAGGAGCATTTGTGAGAAGGCTGAATGCTGATTCCAACCCATCACTTTGCAGTTGGTAGCTCCAGCTCTAAATGGCTAGTTGAAGCCCCCATGAAAGAGAAGATGACAACGTTGGAGGTGCAGATGCAATCCTCCCTGCTAGTGTTTTGTCCTGAGCTTCTGTGCCAGAATGGTAGTTTTGGCAGATTTAAAGTTGTAATGAAAATGGAGTACCCTAACTTTGCCAATTACAGAAAGAATGCTGTTTATCTCTCCTGTTAGCTGCTAAGTTGCCTTAAGGGTATAGATTAGAAGACATAGACGGAAGAAGAGAAGAGTTATTAAATTTTGAACCCGACACAGGGAAAAATTAGAGATAAACAGATGAGAAATAGAACATCTTAGATCTCAGCTAAGAGATCACGTGGATGAGATCATCAGTAACTTTAAGCTACATAAAACAGCAAACTCAATACTCATACTCATAGGTTACATATGATGAATTTTGCACATAATATATTATATATTATACGTATATTACATTTTACATATGACTGTGTATATAATTTTAACACATGCTGTCATGTATTGATGTAGTTTTCAATATGCAATTTCCAGTAAACTACACAGATGAAAACTTCAAAAACTGTTTTTCTTCTGACATATAGCTGCACATGTATGGCATGCATCATTTCCAGAGGACATGATAATCACCTATCAGTTTTAGGAGCTAAACTGAGCCCATGGAGATAATTAGCTCAGATACACAATGATAAACATGTCAAGATGGGAGATGCATTTCTTTCCTTAAACAAGAAATGGCAATATGATGGAAGATGTTGTTCCACGGTGGGTGAACAATATGCCTGTAATCAATCTTCCATAATAAATTATCTCTTAATTTAAGCTAATCTGTATTGGCCAGAAAATATCTGCTGATAGGATCATAAATTTGGGAATGAAGTTCTAGACTTTGAAATAAGCCTTCAGTTCTCAAGGGTTCTCAGGTCAGCTCTTCCATTCTTGAGTAAGACCCCCCTTACTCCACCATCATCTACCATCATCATCGTCATCTCAGGTTTTATCCTATATTTAACAAAATTTAGAAAACATTATCTCACATTTTTATCTACAGATGCATTTCAATACCTCACAGCCATTATGAAGTCAGGGTATTTCTGCTGATGGCTCCTTTAAATCCACTGCTGCTGCAAAAACAAATTTTTTTTCCTATCATTTTTTTCTTCTGTGAAGAAAGGAGGCAATAAGTATTTGGAAATTTGGGGCCAAGAGGAATAGTAACTGAGTGGAGTGCAAATGACTAGATGCCTACAAATATCTTTTTTGGTGATAAATCTCATTAATTTTAAGACAAATCATCAATTTTATGTTAGATTTCTTTGGAGGCAAAATAAAATTTAAACTTATATTGAAAGACACATTTACATTTCAGAACCATTAAAATGGGAGGGGTAATTAATGTTCACCTTAGAACTAGAAATACATTGTTTTGTTTGGTTTCATTTCATTGTTCTGTCGTGAAACTAACTGTGTAGCGGCCATTTAGCATATGAAAACGAGGACTTATTTCTGGGTTAATTTAATACCAGGAGAAACTTCACATATACTTCTAAATATTATACTAGTGTGCTCTCAGTCTTGGTGTCATATGGATAGAGAAAAACTCAGACTAAGTAGAAAATGAATGACAATGGCTCAGGACCTCTCAGGTAGACGATATCCCAAGGCTGAGGATTCTCCCAAATTCGTTTTCCTCTTCTATGCACTTAGCCTTTGATTGTTAGGCATTCATCTATTCAAAATGGAATGTGAGATTACCACTTCTAAATAAGATATATTAACTAGTAGTAGACTAGCCCTATCACCTTAAATAACCATAGAAATGGAATGAAATACATGGAGCAATTTTTTTTCAGGCATTGGACCACAGGCACTCCCAGACTGCAATCGCTGAGAGAAGGTAAACACATGAGGTGAGCTCTATGATTTCCTCAAGTCTCTATCCGCGGATAATTTCCTGACCTTAGCACCATAAATTGGAGTCCAGAGATATCACAGTAGCCCTACTGAGCTAAAGACTCAGGGTTCAGAGTTTGGAGGAACCAAAGAGGTCAGGGTGTGCAAGGCAAAGAACCAGAGAGGAGGAAGCTGCACATTTAGGGTGTTGGGAGAAGAAGGGCATGAGTTTATGTAGGGGTTTCTCACACATCTGTGGCCAAAGGCTAGGTTGCATGTGTCCAGGGTGATACTAGATAAAGCTTACCAGAGAGTGAATAACTGTAGGTTGACAATAGAAGCAGTTATCAAAGGTAAAGTAGTTCTGGGAATATTGGAAGTCTTGGCCCACCTGAGTGGAGAAACTCCATTAACATTGTGTTAACTCCCCAGAAATCCAGCTAAGATATCAGAGAGGTCATGCCCTAGTAGGAAGGACCAAGCCTTAAGACTAAGCCTTAGGAAGGACCAAGTCTAAAAGCAAGCACTGACAAAGTCCTCAGAGGAGAAAGACTTTGGCAGTTGAGTATTACTAAGTTAGAATGCCTTTGGAAATATCTTGGGATTTTGACAAAGTATTCCAATAAAGCATAAATTCAAGTCTATGTAAATTCAAAGCCATTTGTCAATAATTAAACTACCTCTAGAATAAAAATTATCACTTTTCAGAGAAAGATTACAGAAGTGAGTCTCCTTTTTTATTCAACCCATTTTTTCATACGCCATAATGATCACCTACCATTTTATTATAATGTACCACCAACAATGTCCACTAAACTATAAAAAAATTACTGGATATACAAAAAAAAAAGGGGAAACTATGACCCATAGTCAGGAAAAGAAACAAGTTAGTGGAATCATACCCTCAGATGATCTGGATGTTGGCTTCAGCAGACAAAAATTTTAAGGCAGAATTTATAAATATGCTCAAAGAATTTCTAAAAATTCAAGAATATGGTCATAAAGAGAAAATGTAAGGAGACTTTCAGCAGAGAAAAGTTATTTAAAAAAAGAATCACGGGAAAGTTCTAGAAGGAAACAATACAATCGGTAAAAATTTTAAACTCATTAGACAAACTTAACAGCAGATTGGAGGTGACAGAAAAGTCAGTAAACTTGAGAAATTATCAATACACACACTGAATTTTAAGAAGAAGGGAAAATGGTTGAAGCGGAATGAAAGAGAGCCCCCGGGATCCGTGGGCCACATTTAAACAGTCTAACACACAGATCACAGGTCTGCAGAGAAGATCATGAAATGGGGCAGAAAAATATTTTTAAAATGCAATAGCTGAATACTTGCCAAATTTAATGTAACATAACAACAAACCTAAGTAGGACAAATACAAGGAGAACCATAGTAGGCACATTACAGGAAAACTGCTAAACCCCAAAGAGAAAATCTCGAACAGCTGAGAGCAGTGGGGAGCAGGGGACATATTACACATAGGGAAACAGCAATGAGCGTTGTCAGATTTATGTCTGACTTATCAGAAACAGTAGAAGCCAGAAAACAATAGAATATCTTTAAAGTGCTGAAAGAAAATCAACTTTCAACCTAGAACTCTGCATTCAGTGAAAATATCCTTAAATACAGAGAGTGAAATACAGACATATTTAGGTAAACTAAAGCTGAAAAAGTGTTTCACCCAGCAGACATATGAGATAAGCAGTGCTGAGGAATGACACTCAGTTCTATAGGGAGGCAAGGAGTGCAACAGAAAGGATGAATAAGTAAATATAAAACGCTATGGCTTTTTTCCTTCTCATTTTTCTTTCAAAAAACCCTTCTCACTACAGGTAGTCCTCACTTTGTGTGATAGTACGGGATCATAAAAATGACTGAACACATTGAAGTTATGTGTTAAAAGTGATTTTAATAATCAATGGGAAAATTATGATAGCTCCATGACCTTTAAAAATTTTCATTAAAATACTAACTCTCTTACTATGGGTTATATAAATGTATAAGAAAGTAAAGAATTAGTAAAAATTAATATATATTTGTTATACTGTAATTTAAAGCTAGAAATATTGAGAATGAAGGGTTTTCTTTGTAAAAACAGATGATCAAGAGGAGTTTGAGAAGTCCTTGCCTCCTGCTCTTTACATAACTTATGATACCGAGTGAGCAGCTTTTCTATGTCTTGGAATATTTTTATACTCCTGAAGTTTGAATCAGTTTTTAACATTTCTGCCTTTCTGTGTTCAATGTCATGAAGTATGTCGGAGAGTTCTTTTAATGCAGTTGTGTTTTTTATTATTTAGTGGCATTACTTCTGAGACGCCATCCTCCATTTTCCTCCCAGTCACTTTCTTCATTTATGCTGGTAAGTTTGCCTTCACTAAGCTGCTCTGGCTGAACATCTAGAGCCTTGTGAGTGCGGGCAGTCTCAGCATCCCCATAGTCAGGTATTTCTCCTGTAACTCCACTTACGTTCTGTCATTAACACTTTTCATTTCTTTCCTGCACTTTTATCTTTGGTGGCCAATTCCTTCAATTGAGTATCCATTTCTGTGAAATGTTCCGTGGGTTTGTCCCTGGAAGACAAAGAAGTGACACACCCACATGTTTTGCTGTGTGTGCATAAACTAAATACCAGATGCAGAGTGACATATTCACAGACAGACTTTGAAGGAAGTGACATGATTGCTTACTGATCGTGATGTGCATCTGTCACTTAGGTTGTGATTTGTGGACTGAAGAGCTCACAGCAAAGTTTGTATCTTGTAAAATTAGTCACAGTTAATACACTGTGCTAACTAAAATATAAATCGTACTGTTGAAGGACCAGTATTAATTAAATAAATGCAATAACTGGAATTTGTGCATATCAGAACTGTGCAAAGCAAAGACTACCTCCACCTAAAGCAAATATAATGTGGGGGAGGTTTATAACATGCATAATTTTAAAATGTTAACATAATAGCACAAAGTTGGTGGGTGGGTAAAATGGAATCACACCACTATATAGCCATTACATATGTGAAATAATACAGTAATGAGAAATATATGAAGTGGTATGTGTCACAATATTGACTCTGATTAAATTTTTAATTGAAATTTTAGTTGTAAGATAATTCTAGAATACCAAGGACTTGTAAGAAATAATTCAGAGATCCTACGCACTCTTTACCCATTTGCCCCAACAGTAACATATTACAAACCTATAGTACCATAATATAACCGGGATACTGACACTGATCTAATCCATAGATCTGACTCAGATGTCCCCAGTTTTACGTGTAGTTAATTGTGTGTGCGCGCATTTAGTTCTATATAACTCTGTCACATGTGTAAGTTCGTGTTCCACCACTGCAGGCAGGATGCAGAGCCGTTCTACAGCCACAAGGATCCCTCCTGCTACCCTTTTAAAGCCACACCCAGCTCCCTCCCCATTCTCTAATCTTTAGCAACCCTTACTCTGTTTTCCACTTTTAAAATTTTGTCATAAAAAATTACATAAATGTAGTTATACAATAGGTAACCTTTGGGGATTTTTTTAATCAGAATAATCCTCTGGAATTCACACAAGCAGTTGCATGTATCAGTAGTTTGAGCGTTTTTGTTGTTGTATAGTATTCTGTGGTATGGACGTACCACAGATTATTTAACACATCATCCACTGAGGCACATCTTGGTTGTTTCCAACTTGAGGTTATTACAAACAAAGCTGCTATGGCCATCTGCTTCCATGTTTTTATGTGAGCATGAATTTTAGTTCCTTTGGTATTTAGAAGTTAAAATGCATATTATTATCCCCAGAACAAACAGTAAAAAAAAAATGCAAAGAATTATTTCTATGAGCTAGTTGAGAAATAAATTGGAATAATATACAATAGTTCAGTAATCTAAAAGAAGACGGGAAGAAAAACAGAAAGCACAACTAGGAAAATGGTAAATTTAAACCCAATCATATGAATTATTACATTCAATGTAAATAGGTTTGAAGTAACACTAGGAGCCACATTGTATAATCAGACAGACAAGTATCAGCTATCATGCAATACCAAACCTTACTACAAGTTTTAAGAATGTAGGTAATAGCAAGACGTGCAAAGCGTGGAGACACAGGGAAATGGCCAGCAACAACCTCATGTCCTCTCTCCACATCAGGACACGTGCCCTCTCAGAGCTGACGCAGAAGATTACCAGGTGACGCATGCTCCCACTTACACAAAGGGAGTTCGTTTGCTCATGAGTCATCTCTATTTTACATTCCAGTATTGTCTAGTAATTACCTGGATGACACGAACATTATCTAGCGAAAAAAAACAAGTAGACTCCAGGTTTGTTTGCCATAAGCAATAATAGACAAACTAGGTATATCCTCTTAAAAGCATTCCGTAGATGAGAACTCATACACTGCTAATAACCATCAGGACGTCCAGTTACCATGTTTAGATATCATGTGATTTGAACTGATTATTTCTCCTGCAGGCATCCCTAATTGAAACAAACCATTTGTTTTGAAGACTTCCTTTCCCCTTCAAATGATGATGACTTTATTAAAATCAATTTACCATACATGTACAGATCTATTTTGGGACTCTTCATTCTTTTCCTTGGTCTCTAAGTGGTTTGGCCACTTATAAGTCACATAACCTTTCAGAGCCTCAAAGTCCTAATACATAAAATAGCAACAGCGATATGTAATTGATTGAATTATGTGGATGATTAACGGTGAAGTGTCTGGTACATAAAAATATTCACCAACTGATAGTTATGGTAAACATATTTTCTGAATGCAAATTAAGCTACAAAAATTGAAAAAAGATTGTATTTTCTCCCCTATTTTAGACTATAAATATGGAAAATCATAGAAAAGCATAATAATATCACTTTAGTAATTTCATAAATCACCTTATGAAAATATAATTTCAAACAATGAGATAACCTATACCTCCACAAAAATCCTGAACATATTATTGTTATTAATATGTGGCATATGAAATGTATATGCAGGTATGAGTAAACTTCAAAAAGTTCATGGAAAAAATCGAATTAAAAGATTAAAAATTGAAGTGCAAACTTTATTTCTCAATATAATCTCCCTCGAGTTCAAGACATTTCTGTAAGTGACGATGCCAGCCAATTAGTCCATTCCTAAAGAACTGAGTGTCCTGGGAATGTAATCATGTCAATGCAGTCTTTTTTACATTATTAACTGAAGAAAAATGGAAGCCTTTTAAAGATTATTTTAATATTAAGAAACTACAAGAAGTCGTAGGGAGCCAAATCATGACTGTAAGGTGGATGCCTAATAACTTACCACTAAACTCCTGCAAAATTGTCCTTGCTTGATGGCAGGAATGAGCAGGAGCATTGTTGTAGTGAAGAAGAACTTTCTTGTGAAGCTTTCCCAGGACTTTTTCTGCTAAAGCTTTGGCTTTCTCAAAACACTCTCATAATAAACAGATGTTACCATTCTTTGACCCTCCAGAAATTCAACAAGCAAAATGGCATGAGCATCCCAAAGAAACTTTTTCCAAGACTTTTGCTTTTGACTAATCTGCTTCTGCTGTGACTGGAGCACTTCCACCTCTTGGTAGCCATTGCTTTGATTGTGCACGGTCTTCAGGAGTATACTGGGAGAGCCGTATTTCATCTCCTGTTACAATTCTTCAAATAAATGCTTCAGGATTTTCATCCCATTTGTTTAAAATTCTCATTGATACCTCTGCTCTTGTCTGCAGCTGACCTGAATACAATGTGCTTGGCACCCACCAGGTGGAAAGTTTGCTCAACTTTAATTTTTCAGTCAGAATTGTATAAGCTGAACCAATTGAGATGCCTATGGTGTTGGCAATTGTTTCTGCTGTGAGTTGTCAGTTCTCTTCAATAAGGGCATAAACAAGATGAGTTTTTTTCCTCAAAAATTGATGTGGATGATCTGCCATTGTGGACTTTCATCTTCAACATTATCTCATCCCTTCTTAAAATGAGTTATCAATTTGTAACCTGCTGGATTTTTAGGGCATTATTCCCATAAAGTTTTTATAAAGCATCAATAATTTTACTATTCTTCCACCCAAGCTTGACCATAAATTGGATGCTTCTCCTTGCTTCAATTTTAGCAGAATTCATGTTGCTCTGATAGGGAACCTTTTCAAACCGATGTCTTACCTTTCTTAGTGCCTCAAACTAGATCCTGTTTAGTCATTTTATAACAAGTTAGTACAAGTTTATATTGGTACCAGAAAAATTTCTGAAATATGTGCACAGTCTTTTTAATACTCTGCATTTTCCATGAACTATTTGAAGACCCCTGCTGTGCCTTTCATGTGTTTCCTAAAGCTGAGTCATATGTCTGAAAGCTGAATGATACCTACCCACCGCCAACCAATTATCAACCTTTGACTGGCAAATCCCTATTCATCCTACCAAGCTCTTGTGTCACCTCCTCTAGAAAGTCTTCCCTGCCTCTTCTCCCTAGTAGTGCCCTTTGATGCCTATTCATGGCTGTATTGCTGAATGTACTGCCTTACAAGTATCTGTGTATCTTTTTTTCACATTAGACATTGGAGTCCTTCAGGGTAGGGACAGTGTCTGTCTTGTCTTTTCTTTCTTTCTTTCTTTCTTTCTTTCTTTCTTTCTTTCTTTCTTTCTTTCTTTCTTTTCTTTTCTTTTCTTTTTTTTTTTTTGCTAACCCTTTCCATGTATCCTCCCAAACACATGTGCCTTTCCCTCAATAGGTGCTTCAAGTAGGTGCTTAATAGCTTCACCTATCTTCCTCTATGCTGCTTCTTATCTACCGATAAACTTTTAAGTGACTATGTACACATCTTCCAGCTACATTACTCAAGTGTAAACATTTCAATCCCATCCAGATGTCAAAACGCAGCTGATTTTTCTGAATGCAGGGATTCCCTCTGGGAACTATGGCTTTGGAACAGTGAAGCATATCCTAGTAATGAGGCATGGAGGAGACACCTGGAACCCATTAGCAAAGGATAAGCCACCATTCCTAACATCTAACTGGGGGCTTTCATCCTGTACAACTTATGATTGATCAAACTTTGGGAGCAGTAGATAGTACACAAAGTATATTTTTGCTGATTTTGATTTCTCTTTAGTCCATACAAGTTGTTTCTCATCATTGCTTAGGGAACCAACTGAAATCCAAGTTTCACCATGAAAGGAGATTTGACCTCACCAGGTTAATCACTATGGCTGACCTAATTTGAATCAAGATTGAGTTCAGAGTCAGGAACGCCAAAATCAACCTAACCAAGTGCTAACTTAGACAGGTTACTAGGGTATGATTGAAAACAATATATCTGAAAATTAGAAGAAAGTAAATGGTTTAACATGAGCAGATTAAGTACACAAGAGTTCTGAATCCAGTTCTCAAGTCAAGGTCAGGTTTCCAAGTTATTAGAATCAGGTCGTCAACTAACAGAAGTAACAAAATCAGTTGAGAAGGCCATAAGAATATGGTCAATGTCTTCTGCATCCTTTACATTTTCCTCCTTCAACTCTTAGCACTTTCCTCAGACATTAGTAGGAGGAAAAAAAACAAAAACAAAAGCCTTCAGAGCAATCAACTTTAAAAGTTTCAATAATTAAGCCATTAGACCTAAGCACTCAGAGAACAATTTGATTTTCTTTACCCTGTAGAATAGTAGGAAGCAGCTTCTTGTCTATAACAAAGCACAATTTATCCCTGGATTATTTCTGATAGTACTAGCTGCTATGACAAATCCCAAATCCCAGTAGAATTTATTTCTCACTCACACAAAGTAGTAAACACATGTCCCTGGTCCACTTGAGACTCTTTTTCACATGGTGAGTCAGAGACTCAGTTTCCTGTTTGCTGTGGCTCCTCCTCTTCCCAATCCATGACCTCCACAGCCTCCACTCTCATCCACACCAAGCCAGATGGGGAACAAATATGGAGGACTGAGCATCAAATTCTTTTTTCAATGGAGCTGGTCTGAAAGTGGCAGAAATCACTTCCACTCATATTCTTTTGGCCAGAACTCAGTTACCTGGCTGGCCTTAACTGAAAAGGAAATGGGGAAATACAGTCCTAGCTGGGAAGAGAGAATCAGGTAGCAGACTCTGTGGTAATCACTTTTTGTACTTTTTTTTTATTTCTCAGAGAGATAAGGAGGTGGGAGAAAAGCTTCTAACTTAAGATTATTAAATCTGAGTTTAATTCATCACGTCCAGTTTATTTGTCCTCAAAAAAAGGTTACACTACTTTGGACTAACCCTTTGGGGATTTGATAATATTCCAGTTGAGCAATCTAGGTACCCAGAATTAGAATCACCCCTTCATCTGTTGTTCATAGGTCAGCAACCAAAGTTCCCCATGTTTCTACTTGTTTATTCTTTCATCCAAACATTACATATTTATTCAGCATCTACTCTATGGAAAGCACTATGCTGGAGAGACAGGAGATAGCAAGACCTCTCCCAGGAAGTAGTGTGATTTAGCAGAAGATCTATGTTTCATCCAACTGTTATAATCTAGTCTTTGCAGCCAAGCCAGGTTCCAGTTCACCTTAGATTCAGGGTTAGGTCCTAACCAAAAGAAAGGATTCCCCTAAGCAGTACACCTGTGTGTGTGTGAATATCCAGGGCTGCCCTGTGATCTCTGCTGATTTTCTGGTCTTGGCTCCTGCCCCACCCCACCCCCACTCCATTCCATGTGTCTTTCTGCATATTCACATCTTGCTTATTTGATCATACTATCTCTAAATTGTACTCTCTGTGAATAAAGTTGCCTCTCTCAGGATGACTGAAATACAAAGCCCTGTGTCAAAATATGCACAAAACAATGCTGAAAAAGTTATTGTACTATAAAATTTGTGGATTACAGTGTCTGTTTCTTCCACAAGAAAATGGTGAAAATAGGGTGGAGAGACAGTAAGAAGTGAGGAGAATGCCTCATTTTGGATTCTCTACCAGCTACTTCTCCAGTCACTGAACCCTTCTCTCCTCCCCACTAGAATTGTTGGCTTGGCTGCTTTGGGGCTCAAAGAGGCTTGACGACCATCTATGAAAAAGGTGGGATGAAAGCAAAAGGCCCTTAGAAGGAACCAGACCCATGCCTTCTTGTCCCTGCTCCCTGGGTCACTGGAGGGTGTGTAAGCGGAGGAGTTCCACAGCAAGGGAAAAGAACTGGAGACCCAGCCACAGACGAGTTTATCTTGCATCTTCTTTGTCGTTTAGATTCCTAGTCATCCCTGAGTCTGGGTTTGAAGGGGCATGTAAATATGGACATGTTTTGGGAAAACGCAAAAATGAATTAATGAGTGACTCTCTTGGCCTGAACTCACATCCTGGACACTCAGAGTCTGAGACACCATGCCTGTGCTGGCCTCGAGGAGTAGACGGCACTGGCAAGTCTGAAGGTGTTAGAAAGAAACTTCAAGGTTTATTTGTGTCCAAGAGGCATGCAGGAGGCTGGCCCCAGGATGCTGGGCAGAGAAGGGGAATTCAAGAAGGAAGATGAGAGACAGGGACTTGGGTCACTGCGCGCGGCAGGCAGCCTCAAGGAGACAGTGCTTCAGAGATTCGGAGCTGCCTGTGATTCTTGATGAATTTAGCAGAGCACCTGAGCTGGTTCCCAGGTGGGAGACAAGGCTGAGAAAGCTTCCTCCCTAAAAACCGTCTTTGAGATTTATGTCCGAGTCAGGAAAGGGGAAGCGATTCCTTTTTTTTTTTTCCACAGAGAAATTGAAACACCGTTATGTTGTAGCTCCTGATAGCAATCTCATTCAGCAAGTCTGACTACAGGCCTACCAGTGCTTTTTGTTTTTGTTAAGTATTTAAATAGGCACCAACATGCATATTTCATTCTGCATTTCACCACGGCTCCACTACCTCATCCGTGTTCCGCGGCTCCTCCTGCTCTTTCCCCTTGCCAGCCTGGACACGCCAGTGCTAAGTTCACGTCTCGGGGAGACAGGCACTGCTGAAAATGAAAGCGGTCCTGTCGAGGCAACGGGAAAGAGCAGCTCTTGGTTTCTTGGGGCTCAGTAGCCTGACAACACAAGGTCAACGTTTCGAAGGCGGACCATCTGAGTGGTCCAGACAGCATGCGCTGGAAGACACTGGAGATGGAGAAAAAGACCTCAGAGAGGAAACGGCGGGACAGCGGGACACCATGGACAGCGGGACACCATGGACAGCGGGACACCATGGACAGCTGGACACCATGGACAGCGGCACTTGGCAGGCGGAGGAGAGGGAGAAGGAGCCCGCCTAGGAGGCACCAGCCAGCTGAATCCTAGAACCAGGAAGGAGCAGTTTCCTGTGTCCAGGAGGCGCTGCTTCCACTGACTGGATGGAGGTGTTGTTTTGAAAGACCAATTAAAGAGAAGTTAGTGATGGAATCAAGTCAAGGTCACAGTGGGGAGCTATAAAAGATGTACCAGTCGGAAATGAGGAATCACTGAGGGGTTTTGACTTTTTAGAAAGGCAATTTGGAATCTGCTGCAATGATGCAGGTCTGAGTAATCAGGTGCTTGGTTTGGAATGATGGCAGTTAGCACAGAGACTGTATATTGAAAGACCTCGTTCGATGGTGTTTCCTGATTCAATACATGAAATAAAGGAAAGAGAAAAGCAAAAGTAACCCAAAACTACAGGCTGCATGAATTACAAATGCAGTGCCATTTATAAACATAGAGAAGACTGGGCTGGGGGCAGTAGCTCACGCCTGTAGTCCCAGCACTTTAGGAGGCCGAGGTGGGTGGATCACGAGGTTAGGAGCTCGAGACCAGCCTGGCCAACATGGTGAAACCCCATCTCTACTAAAAATACAAAAAATAAGCCAGGTGTGGTGGTGGGTGCCTGTAATCCCAGCTACTCGGGAGACTGAGGCATGAGAATCGCTTGAACCCGGGAGGTAGAGCTTTCCGTGAGCGGAGATGGCAGCATTGCACTTCAGCCCGGACGTCAGTGCAAGACTCCGTCAAAAAAAAAAAAAAAGTAGAGAAGACTGAAGGGAGAACTTACTTGAAAAGGAAGACAGGGTCACGGAAGGCGTCTGAAGTTTAAGGTCACAGCGTTATACAAAGGTGGAGACGCCTTTGAAGCAATCAGTGAAGCAGATCTCACATTTGTAAAAGGAGTTGAAATGTAGACATCAACTGGAAAAAGTCATCAGGCCAAGGACACGGTGAAAATGGGGGCAGAACTGGTTCAGGAAAAGAAGAAATTTAAAAGAAGAGTGCGGCAAAAATAAAAACACAAACGCACACCACAAATACGGTTAAAAGACAAGCGATATCCAGGGAAAATTATTGCATCATCTATAAAAGACAAAGTATTGATGTCCAAACTATGTAAATAATTTTTAAAAGAATACAAAAAAAAAAAAAGACAAATTACCTTATCAAAATTATCCAAGGATATAATAAATAGAAAACTTCATAGAAAAGAAAATATAACTGGCTCAAGAACACATGAAAGAATACTTGACCTCTCCAGAACTGGGGACCCAGGATGATGTGACACTGTGCAGAGACGGGGCCAATTCTGAATCCCTGTGCCACTCCTGAGGAGCCGAGAAATCTTTACCAAGTTATCAAACCTCTTTCATGACCTGTAAAATGAGAATGATAGCAACAGAAGCTTCCTGAAAGCATTGTGGTGAAGATTAAATAAGTTAACATATGTAAACTGCTTAGAACAGTGGCTGGCACAGAATGAGTACTAAGTAATTGTAAGCTATTATTAACGATAGAGCAATACAAATTAAAGTAACAATGAAATATAATTTTTCACCCACATATTGTCAAAATTTTGAAGTATGAGAATATCAAGTGTTGACAAGAATTCGGGTGAAATGATCCTCTTATAAACTGCAAGTAGGAATGGAAATTGGTACATCCACTTTGGAGAAAAAAATGGCATATTTTATAAAATTGAAAATATGCCTTATTTAAGACCCAACAATTCTACCTCTGAGTATATGCCTTACAGAAACTCTTGCATATGTGCACCGGAAAACATGTCCAAAGTTGTTGACTGAAGCATATTTTTTGTTATTGTTAAGAGAAAAACATTGGAAAGAACATATCATGTCTATACGTAGTGGAATATATTGTAAAAATAATTCAATACATTTAATGACAGAATACTGTACAGCAGTTAAAAAAATAAACCAGATCTCTCTAAATATAGCAGGTGGCCAGCAACAAACACTAGAGACAGTATGATGCCTATGTATCATTTATGATGTTATGTACTTAAAACCATAAACATGAACCGCAATGCTTGCTTTCATGGGAGAACCAGAAGGGAACAGAAAGAGGGATGTTGGTTGAAGGCAACTTTCATTTTCTCTGGAGTCTTTTATTTCTTCCAAAAGCAAAAAGAATACTAGATACAAAGGAGACAAAATGCTAACAGTTGTTGATTTTGGATGGCAAAAATATGCATGTAAGTTATATTATTCTTTGTACTTTTGTATTTTTAAAATTTGAAAATGTAAAATGCTGTCTGAACAGATGTTCTGGGTGCTATCTAAAATACTTCATAAGAAAAAGAAGAAAAGCAATGAAAAGAGTGCAGAGAACTGGGCCTTGAAAACAGCCTGCTCAGGGAGAGGAGGTAGTGGGGCCCTGGCCAGGGAATGGGAAGTTGGCAGCAAGAACCGAGGCCCTGGCGACCACATAACCCAGGGAAGAGACCGTACTGGAAGGAGAGGTTTCAGCTGGGCCATGTATCCTGAGGGATTGCTCTAGTGGAGCAGGAGAAGAATGGGCCCAGGCTCATGAGGCAGAGTCCATTATCCTGCAAGAGAGAAGCCTCATTGAAGGGCGCAAGAATGGAGAAACGTCGGGAGTGGGGGTAGTAAGAGTACCAGGGACCAGTCCACGATTCAGGGAAGTAGAGGCAGAGCAGCCTTGGAGGGTGAAACGTCTAGGTGGGGTCGGGGTGGGGCGGCGTTGGTTCAGATCCCCAAACCTGTGCTGTTGATGGAATCAGGGGAACAGGCGGTGGAGGAGGCCCGGGTACCCTCTGGAAACGTGGAAAGGCCGGGAGGGCAGTCCCTTCACAGCGCAGGGCTGAATCCCGGCCACGCCAGGCCCCCAGGGCAAGCGCACACCTGAGGAGGCCCCAGAGCGGCCACCCCCACGCTGGCATGCCTCCCAGTGCCCCTGCTGTGCTCGGGAAGGACTAGAGAATGAGCCTGTGTTTAGGCCAGGCTTACTAGAGCCGCCCACCAGCAGAGTTGGCAGCCGTCCCCAGGGTGGGGGCTGCGCAGCAGATGCACTCTTTCTCATTAAGTGACTTGCATACGGAGTGAAGACACCTCTCCCCTCGCCCACCCTGGCTCCCGGCCCTCACGTGCTCTGCGGGCTGCCAGCTTCCTCGGCTCCACGCGCACCGCCAGCACCGCCCAGGCACCGGGCCCGCAGCAGGAGGAGGCCGCGGTGCAGGCGGGCAGAGCCCAGCAGAGGCGGAGGCAGAGCAGAGGCAGGGGCCGTCCTTCCCTCCCGGAGATCGCAGGTCTCTCTCAGATGTGACGGGAACAGTCACAGACAAGGGGACTCATTATTTTCGTGTTCACTGCTCAGTGATCTGGGTTCCCACCTGGAATCCTCCAGGGAGGCAGCCCTCAGCCAGCAGGGGGGAGGGAGGTGGGCTGGGAAGGAAAGAGGAATTACCGCCCTGCTCAAGGACAAGGCCCCTCCTGAGCGCTTTGCAGACCCACTGCCCCCCTCCCTTGGGTTTCATGCTTTCATGGAAGACCCTGGGTTCCCAAGGGAAAGCACAAAGCCGCTCCCATTCTTCGCTCACCTCTGTATCAGGACAGGATTGAGACTTACATAAAAGCCTTAAGTACTGAATAGATTACGTAGCACCTTGGTCTAAGATTGAACATAAACATATGCTTAACCATAAAAAATTGCAATGTGTATTAAACTTGAAATGGCTTTCTTTCTGATTTTGTAAATTGCAAAATTTTGGAGACAGCTATCAAAGCTAAATTTTCCTTCTTAGCATGTGGCCTGCACACATTCTGGGTCTGCATGAATTAGATAATCCTGACACAGGTATGAATGCAAGCACATTTATACACAAAAACTCTCACATATGTACGGGAACCAAACACGTATGCAGAGACATAAAACTTGCTTACTCCTATCTCTGTTCTCCCTCCCCGTCAGTTACGATGAAACCTTGCCTTCCCCAAGGGTATCTTCCAAATGTCCTTCTCCAAGAACCCTCTAACAAACCCCACTGTGGTAAAACCTCCCTGATTAGATGTCAAGAACCGGATTCCAACTTTCACCTCCTGTGTCTGAAACTTTGAGCAAATATCTGAATGTCCCTGAGCTTCAATTTTCCTTTCACTCCTTTAGCGTAGGGTTAAAACTAACGAAGACCAGAAAACTATTGAGCAAGTTGAATGAGGTAACATATGTCTTAGTCCTACTTGATCTGGGTCCTCCAAAAACACAGATGTCCAGATAGAATTTGGTTAGAAAGAGACTGATCGGAGGAAACACCCATGAGGAAAACTGGGTCACCAGAGGAGACAGCGGCGGGTGACAGGGAGCCCTCAGGCCTGAGAAGGAGGAATGGAGGGAGGGAATGAAGCACGGCCGCCAACTGCAATGAGGGGCTAAGAAGCTCCAGCCAGGCCAAGGAGAGACTTCTGGTCCCAGATACCTGCCAGAGAGGCTGATGCTTAAGGTGGATAAGCAAGGACCCATTGCCTTGGGACACTTTCTTAGGACAAGTGACCTAAAGGCCTGGCAAGGACCTGGCAATGTGGCTGACTCACAGCTGGGTGGCACTTTGAAGCCTAGGAAAGCCATGGCCTACTCTTGGTAAAATGAAAATGCCTGAGTTGTGATTGCAGGTAGGTAGAAGAAGGAGTAAAGAAGTCACTGGAGGAGTCATGCTGGAGTGGATGTGAGGCCAGCAGAGCCACAGAGATTTGCATTCCATAGGAGGGACCTAGGACACACCGTCCGCTAAGGCCACTAGGAATGCACTGGATTGGCATCGCCAAGAGGTTCCGCGATGGCTCACCTCTGCAGGTCAAGGCCCGAGGTAGGAGGGTCACGACCTGTGTTGGTTAATTCCAAGGATGATGGGGACCAGGCAACAGTGGCTGCAGGCTGGAAAGGTCAGAGGGCCAACCCAGGGGCCTTGACTGGCAGGGAGCCATGGAGATGGTGCATAGATTGCGGAGTGCCTAGGGGCAAAATAAATGGGCCACCAACAGCATGCTGCTTAACAGTTAAAACAAAAGCTGCAGGGCAGGAATGGAGGAGCAGGAGGCTGAGGGTAGGAACACCAAAATAGCCACACCTCCTGGCCCAGTTTCCACATCTGGGTCCATTCCAGATTGGAAACCCACTGACAGAGAGCAGTCTGGGCTGCTAGGAGGCAGGACTCTGCAATGCGATGGCAAGTATAGACTGTAATGATTTCCCAAGTCCTTTCCCAAAAAATCTGTGACCCTTTGGTTATGACTGTGTACACTGGAGAAAGAGAAATATGTCTTTGGAGTGGGAATGTATGGGGGCCATGTAACAACTGGAGTCGTGGCTAAGGTCTGGATCACATTGGCCCGTGGGGTCCACAGATCCACCTGAAGACCATTTCCCAGGCACAGAGTGTATAATTGAAATTCATATGCTTGGCAGTTTGTTCCAGCCCACTCTTAATAGCACCTGTGTTAATTTGGGTGCTGCAATGATGGGATTAGGCACAGAAAACATTTATGGGTGAACAACTGTGAAGGAAAATAAGGAAGAAAATGAAGGAGACCGGGAAGCTTGTCAGACCTGGATGTAGGTCCGATCGCCCTGAAGGAGAAAGGGGAGAAAAGGAAGGGAAGAAGAAAGATCATAGACTGTATGGGAACCTTAGGACACTTTTGACATGGCAAACGGTGAGTCCTTGGCCAGTCACACGTCTAAAAATCACTGCCTCCTCCAGAGCCAGACCTGCGCAGTTTTCCTGCTGTGCTTACTTCTGGGCTAGAAGCAGCTGTGGACATCACAGCCTAGGCACGAGAGTGGTAACTGGGCTTCCAGACACAGCAGTTGGGATTGGCAATCCCCCACCATCCTTACCTGTGGCAAGAGTTCTTCCACGCCCACCACAGGTACCCACACGACAGGTTTATATAAGGACAAGAGCCTTTCTTCCCTCTTTCCCTGGAGTCTGTACAGTCATCTTTTGCATTTGGCTAGATTAGGTTAATTTTTACATTCGTTGGCACACATTTGGAATTCAACAATTCTGCCAACATTCATTGAGTACTTACTAAGTGCCAAGTTGTGTGCTAAGCACTCACAATGAAAAAGAGTTAAAATATGTTCCTGATCATATGGAACATATAGATGCAAGATTCCTTACAATCTAGCCAAAGGAAATAAACATGTAAACAAAATGGGGCAAGGAGGTGTTAAATGCCTACGACAAATGTTTAGGGCAGAGTGGAGGCAAGGGGAGAGGTGTTTCTCACTTATGGTTTGTGGAGAAATGCCAAGAAAAGGCTTTATCAGTGAGAATACCGACACTGAGCAAAGTCTGGAAAGGTGAGCAGGCATTCCCTGAGCAGCTCAGCAGGGACGCCGTGGGCCTGAGGATTAGGGCGTAGTCTGAGGCACTGGGATGCCATGAACAACGTAGCATGCTGTGCACACTGCAAGTAATCGAGGAATTGCAGGAGGGAGGCAGTAAGATGCAAGATTGACCTCAAGGCCAGATGGTGGGTGCAGATTATGTGGGCCTCACTAAAGGGCATGCATCTTATCTGGCGACTGGGAGAAATTACTTTAAAGGCAACACCATAACCAAATTTGCATTGTTAAAACAAAGAAACAAAAACACCCTGATATTTGGGCAGAGGACGGATGACCAGGAAGAAGACAGATTCAGAAAGGCCATTCTGATAATTCAGGAGAGAAAAGGATGATGGTCTACTACAGCCTGCATGGCAGTGGAGACAGAGAGGCAAAGGTGGGTAGAAGATGTTAGGATGGAAGGATCTGTTGGATTGGAGGCACACCTGAGTACATTTCAGCTGTGCTACCTGGGTGCGTGGCAGGGTGCACAATCCGTTCCATCAAGGGGCACACCTGGCATTGGCATAGCACCTGCAATCCACAAGCACTGTTCACATCCACTGTCATCTCAGGAGAAAAAAATGAGCCTCATCCTAAGCAGAAGAGGAATTTGGGTATTCTGGTTTCAAATCCCATGCTTTTTTCATTACATTAGAAGAGGTAGTGAAGAGTGACACCTCTTGGGCCAGAGAGCATTCAAGTCCTGGGTAAAATATCTGCTGCAGTCTGTTCCCTCATTAGTAAAACTAGATGAGTAAGAGCACCACAATCACAAGGTGGTTGTAAGTATTTAAAAGGTCCAGAGAAGAAAGGTACCCATACAAGAGGCTAGCATTTAGCAAGCATTTAATTAAAGTAGCTTTAATAACCAGGAATGTGATTCGAATCTTTGGAGCCCTCAAAAACACAAATTCCCAGGCACCATCCCCAGAAATCCTGATTAAATCGACCCTGATGCAGTTTAGGAATTTGAATTTTTACATAGCTCTCCCCAGGAATTTAAGCATTCATTCCAGGTGAAGGATTGCTGTTCTTGTTCAAAAAAGATACAGGAGTTTGAGTTCAAAGAAGCAACTTCCAGCTGGAGATACAGACATTGTTTCATCAGAACTTCCATCCAGTGGGATCATCTCAGATCTCAATTTTTTTTTGTTTAGGGTCAATAACTAAGTTCATGGGACACTATGAGGTGGGAGTTAGCTGACTGTGTTGGCCACTGTCTTACCTTTCCTAGCCTTTCTCCACATTTTCTCTGTTCTGGATGTAGAGTTTTAGTTGGCAGCTCTGCAAGAAGCCCATGGTCAGCAGAGAGAGAGTCCCAACAGTGACAGCCTTGCACGTGGAGGCTGAGGTCCCCCTCAGCTTCAAAACCCTTGCATCTACAGTGAGATTGTGGAAGAGAAGGGTGGCGGCCCTGATGAACAGGATTTCATAAGGACTGTTTAGCCCCTAAGTATCTGGCCTGGCTTGGGGTTAGTGGCAAGGGAAAATAAAGGATAACCCTAGAGTGTTCAACCAAACAACTACAGCTCATGAACACTTTACTGAAAGAGTCAGTACTCTCAGGCAAGAAAAGTGAGGCCAGTGGATTCGTTCATTTATTTAACCAATATTTGTAGAACACAGACCACATGACAATGATTATACTGTCTTGGGAATAAAGAGGTGAAGAATAAAGATGTTTCTCCCTCCTGAAGCTTTCACACTAAAGAGAAGGAAATGTCTCTATTAATATTATTTTAGTGGCAATTCAGCTAATTTTCTTGAAGGAAAATGATAGAGTATATGTCAGTGAAAGTAATGCTAGCTGCTATAACAAAGAACCCCCAGATCTCAATGGTTCAATCCTGATCTAGTGGCCTTCAGTGGTCTTCTACACAGTAATTGCAAGGCCCACCCTTCTACTTTGTGGCTGAGTTATTTCCTAGGGCCTCCTCAGAATACTGTGCATTTACCTAGCCAATGGTAGAGAGAGAGAAAAATTAATTGCAGGACCATGTGCATTGTTTGTGGGGTTAGGGTTGAAATTAGTGTACTCCCTTCCTTCTATATCCCATTGGCAAGAACTAAATGAAATCAAAAGAGAGGCTGAAAAATCAAGAGTATCCCATGAATATGGATGAGTGTCAACAGTTTCTGCCACAAGCACATAAAGGTAAAATAAAAGAAAAAGTAGGGAGGTGAGACAGGGTGTTTCATATGACTGGATGTGACTGAGCAAGTCTGAACTGTGGAGAAAAAAATAAGAAAATGAATACACTCTTTCCAGATACCCTAACCTGCCTGAAAAGTTACTTTCTCCTTATTTTGGTTGAGAAATAAGCCATTTATAAGCAGAACTTCCAGGGTTTTTTGATACACAGACACCTCTTTCCTCCCTAGGATAGAAAATTGTCAGTTATTAGTAACAGACCTTGGAAGCCAATAATATCCTTCTAAGACAGGCCTATTGTGATGCCAGCTGTCTGTGGGTGACTGCAGCATGCTTGATCACCCAAGGGCATTCCACTGGGGCCCAAGCATCTCTTTGGCTAAGACTTGGAATTCCAGAGACAGTGACCAGGAATATCCAAATCTCTACCTGTCATATAAAGTGCCATTTAAGGGAGCGAGAATTTCAGAGAAAGTAATCAGAGAAAAATAATGGAATGGAGGAGAATAAAGAGAAAAACCTTGAGGAAAAAAGACTTTCCATAGCTGGGCCCCAACTCTGAAAAGAAGTGAGGTCAAGAGGAAGCCAGTGAATTCTATAAGTTATACAAATACTAATGTGTGCTGGGGTGGTTCCTATTCTGAATGAAGACATCAGATGTTGACATTCAACAATTTTGAAGAAACTCCACGGCTGCCATGTTTCTTGTTACCACTCCAGAAATGAACCCAAATGCTGAAGTTGGACACAGTGCTGCTGCTAAGTTCTAGCAGCAAAAGTATTTCTCAGGCATTTGCCCATTTTACCTGCCCCGAGTAGGGATATCTTGAGAGGAGTGATGTTGCAGGCCTGTCCTTCCTTTATTACATCATCAGCCCATAGTCCTGCTCTTCCTAGGCTCTCAAAGACAACGATGGTAATGACCACAACAACAACAATCATAACGGTGATGAGGATGGTGACAAGGATGGTAATGATGGTAATAGTGATGATGATGATGACGATGATAATGAAGAGGATAATGGTAGTAATGATACAATAGTTGATGGTGATGATGATGGCCGGAGCTTGTGATGATGACCATGGTGATGATGTTGGTGATGGCAATGATAATGAGGTGACAAAGATGGTGACAAGGATGATGATGATGGTGATGGTAATGACAATGATGATGATGATGGTGTGAGGTGGTGATGATGATCATGGTTGATGATAGATGTTGTCGATGATGATGATGGTGGTGAAGTTACATGATAATGATGTGAAGTGTCGATGGTGGTGATTGATGGTGATGAGAGGGAGGATGAGTAGTGATTATGATAATATGATGATGGTTGTGATGATGATGATGATAGTGGTTTCCCGCCCGGCCTTGTGGATGGTAAGAAAATGATGTAAGTGATAATGATGATGATGATGATGGTGATAAGAATAATTGGGTAATAATATGATGGTGGGGATGATGGTGATGATGAGGATTGAGGATGATGGTAATGATGACAATGATGGTCTGTGATGATACACAATGGTGAGATGATGTTGGTGGGTAATAGCAATGCGTAATGATGGTCGATAGTGTTGATGATGATGATGGTGACAAGGATGGTAGTAATGATAATGAGGGTGGTGATGATGGTGATCGTGATGATTATGACGGTGGTGATAATTACGATGGTGGTGGTGATGATGTTGGTGGTGGTGAAGATGATGACAGTAATGATTATGTAATGTTTGTAGCTCATCAGTACTCTTTGTCAGGCACTATACTATGCACTTATCATTAAACTCATT
The DNA here is from genome assembly GCF_001698545.2 of Rhinopithecus bieti. Classification (NCBI taxonomy): domain Eukaryota; kingdom Metazoa; phylum Chordata; class Mammalia; order Primates; family Cercopithecidae; genus Rhinopithecus; species Rhinopithecus bieti. Next base: position 3,343,550 of record NW_016805314.1, read on the forward strand.
TCATCCTTCAAAGAGCCCAGTGATAGGTGCTACTATAATCTCCACTTTATACATAAGAAGAAATTAAAGTTCAGCAAGTAAGTAATATGCCCAAGGAACACATAGCAGGTGGCAGAGTCTGGAATACAAAATTCTGGTCTTTCTGACTCCAACCCCAGCTCTTCACCACTATGTGGGACGGCTTCTGAGGTGGCTTCTCCCAGCCTCCTGGCCTCCCTTGCTCACTTGCTCAGGCCCTAGATCACTGACCTCCATTATTGTATCACTTTGGTGACAGGTTCCAGGATCTTGGAACCAACAGAAGAGAGAGGGAAACAAAGTCCCCCATCTTCCAATCCCAATTTCTCAGGCAAAGGAGCAATCCTAAAAGTTGACACCCTTGGAAGACAGGAGGCTGACAGCCTATCTGCACTGGGACACAATTGTTCCTGCCAGGTTTATCAGCAGCTGGGTGCCTGCAAGGAGATGTAAAACATGGGGGTTTGTTTCTAGAGAAAAAGCTGTTGCTAAAAGGCTGTTAGATACTTTATCTGAAAGCCCTGGAGCTGAGATTTCTGGGAGAAGGTCTACTGGGCCAAATCTATTCAGATAATCTCTTCAATATTCTCCCAGTCCCACATGCCTAACTTCTTATCTTCTCAAAAGCTCTTCAGAACCCTCCTTTTTGCCTTGATGTTCTCCTGCAGTCCAGCTAGGAAATATATGGACAGCCCTTAATGACAAAGTTCCCTGTACAAAGAGGTGGGTCTTGGAGGTCATGAGATCCAGCCTTCTGATGCACATGGTGGGGGACTCAAGTTCCCCTGAGTCACTGAGAGTCAACCCTCTGCCCTGAGAGTTGGGGTGTAGAACTAGGATGAATCACAATTCTACCTAGGGTGATGCTCAAGTTGGAGAAAGGGGCAAGTTACTTTCCAGACCAAATATGGAATCATAAAATATTAGACCCAAGAAAATCTACAGAGGCTAAGGCAGCCCCCTACCTTGTCACTTAAAGGAATTGTGACTCAGAGTGAGTAAATGACTTTCCCAAGTTCACGGATATTCAGTTTTACCTAAGCAACCTGCCCACTGGACTAAATCCAATTTGTCTTCAGACTAAGCTGAAGGGCCACCTCCTCTGCTTCTCTGACACCCCCAACCTCTGGCTAACTGGGATCCCTCCTCCATCATATCGCACCACACAATCATCATGGACGTACTTACCAGTATCCTTCATGAATCCAACCTCTCTTTGACCAGGAACCATGCATTATTCCCCTCTGCTTTCCTTGCATCTGGACCCGAACCTGATACTCAGTGAGAATTTGTTTTAAAAAATGGTATCATTAAAACTTTCAAACCAGGTCTTCCAACTCCCCCTTCAATTTTCTCCCCAATATGATGAGGGGCCTGTCCACCCTGAGATAGAAATTTCATGTATAATGGAGAGGAGGTAAGGTCGGGGGTGTCCCCCACGTGCAGTAGCTCACACTGAGCCAAAGGCTGGTATGGGAGAGGGGAAGATATTCAAACGTCCACATCTCCACTTTTAGCACTTTACTTAAAGTGTGATTAAAATGGACTTTCTTGCTGGCGCCTCTGCTCTCTTTACCCTCTGGTGTCCAGCATCATCCAGGGAAGAGAGGATGTCCCTCTGATGAAGCTGCAAGAACGGGGGTGTGGTCATCTGGTCACATCTGACCCCCATACTCAAATATGTACAAGCTGCTGTGCAAAGTAGAAAGAGGGCAGATCAGATCAGCAGCTCTGAATTTCTGCTGCTACCATGTAGGAATATAAGGAAGCCCAAAACTCATTTTCAGAGCAGCTGGGCAGAAAAAGGATAGACAGAGGGGAGGACAGCTCACACCTGTCTGGCATCTACTGTGTACCATTTCCCGTCCAGTGTTTTAATATGTTATCTGATTAAATATTGACAAAGTTTGGGGGTAGGTATTATCTCCATTCTATGAATAAGGAAATTAAGGCTAGTAACTGGCCCGTGGACACACAGCCAGTGAGTGGCTATGTCTCAGTTAGAATCCAGGGCAGTCTGTTAACACTGCCCTTGCTTTTTGCAAAATTTTGTACTGGAAACTGAAGACGCTTTCCATGCTTGTAGTCACCTAGTATTTCCATGCCTTCCTGTAGGTCACCCTCTGCACCACCAGCCTTATTCCTGCTCTTCCCCTCACAATCTCAAGAGAGCTGCTTTCCACACAAGAGACTGAAAAGTTGCACACTTGACTATGGCAGCTTTGTTAGGACTGTTAGAAAAAACATGTTACCTAAAACAGCAGCTTAACCTGGATGGGCATATGTAGGGGAAGAAGACAGAGACACTGACCCTAAGCCACCAAATCCAAGGTGGCCTCTACCCCATCATCCTATTCCATCGGCTTCCCACAAAACAACCCTGGACCCTGACCACATACAGGGTAACAACATCAGCATCGCTTCTTTAGGAAAAACCATGCACTGTGTTGTCTTTCCTGAGGATCATCTCATGGTGCCTTGTACAGTCGTTCCACAAATCAGCTATTCCATGAGCTGGGCCAGGCGGGATGCTGCTGTGAGTGGCTTCTTTCAGGATACACAGCAGAGTGTGTGCATCCTCATTCTGGAGTGTGCACAGGATGACACTGCGTCTCCTGCCAGAATAGTGTTTTGTGTGTGGCGGTGGCGATGCAGCTACGCTGGGGGCACTCAGGTATTACATGATACAACTTTTAGATATAATTTGGCAGATCCGTTCATGTTCCCAATGTCAAGTGGAAAGAATGGCCCATGCAAGTGAGAAGACTTCTTTGGAGACAACCCTATCCTGTGTGGAGCTGGCAGTCTGTTCGGACACCGTGGAGCCACCGTGGAGCTGTTCCAACATCGGCAGGTGTCAAGCTTACCTCCCCTTGCCTGGGTACTCTGTCGCTTCACCACTGTCTGAAAAGCAGGTATATTGGGTTTCTGTAAAAAGCAATGACTGGTTCACTCTACAGCCATTTATGGCATTAAACTTGGGGCTCTTCCAAACCTGCACAAGATTCTCACTATGGCTCTAAACAGCAGCCAATGTAACCATGGAACTAATGAGGGCTACAGCCCATAAGTCATGGGGGAGGTAGGCAGCTTTGGTAAGTTATGCACTCGGAGCAGTTCTATTATCCCAGTGCAACCCATTACAGCATCATTAGCAAGAAAATAACATTACAGGTATTAATGCTTGTAATAATTCCACTAATAAACCTGTTTTCCAAAATGAAAAATCCCTCCATGGATCATTTTAAAGGTGCTACTTGGCCAGAGTTTGCTGATTCCATGAGTAAAGAATCCTGAATGCTTCCAGTCCTAAACATCCTACCCTGAGCCACACCTATCAGCAAAAGCTTTTCTTTTTTCCCACATGAATTTGTTGTCCTCCAGAAACCAAGTCTCCTTTAAGTTTACAGCTATTATTTTTGAAATTTCCCAAGCATATATAATCTTCTTCCATTTGAAACAATTTCATTAAAGAAGTAGATTTTTGCTTAAGGGATATGGCTTTCAGATTTTCTTTAACAAAATCATCATCTTAGCTTACGGTTTTAAGGAAGACAAATGACTATTTAGATTCAACTCTCAGGCACTGAGGGAGGACGCAGATCATATCGTACAGATGTAAACACCACAGTCCCTGTCCTTAAATCACTTACAATCTAGTGAGGGAGACAGTGCCTTAGAAACTCCAGTCCAATTTAGTAAATACCATGGCTATGTTTACACAGAGCCCTGAGAACATAACTCTGTATTGGGGGAAAGGTAACTAGAGAAGGACTCTTCAAAGAGGGTAATACGAAAGCGAAGTTTTTCTCTTTGTTCCTGTTTATTTTACATTGAAAGAGTTAACAACTTTATTGAGGCATACTGAACATAAAATAAACACAACATACTTAAGACGCACACTTTGATATGTTTTGACATTTGTGTGTACCCGTGAAACCATTGCCACAATTGGAGTAATGAACATATTCATTAGCCCCAAGCTTTCTCTTGCTTTTTGTAACGCCTTCTTCACCCCCTTCTTTTCCCCTCCCCCTCAGGCAAACTATGACCTGCTTTCTGTCACTAAACATTACTTTACATCTCCTAGAATTTTATATAAGTGGAATAATATAGTGTATATTCTTTTTTATCTGCCTCCATTCATCAGCAAAATTATTTTGAAATTCCTACCCATGTTGTAGTGTGAGTCACTCTGTAGTTCATTTCTGTTTATCACTGGACATCTTCCATTGTATGAATCTGCATGAGTTTATTCACTCACTGGAAGATGGACACTTGGTGCTGTTTCCAGTCTGGGCTACTACAAACAAAGTTACATGAATATTTATGCAAAAGTCTTTGTATAAATATATGCTTTTATTTCTCTTGAGTAACTGCCTATGAGTAGAAATGGCTGGATCACATGGTAGGCACAAGTTTAATTTTTTTAAGAAACTGCCAAGCTATTTTTCAAAAAGGCTGCACCATTTTATATTCCCAGCAGCAATGTATGAGAGTTCCAGTTGTTCTCCATCCTTACCAACACTTGGTATGGTCAATCTTTCTCATTTAGGCCATTCTAATAAATAGGTAGTGATATCTCATTGTGGTATGAATTTGTATTTTTCTTTTGACTAACAATGTTGAACAACTTTTCATGTGTTTATTTGCCATTTATATATCTTCACTGATGAAGCATCTGTTCAAATCTTGTGGCCATTTTCCCATAGTTTTCTTTATTATTATTGGTTTTGAGATTCCTTTATAAAATATGAATACAAGTCATTTATTAGATATATGATTTGTAAATATTTTTTCCTAAAGACTTTCTTTTAACTTGGAACTGAGTTTTGAAAGACAATTAAGTGTGGAGTCATGGTGGAAGTTGTGCCAAGAGGAAATAACACAAAAGAAAGAGATGAAAGTGTGGAAGAGCCTGGTGAGTTCTAAAAAGTCCAGGTAGGTCTGAGTTGCTGTAGAGTCTGAGACAGAGTGGCAAAAAAATGGAGCAGGAGCAGTCCTTATCTTAAAAGTGAAAGGGAGCCAGTGAGGAATTTTAAACTGGGGAACGGCATAGTCAGCTCTGCAATTTAGAAAGGTCATTAATGTAGCAACACAGAGAGAACAGAGAGCTAAGAATTGGGAAACTATCTGAGAAAGACAGTAGAGACCTGAAACAAGTTCCAATTATTATCTCTAGGTAAGGAAAGAGGACCTCTAAAAAAAAATACAAAAGGAGCTAGAACGTGTTGCAGCAGGATTAGAGGCAGTCACATAAAGGAAAAAGATGTGCCTTGTCCACACGCAGAGCAGCAGTGCTGAACGTCAAGTCAGTAGGATACCTGGCTTGAAATGCGTTTTCCTAATTTGGTGATGAATTTCTATTGACCTATCGCAAGCGGATCCAAATTTAAGAAACTGCTTGCATTAGTCAGGCTTTCCAGAGAAACAGAGCTGATAGGATGAAGGATAGATGAATTGATGGTTAGATTAGATAGAAGATAGATGATAGATAGATAGATAGATAGATAGATAGATAGATAGATAGATAGATGATAAAGGGGACATTTATTATGGAAATTGACTCACAGAATTATGGAATTCGAGAAGTCCCATAATATGCTATCTGAAAGCTGGAGAACAAGCAAAGCTGATGGGATAATTCAGTTCAAGTCTGAAGGCCTGAGAGAGGGGGCCGTTGTGGAGGAGGATGGTAGGCAGGTATAAGTCCAAGACACAGAAAGCCCAAGAGCCAAGGGTTCGGATGTCCAAGAACAAGAGGAGATGAATGTCCTAGCTCCAGAAGAAAGAAAGATCACTCTTCCTCCTCTTTTTGGTTTTATTAAGACCCTCGATGGATTGAATAATGCCTGACCACATTGGGCATCATTGGTAAAGGAAAATCTTTTTTACTCAGTCTACTGATTCAAATGCTAATCTCTTCCAGAGACACCCTCACAGACATACCCAGAAACAATGTTTCACCAGCTATCTGGGCATCTCTTAGCCCAGTAAAGTTGACAAATAAATTAATCATGACACTGCTTAACATGACTGCAGGGATCCAGGCTCTATTCTAAGCCTTCATATACATACTATTTTGTCTAACCCTTACAACAACCCAGAGAGGAAAGGGTTGGTACTAGGATACTGATTTCACAAATGAGAAAAGGTTTCGAAAAATCAAGTGGCTTGTCCAAATTTCCAGTGCTAGTAAGTAGCAATACTGAGATTCTTGATCCATGTTAGACTTTTTTCATGGCAACCTTCTGCATCTGCAATAAACCAGCTAGAGTTAGTTAGGGCACCTGAGGCTTAAAGGAGAGGCCAACTGAACTATACAATGACAAACTCCAAGTTTTTGACCTCGTTTACATCTGTCCCCAAAGGCACCATCGGAAGGATGATGGCCATCTGTTCCCCACACTCACCTAAAGCTCAACAGGAGAAAATTGGCTTAAAGTAGAGCTGTAAGAATGACTGTTCATGCATTATTAATAAAACAAGCCTTTGCATGAAGGGTAGTGGGCCACTAGAACAAATTTCTAATAAAGTATCTAACATTATTGAATTTTCCATCCAAGTACTAGAAGCTTCACATAAAATATTTCTTTTGCATTCTTGCAATAGCCTTATGGGGTAAGTACTATTATCGTGCCCCATTTGCAAATGAAGATCGCAAGTCCTGGAGGGTAATAAAACTTGCCCAAGGTCACACAGTTAGTGAGTGGCAGCACTAGAATTTGAATCTGTGTCTGTCTGACTCCAGCCTTGCAACACTTACAGCCCCTGGGCAGACCCATGGTTTCTATTCCAGAAGATGTGTAAGGCAAGGCAGACACCAAGGCAGGGCAGTCTAGAAAATAACCCTTTTAGGGTGAAAACTCTGATGCCCCTGCCACAGCCTAGGTGGTTCTAAAACAAACCCATGATCCTGAGAAGACCTGCCCCCATCAAAAATGATGGTCTCAGAGCAGATGTCTGAGGGACAGACAAATGGTACTTTCCATGAAGAGAACAGTAGTCAATGGCAGCCTCCTCCTGGAGATGAAAATGAGATCCTCCCAATCTCATTAGGTTCAGAAGACTCCTTACCAGTGTCGGGCCATCAGAAGCCCCTTTCCCCGCTCCCCTGCCTTCCCTCTCACAGCGTTCCCTCTTTGTGTGTCTTGGCACTGCCATAGTATACTGGGCATGAGCAGCGTCTTCGGGAGTCCTCCTCCCCAGCGCTCTCGAGAACCTCCACGCATGTTAGCTCCTCTCTCTCTGCCCCAGCCGACCTCACTGTGTGCTATGGGACACAGGCTCCTCAAGCTTTAGTGAGGAGGCAGCCCCCACTCTCAGCAGTAGCTGCGCAGCTCACCTGGCTTCCCTGTTAGGCTTTTCCGTTCCTCCTCCCTCCTTGGGTGCTTCCCTTCCTCCATGCCTTCCGTCTTCCCTTCGGTTTCTAATAGTGATCAAGTATAAACTGTTCAGCCTGGCCTGGGCCAAGTGCTGGGGTCCACTGGGGAGTAAGTCAGACACAATCCCCTTCTCTGGAAGCTTGCCGTCAGTTAAGGAGATGGACATTAAACAAACAATTCCATGATGACTAAAATTACAGCTGTGATGAGTGCTCCAGAGTTATGAAGGGGAAATCCTGGGAGTGGGAGCACACACAACACAAGGAAACACTGGGCAGGAAAGAGCAGAGGGTTTGCTAAGAAAAATGACATTTAAATTGAAATCTGAATGGCAAAAGAAAATGCATCAGAAGAAGGAGAGGCTGGGAGAGGGGTCTGGAGAAACGGCTCTGAGGGGTCCTAAGAGAATCTGAAAGAGATCAGAGCGCCTGGAGAAGGGGGAGCTGCAAAGGTGGGCAGGATCTAAACTCGGAGAAGATTCTGCAGTTTACCTAGACGAACTTGTAAAGAGGGGATATGTTTGTTTGTTTGTTTGTGATAGAGTCTCACTCTGTCGCCAGGCTGGAGTGCAGTAGTGTGATCTCAGCTCACTGCAACCTCTGCCTCCTGGCTTCAAGCGACTCTCCTGTCTCAGCCTCCTGAGTAGCTGGGATTACAGGTGACCACCCCCATGCCCGGCTAATTTTTGTATTTTTGGTAGAGACCGAGTTTCACCATGTTGGCCAGGCTGGTCTCGAACTCCTGATCTCAGGTGATCCGCCTGTCTTGGCCACCCAAAGTGCTGGGATTACAGGTGTGAGCCACTGCACCTGGCAGGGATATGTTTTTGAAGATTTCAAGTCAAGATTTGCATTTTTAAATGCCCTCTTTGAAGTTAGGAATACAGATTTGGAGAAAGGGGCTACAGGAGAATCAGTTCAGAATGTTATTATTGTTATTCAGTAAGAAAAAGGACGATGAAGATGTTCCAGATGATGAAGGAGGAAGACGGCAGCTTAGATTCAAGCGGCAGCATCAGAGCTGGAGAGGAGTAGAGACATTTAGGTGGCAGATCACAGAACTTGGCAATTGATCAGACTCTGAGGGCAAGAGAGAGGGAGGTGTCAGAGACAATTCTCAGGTTTCTGGCAAGAGCAACTCCTCCTCCTCCACATCTCCCCAATGTGCCATCTCCTTCTCTTTTCCCAGCTCATCAAAGAAATAGAGTTCAGGCTATCCAGAGAATAGAATATTGCAGCATTAATGCTATTTTTGCACAGTGAAACCTGGAGATAAAAATCTCTCTACTTGTTATATAAGAAGTGGTAAATGTCACGAGATAGGTTTGCTCCAACTCTAGGGCTTCCAACTTGTTTCTGATTAAATCCGACACCTGTGTTTGGCTCTAAAAGGCTACTCGGGTAGGAATAGCATTGCTTTGGCCAACTTGCTGGACTGTGTCCTCTAGAGAAACATAAATTCTTGTGTGGCAAGAAATAACCCTGCAGAATTTATCTTGAATTTTAGGTAGAAAAAGTTTGTATTGACTTCTGTTTGAACGTTTCTATTTTTTTCTCTAAATTAAGATATAATCCACATGCCATATAATTCACCCATTTAAAGTACATAATTCAGTCATCTTCAGGGTGTTCACAGAGTGGTTTAACCAGCACCACAAACAATTTTGGGATATATTAGTCACCCCAAAAAGAAAATTCACGCTCATTAGAAGTCATTTTCTATTTATCTCCAACCCCTCCCTTCCTCAGCTCCAGGCAGGCACTAATACACCTCTGCTCCTATATATTTGCATGTTATGGATGTTTTGTACAAATAGAATAATACATTATGCAATCTTTTGTGTCTGGTGTCTTTCACTTAGCCTAATGTTTTCAAAGTTCATCTTTCTGCTGCTTATATCAGTATATTATTTGTTTTTATGGACAAATAATATTCCATTGAATAGCTACACAATATTTGTCTATTCATCAGTTGATGGATACTTAGACTTTTTTCCACTTTGGGGTTACTATGAATAACGTTGCTATGAACGTTTTGTACAAGTTTTTGTTTGGACATATGTCTTCATTTTTCCTGAGTCTCTACCTAGGAGTTGGAATTGCTGGGTGTTTGAAGGCAATTCCGTCTTAAAGGCAAAGATCATACCAGCTTTTAATTCATGTGTCTTTGTATAAAATGTGCTAGACATATCTTCAGAAGGAAGATAAAAAAGTACTGTTAGAGAGTCTGCGGTTTTAAGGACTGAAAGAATGTGCCTATAAATATGCTTTCTTGCAAATACATATGTTAGTTACAGCCATAATGCTGAAGGAAGGTTTAAGGAAGCAACATGTAAATACATGCTAATTAGTGTAGTGTGAACCAAGAATCTGAGTGTAAAGGTAAGAGATTAGTAAGAAGGCCTGGGATTGAGGTAAATCAGGGTCTTGAATGTTCCACTGAGTTCACTTCCATCATTACTCACCAATTCAGGGCTCTGAAAGAGCTAATGCAACTTCAGCCATCCCCTATACCCACAGGTCAGAGTGAGAATAGGGGAAAACCTAGTCTAGCTGTTTAAATGTAACCACGTTCCTAAGGTCATCACATACATTCTGCCAACAGTTTTTGGCAGAACACATACCAGAAGGCAAACAGTGACCCTATGTCGACCAAGCACACTGCAGGAAAGCCACCTGAGCACAACAAGAGGGAACAAAATGCAGCCTAGAGGAAAGGGACAACCAAAGAACAAGCTAAGAGACAGAAAACACCCAAATGACAAAATAGGCTCCTCCCCTCCAAGGGAGCAGGGGCTGGGGAAATACAGGGGAATACACATAGGGGAAGACCTCTGGCCCCTCAGTGTTGGCACAAGAAGAATGCCAGCAGAGAATGCCACAAAATGGTGGCACTCTTACATCAGCAGCACCAGGGCAGGAAGACAAGACTCCCGTCAAAATGAGAATGCCTGGGCTGCAGACCCTCCAGGACCACTGAGACTGGAACATGTGTCCACGATCACTCAACCAGGCAGAAGTTTGGCATGCAACATCCTGAAAGGTGGAGTGAAGACCAGGGATTTGCGGAGCCCCACAGCTCCTGCTTCTCATTAATGATGGGCACTTCTGGCTCTAAGATACAAGTTTGGAAGGTTTTGCAGGGGAGTGGGGGGAACCACTAATTTTCACTTGTCAGTAATTATCTTGAATGATCAAATATCCAAGCTTGGCCATTTCTTTTCCACACACAGAAGGGTCCAGGAGGAGTTTAGGTGGTCCATTCTGAGTTTTTGCTCTACTCCCATATCCATTCTCTTGCTTTTGCTCCATATTTGATGTGCGTACTTAAAATTAACATTTGACAGTGGGTTCGGAACTGAAGGCTTTTAAGCTCCCCTTTCTGGGACTGTAATATAGACATATAGAGATATATAGAAAGCCAGGAACAGTATGGTGAAGTTCTTCAAATCTCAGAACAGGGGCTGGAATCCAGACACTAGGCCCCATCAGAAACACAAGTGTTCAGGTACGATCAAAGACAATAGCCTGCAGCCAGTTACCCGCTTAGTATTCAAGTTCTCGATCTCCTAGAGCAAACAAGGATGAGCTAGTCGCCGTATATCAAGACGGGCTGCAAAGTTGGTTCAGACCTCCTCAGACTTGCCAGGGAACTAAGAGGGGGCTGGCACTAAGAACAAACAGAACCAAGCTGCTTCCAGTTTCCCAGCCTCCTTGCCACGCCCTTCATGCAGAACCAAGGTCCTGGCCGATTTGTTGGGTTCCGAGCCACTTGTTGGTTTTTTTTGTTTGTTTGTTTGTTTTTGAGATGGAGTCTCGCTCTGTCGCCCAGGCTGGAGTGCAGTGGCCGGATCTCAGCTCACTGCAAGCTCCGCCTCCCGGGGTTTACGCCATTCTCCTGCCTCAGCCTCCCGAGTAGCTGGGACTACAGGCGCCGCCACCTCGCCCGGCTAGTTTTTTGTATTTTAGTAGAGACGGGGTTTCACCGTGTTAGCCAGGATGGTCTCGATCTCCTGACCTCGTGATCCGCCTGTCTCGGCCTCCCAAAGTGCTGGGATTACAGGCTGGAGCCACCGCACCAGGCTGGCTAACAAAAGGATAAGCCCTCAGAGCCTTCTAGTGTTTGGGGAAATCAACAGGAGAAGACTCTGATACTCTACCACTCTCAGTGCTTTTTCTTCCTCTTTGCCTGCCACTTTTTCACCTTCCTTCAAGGTACTGTCCCTCAGTAAAGCCATTAGCTTCTTTCTCATGTTTTGAATCACCACAGGTTGTTTTGCAGCAAGTGGATGGAGGGAGGAGGGAAAAAATCTGTTACCAGCTGAAGTACATTTTGCTCTGTTAATCAGCATTTTAAAAATTATCTTTTTCATTCCTTAGAGAAGTTGGCAGAGGTTCCCAACTGTTTTGAGAAAATGTAACCACCAGACCATCTGGGCCTGACATTTTCAACATGGCAGTCAGGGGAGCTCATCTCAGGCGCTTCGTGGCTGACAGGAGAACGCAGCTTCTGCAGGATCCCCCAGGCCGGGTGGTGGTGTACAGAAGCCTCTTGCATACGGGCCCACTTAGAATCAAGCCCTCTGCCCTACTGCTTTTCTGAGGCCTCTTCCCCAGCTCCCCCATGCCAGAGATGCAGGCGCTCAGAGACTGTATCTTGCAATATTAGTAATAAATGTTGACTCTGAGAATATAAAAATGCCCTCCAAGTTTGAAGATCCACTCTTGTTAAATAAAACTTAGGACCACAAGAGGCAAAGATGAAAGTACATATATATGTTTACATGTGAAGCAAGAGTGATTGTTTAGCTAACAAGACTGGGGAATGAAGATTTCTTAATAACTAGGTCAGCCAAGGGCAGTTACGGGAATTGCACAGAACAGCAGAGAATCATTGGTGAGTCCCTCCAGGCCTCCTAAACACTTGCAGAGCCAAAGTCCACCTAATAGCTATTACCACTGCTGAAGTCGGCTATCCCAGCGCCACAGACCTCATCCTTATTAACCACAGAACAGGCCTCACGGGTGCCAGCTGGCCCATGTCAAGACACAGATGACTGACCACCTCCGTTAATTACTTTCCCAGTACACCACCCCACCGTTTACTCATTTAGGTTCACGCCACATACTTCACAACAGGTGAGGTATATGCCTCTGAACAGCCGCACTTCCCAAAAAGCAAGGACTTTATGTTTATCTTTGCCACTAGCTTTCATCTTTCTCACTTAATATTAATGCCATCGGGACCAAAACTAGATGATCCCTGAGAAAGCCCCCTAGGAAAAGTACGTGAGCTCAATCCTGCAGTCGCTGTCCCCCGAAGTTCTTGTTCATCAAGCCTTGGCCACTATGATATAAGAAAAGGCCAGGATAAATCAAAATAAAGCACAATGGATGTATCACTTTATGCGTTTCCAGGCTGAGGTGGTAAAGGCTTAACTCTAAGGTAGGTAGTAATTGCAGTGTATAATTAGCAAGCAATTCTGTTCAAAACACACTTAGGGAAGCTGGGATTCCCTGTGCCCAGTACTGTGCCAGGGATAGGAATACTGAGACAAGCAATTCATCATCTAGGCAAGAGAGCCAAGGCATCACTGTGATGAGTGCCTTTGGAGAAGGAAGCCTGTACAGCTGAGACCAGATGACTTTCCATAATAGGTGAGGCCCTGGCTGGCTTTTGAAGGAAGAGTAGGAGTTACTTGGACTAAGACATACAGGAAGAGAGAGGCAAGCAGAGGGGAGACCATGTGGATGCCTCAGAGGTGCTAAATAGCTTCAACTTAAAGTATTTAGGAAGAGCTAATGAAAAGAGTGTATGTGGAAGACTAGTGGGAAAGGAAGTCAGGGATGCCAACGGGACCAGTTTGGGAAGGGCTTTGTGCCCCCAAAGCCAAGGCATTGAATAGTGTCTACTGTGGCACTGCATATTTAAAGTGATAGCCAGCATTTAGAGATTCTTCTGCGTCAGAACACTAAGCTCAGACTTGTCTTTCAAAAAGTCATGTGATGCCTGTAATCCCAGCACTTTGGGAGGCTGAGGCAGGTGGATTGCTTGAGCCCAGGAGCTCAAGACCAGCCTAGGCAACATAGTGAGTCCCTCATCTCTACACAAAAATGCAAAAATTAGCTGGGCATGGAGGTGCACACCTGTGGTCCCAGCTACTCCAGAGGCTGAGGCAGAAGGATCAGCTGAGCCCAGGGAAGTTGAGTCTGCCATGAGCTGTAATTGCGCCACTGCAAACCACCCTGAGTGACAGAGGGATACCTTGTCTCAAAAAGAAAGAAAGAACAGAAAGAAAAGAAAAGAAAAGAAAAGAAAAGAAAAGAAAAGAAAAGAAAAGAAAAGAAAAGAAAAGAAAAGAAAAGAAGGAAGGAAGGAAGGAAGGAAGGAAGGAAGGAAGGAAGAAGGAAGGAAGGAAGGAAGAAAGAAAGAAAGAAAGAAAGAAAGAAAGAAAGAAAGAAAGAGAGAAAGAAAGAAAGAAAGAAAGAAAGAAAGAAAGAAAGAAGGAAAGAGATTACAAGGAGACGGGATTCCAGCAGGGAGAGCAGAACATCCCAATGAGGCTCCAAGGAGAAGGCAGTGCTACAATCAAACAGACCTAGGTTAATCCTCTCCTCACCCCAGCCTGTGGGAACCACTTATCTGCCTCCTGTCTCTATAGTTTGTCTTTTCCAGAATGTCCTACAAGTGGAATCATAGAGTCACTGGCTTTTTGAGTCTGGCTTCTCTCACTTAGCATAATGCGTCGGACGTCCAGCCACGTAGTTGCAGGTGTCATTCGTCTCTCCCTTTTTATTGCTGAGTAGCATTCTTCTGTGTGGGTGCAACACAGGTTATTGATTCATTCCCTGGCTGAAGGACCTTGGGGTTGTTTCCATAGTCTTGGAGATTATGAATAAAGCTGCTATAAACATTCACATACAGGTTTTATATATACATAGCTTTCTTTAACTCACGCAAATACCTAAGAGTGGGATTGCTGGGTTGCATGGTCAATGTATGTTTGACTTTATAAAAACTGCCACACTCATTGCCAAAGTGATTTCCACCCCAAATGTACCAGAGTTCCAGTTGCCCCGCCTTGTTGCCAGCACAGCAAAGTAAGAAGCACGCAGTCTTATCTCACTGTGTTTGATTTGCATTTTCCTAATGACCGATGATGTTGAGTATTGACTATCTTTTGACTGAAAACATTGGTTGGCACATAATGTGTGCTCTGTACATACTTGCTGCATAAATGAATCAATGTCACCATTATCATCCCCTTTATCATCATCATTTCTGCAAGAAGAGATGAGAGACCGCACCAACGCAGTGACGATTGTACAGAAGAGACATTAAGGAGAAAGAAGTGAATGCTCTTGATGATTAATGTAAGGGTGAGTAAGGCTCATCTGCAATGACTCTCTGGCTTCTGAATTGAGTGGTCTGGTAGGTGTGATGCCAGTCAGAGAGACAGGGAGTACAAGAAGAGGAGCAGGGGGTGGAGGGGAAAGAGGCCAATCCCAGGTTTGAACACGGTAAGCCTGAGATAACCATGGGACAATCAAATGGGCGGTACTGGAGGCCAGGAGCTGGGCTTTGTCTTGTTCATGACTGTGCTCCGAGCACCCACAAATTTGGGAATGAGCAGCCCATCTTATTTGTCTTATATCCTTTCTCATTTTCCACAATATCCCTGAAACATCAGTCACAGATAAGGATGTGCCTTTCAGAAGATTCACTTTCCCAGTTTCACAATGTTAATGAGTCATTTGCCAGGACTTGAACTTGTCCTCGCCACGGGCCACTTTTTAGCACTTAGGAGGAATTAGGAAAACATGGCAATTACACACAGGAACCCCTTCTGGGAGGATGACACTTCCTGCAGCTGCTATGGTGCTGGGCTGGATCATATGGTTTGCCAAGCGGAAACCAGGGTGGATTTCAGCCTGTCCTCACCCCTTCAGACAAGCATCCTTGTACAGGCACAACCACGTGTGAAGACCTTGCCTGTGATACCAACACCTGGGTTGCTCAACCGCCTCACGCTGCTTCCGATTCCACTGGTCAGCGAACACGAGCCACGGTATTCAAAACCAAGCCTCACTTACATATTCACACGGGCTATTCACTATACTGAAGGAAACTGCAACTTACAAACTTCCCCAGGAATAAATATATCAACTCTAAGTTATGTATGTCCCACTTTTGGGTGTTTTATAGTCATTATCAATTTCATAATGTCTTTCAAATGCAAAAATAACAAGCATGTTGAATACAGTACTAAGAAGAGGCAAGTGGCCACAATGAAATAAAATTTAAATTTATGCTGATGTATAGGTATTCATTATCTGTAAATATCACATTGATGTTATATGCAACAACGTCTACAGATACAGGAGTTTTTGTACCTGTATATATAACTTAATATGATTTATCCCATCTTTAATAAATCTGTATATAAGGCCAAATTTTATAATAGGCAAGTGGTCTTGTCAGTCTTTCATTTCCCTGCCCACCTTACCTTCTTCCTCTCCCACATTATGGGGAAAGGCAGTTCACATAGGGTATCTCAGTTCTATGTCAACTGCTTCCTCTCCCAGTGCCAGGGAGTGAGTCTGGGGGATAGCTGAAGAGGAGACTAGCTATAGATCTGTCTTCAAGAGAGGGTTTTACACCCCCCCCACAAACCAAGAAACCCTGACCCAAGGTAGCAACGGCTCAACAGTACAAAATCCCAAGGGCTGGAAAATTCAGAGCACCTGTCCTGGGTTTTGAGATGCCAATAGTTCCTATATGAAAGCTGATTTGTATGTGGAAGACAGAATCATAAAATAATAATAGCTACTGTATAGCACCTATGGGTACCATGCACTGTCCTAAAAGCACTACACACATTAAGTCAATTAATCTTCACAACAAAACTGTGAGTTTTATATTATTAGTAACCCCATTTCACAGATAAGCAAACTGAGGCACGGAGAGCTAAAGATCACAAAGAGCTAGCAAATGTCAGAACCCGTATTCAAACCAGAGTCCACACAGTCAGCCACTACACCATTCTGCCACTCAGGAGAAGGTGTTTGTATCCACATATGTGCATTTGCTCACATAAACCTTGATGGGTTTTTATAAAATCATAACCGAGGAAGTTGGAAAGATCTATGAAGAACAAATCCTGCCCCCTCACTGTGCCTTGAAGAAAGGGGGAAAAAATCTCCATTTCATCTGCCGCATGCAAGAGAAACTTGTGATGCTGGATATCAAAGTTGGCCCTTACACAAGGCTGAATACTTCAAGGAATAAAATGAGGGCCATCCTCCAGTCAGACAGAACAGACACAAGTGCAAATTCCAGTGGCCTCTGTGACAAAGAGAAAATTAACTCACCCACTACCAGCCTGCTGCTCCTTGACCAGGGACCCACTGGAGTCGGGGGGGCAGAGACATCGTCCTTGAGTGCCCACCTTTGACACATGCCAGCCTGGACTTGAGCACTTTCTGGATTCAAGGATCAGCTCTTTTGTACAGTCCTTCCCTCCCTTTCTCTTTCATCAGGATATCTGACTGTTGCAAACCCTAACACATGAAGGGACATCCTAGGCTTTTAAAATACAACATAGCAGATGGACCTCCTTCTTGGGATACAGAAAAATAAAATCTCATCAGCAAGAGGCCCTTCTTTTAACAACACGGATCCTTTAGCTGCTCAGATACAATCCAGCAGCCTTTCCTTTAGCCCCTCATGCTGAGTGGATGATTCAGGCACTGGGCTACTCCCCTCTGGGTTAGCTACTCCTCGACAGAGACAGACACTCCCTGCAGGCAACTGATCTTCAGTCCAGCGGCTGCAGCGCTTCGCAAATGGCTTTACGCTCATTGCAGGGCCCAAACTTAGATGATTGCTCTGAGGTAGAAGGACAGGAGACAGGCCTCCAAAACCGCCCTTAATCTCCCCTTTGCTCACACCCTTAGGCCTAGATGAGGTACCCAGCTGGGGCTGGGGCAAGGGATTCCTGCACCTGCTGCCTCCTGGGTCACTCCTCAGTCAGCAATGCCAGGCTGTGCTGAGAAACTCCTCAGTGTGAAGAGCTGTGCAACCCAAAGGCTTGAGGGACTGGGAATTGCAGAGTCTGTCTGATGAGTGCTCTCTGTCCAGGGTGTAGCATCAGAAATTAACCCTTTCCCCAAGGGTCTTTCCTATCCAGCTTCTTGCATCCAATTAAAACTCTATGAAAGCCAGCCTGCTGTTAGGACACACTTTAAAAAAAAAAAAAAAAAAAGCTCAACAGCCCTCAAGTGGCAAAGGGTATAATTCCCATTTCTGTCAAAATGCCAGACAAGTGGGTCAGGACCTGGGATGTCTGATTCTTTCACAGCCACTGCACTCTAATGATGCACAAAGCCCAGGGAAAGGGAGGATGCAGAAAGACAGAATAAAGGCACAGAAAAAAGGGTCTTCCCAAGGAGGTGAGTCATCAGCCATGATACTACCAAAATTGACCAATCTGTCACCTGTCTCCAGGCAGAACCCCTTATCACAGAGTAAACACGGAGGGGATCTGCATGATTCTGAAGACTCTCCCAGAACGAAGAGCCTTTGGGAACCCTGTGGGGTTTCTCACAGGGTATTCTTACATCTGTTCCACTTCAGTAGGAGTTGCAGCCACCCAGAAGTTCTGCTGCCTACCATTCATAGACTTTAACTGCTTTTGTAGCCCACTTCAACCCTGGGGTGTAGAGTGAAGAAGCAACCTGACCTGAATACCTAGAGGGCTAGCAATTTGAGAAAATGATAGCTAGATTGTGTCCGGGATAGGTTTTCTTTACCTGTTCACTGTTCCCCACCCCTAAGATACCCTGTGGGACAGTTTACGGCATGTCAACTCATTTAATGCTGCCATAAAGAAGCCCATGAAATGCTGATACCCCATTAAAGCCTGTACAGGAACTCACATTGGCAGCTCCTTTATTTCTTCCATGCCATGTGAAACATGAACTCAACCAACCTCTCTGTAAGGCAAGCCTCACCCTATCTTCCTCCAGCAGGAGGTAGGAGGTTGGTAAAGAATGCCAAGTGCAGAGAGGTTCAGGATGAAGGAAGTCAAGAAACCAAGGCAAACTGACCAGAAATAAGTGACAAGTTACCCTGTGTCCATGTGTCTATACTGAATCAGGATCTTCTGGTGCTTGAAAAGCAACAGTCTTGACAAGGACAGTCCCTGTGCTCAGAGCCATGATTTATAAGGCCCTGGGTGTCACTGACCAGCCAGACATTCCCCTGACCTACTCTTTCCCCTGCTTTCGCAAATAGGGATAACAATGTGATAGGGTGCAAGTCAGAGCAAGGCCGTTCGTGAGTCTACCATTCTCTACTTAGCACTAAAACTCTAGAAATGTGTATTGCCTGCCTGCGCCACTGAATTACTTCCCATCTGAGCACTTTTCCCCATGGAAAAGGCTGTTTAAAATTCACCTCTCCTATCATGTCATGCAGCTTTTACTTAGACCAGATGAAGAGGTGTCTCTGCATCCACAGTTTCCCACAGAGGGTCTTTAGCACCCCCTGACCTAGCAGCAGCATCCTTCAATCCTTGTCTTTCAGGATGCTTTATGGGGATAAATGACCCTGTTAACAGAGACAAATAACAACAGAGCGAGAGATAAATGAAGACCTATGAGGCTGAGCTATGAAAGAAGATGGGGAGTCAATGAGGTAGAAATATACAAGAAGGAGATCACAGGTGGCAGGAAGGGTTCTGACCTCAGCAAGAGGATTCCATCCCCGGAGCGTAATCAAGTCATCTCTGAGGGGTGGAAGAACCAAATGTTAGAATATTACTTCTCTCTGTCCTGCAGTGCAAGATGTTAACAGAGTGAAATGGTCATGGGCCCACTTTTAAATGAGTCCCACCCCTTGCCAGCCGTGACCAAGTCCCCTGCCACTCCTGCCCTGTGCTCCTAGAGCCACCATGGTGGTCTCAGGATGCTGGAGAGAGAGCTGGTTCACAGCAGGTGAGGCTAGTTCCCACATTTATGTCTTTCTACTTAGTGCGGGTGCCAAGAACAAGAAGCTAAAAGAAACGATAAAAGAAAAAAGATACAGGGGAAATGGCAAATCCACCTGTTTCACCTTCTCTCTTGATTCCACTTCACCTGCTGACTTCTTCCCTATGTGCTGGTTTTTCCTTTCCCTTCATCACATCACAATGCTGCCATATCTCCTTTCCCTCTTTCTCACCTCCTCACAGTCTTCTTTTTCCCGTATTTTGTACACATTATGATGTGTGGTGGCCCTGCCACCAAAATGACCCCCACCTGGCATTCACAGCCTTGTGTGGTCCTCTCCCCTCCCACAAGGAATAGGGCTGAGCCGTGCAAACCAACAGGATATTGCAAAAATGACAGCAAGTGACTTCTGACGCTGGGTCAAAACAGCTGCGAGGCTTCTACTGTGCTCTCTCCAGAACCCCCAAGCTGGGGAATTCTGCCCACGTGGTGTGAGGGCACTCATGAAGCAGCACTACAGTGGGGTCCATGTGACAAGAATCTAAGGCCTCCAATCAACAGCTGAAGTTGTGAGGAATTCATCTTGGAAATGCATCTCTACTCTCAATCAAGCATTCAGGTGATGGCATAGTCTCCACCTACAGCCTGACTGCACCCTCCTGGAGAGACTCCAAGGCAGAACCACCCAGCTAAGTCACTCCTGGATTCCTGACTCACAGAAACTGCAGCAGATCAAGGCACACTGTTTTAAGTCATTAAGTTGGGGGTGATTTGTTACACAGAACTGGATAACTCATACTATCTTCCATTATATGTTTCAGCCTCTTACCACTGTGCCTTTTGGTTTGCTAGCTGTACCAGGATGCCAAGTTTGTACCTTTATCTCTGGGACAGAGTTTTCAGAACTTGTACTGTGATTTCCATTGACTGAACACTTTTCTTTCTGATTCAATGTAAATATTCCATCAAGACCAAATTTGTTTTCTGCAAATAGGCTCATTCCAGAAGCTCCCTACATTTGATTAATGCTGTGCTACATAGTTTCTTAGGGATTTTCATATTCAGTGTCTACTTCAACCTTTATCATAATTTTGTGGGGTGGGAAGGGAAAACAGCCACATTTTATAAATGAGGTAATTGAGATCCAATGCATTTAACTGATTTGCACAAAGACACAGTTATTATATTTAATGAAAAAACTAGAATTGGAAACCTGGTATCTTTCCACTGTTCTATCTTCCTCTTCAAGATAGGCAAATCAAATATCCATTGATCCTAGCTTTATGACTAGACATCTAAGCAATGCAACATGGATTCAACTGTCATAGATTTTATAAAGGTGAAACACTTACAAATATGTCCATATGAAAAATAAGATGCTACCAGTTGTTCTAGTTATCTTCTGCTATATACCAAAACACATCCAAACTTACTGCCTTAAAACAACAAAGCCTCTCCCCTAAAACAACTTCTGTAGTTTGGTGGGCTCAGCCTAGTAGTTCTCACCTGGGGTCCTATATAACATTGCAGTTGGTGGCTGAGACTAGAGTCAGCTGAACATGTCTTCACTCATATGTCTATTGCAAGGGCTGGGGTGGCTTGAAATGCTAGGAGTTGGTTGAGCCTATCTCTCTGTTTTCATGCAGCCTCTCCATGTGGCTCAGTTTTGCTTCTTTACAGTAAGGCAGCCTTAGGGTAAACAGACTTACTTGGTAACTGAATTATTCTATGTATTCCAAGTCTTCTGATAGCCTTTCACAGAAGCTGCAAGTCTTCTTATGATCTGACCATGTGACATTCCAGGGCTTGCATCACAAGATCCACTTCCACTACACTGTACTGGTTAAGCAAGTTAGGAAAGCCAGTACAAACTTAAGGGAAGAGTAGAAACAGACTCCATTTCAATGGGAGTAATGCATACAGGAAAGAAAGGAAAAGATGGGGGCTGTCTTAGATGCAAACTATCAAGTCCACCCTTGACTCCAACGACGTATGAGCCTCCCTCATGTAAAACACATTCACCCTCTCCTCTGGCCAATAAAGTTTCATCCCATGACAGTAACAGTTCAACATCCAGAAGCTTGCTTTCTAAGTTAGATCTAGACACAAATGAGCCTCCTTTAGTAGATCCTTAGGTGTGGCTTCTTGAAGACAGTTTCATGTGATCTGAAGACCTGTGAAATAAAGACAGTCATTTGCCCACTTGTCCACCCCAAACATACAACAGTGAGACATTCATGAGATAACCACAATATATCTTACAGTTTCCAAGAGGGAGAAATAAATGGTACCTAGCAGTCGTGGTTTCATAGCAGTCCTGAAATTATGTTGGGCAAATATTTCTAGTTCCTTGGTTAGGGCTCCATTCTGCTTCCAGAAAGTAATTCCTCATTCTTTCCTCTGAACCCTTGTTTCCATCCTCTCAATGTTCTTTTCTTTTCTGTAAGAAATGGCTCTTGTTTTAAACTGAGCAGTCTCTTTGGTTTCTTCCTGCTCATGGAAGATTGAAGGTCTACAGGTCCCTTTCTATACTTTCTCTTTTCCTGTTAGTCCACGCTGATGTAATTCCTTTAAAAATTTTGTGAGCTTCCTATATATCAAGTTATAATCTATTCACTGAGACAAAAGCTATAGTCTTTATTTTTCTTACAGAGATAGTCCCCTTTTCCTTTTATTCATTGACCTCTGTCCAAATACCATGAAATAGTGCTTTAAAGATACTTACTTTTTGTCTAGTTTAAAGAGTCACAAAATATGCTCTTAAGATTCTTTTCTAGTAAAGAAAGTCTAAGAGGCATAGATTTAATATTTTGGAAGTCCTATTAGGCACGTCCTTAACTATTTATGAGATCCAAACAAAAGGTCTTATAACTTTAAGACTTTTACTCGGAAGCTATTCTTTACTCATAGCTGCCTGGATTTTATCTTTACCCCGAGAGCATTTCTTGTTTCAGAATCAGTTGCTGCAAGAGCCAGGGATGAGGAATAATTTTATTTTTAAAGCCATTAAACCAGGGTTCATTTACATTTCCTCTAAATTCTGCTTGAAAACTAAATGGTTCCTTCATAAGTTCATCTCTACTTATATTTTATAACAGGCAGCTAGAAAAAAAAGCCAGTTGGCACCTTTTACCTTCTGCCTGAAAATCTTTCTGGCCAGACCTACAAGTTCATTTGATATTCTTTCTCTTTTCCACATTATCACAGGCAACAGTGCCATCAGAATTTCCCCCGCCTATCACAAGTGCTCCCTTTTCTCTAACATCCAGCAGCATTTTCATTTCTGTCTTTCAAGCCCTCACCAGCAGTATCTTGAGACCCTTCCAAATTTCACTAGAAGAATCCTTGTGGATGTTTCAACTTCCATTTATTGCTTAGTCCAAAAACAAATGCCACATGCTTTAAGTTTATAGTACAGCAGCACCTCACTTTGAGGCACCAAAATTCTGTTCTAGTTATTGATTTCTTCTTGCAAAATAATTTCAAAACTTACTGGCTTAAAACAGCAGTACATTATTCCTCCTCACAGTTCTGGGAGCTGATGGCTTCATCTGGGCAGTTGTCATGTGGTAGACCTCTCATATGGCTGCAGTCCAGTGGCACCTGAAGCCAGAGCTAGCCAAAAGTCTCTCACTCCTGTACTCGGCATAGATGCCTGGAATAGCTAGAGGTTGGTTGGGTATCTCTCTTTCATGTAGCTTTTCTACATGGCTATATTGGGCTTCCTCAGATCATGGCAGTCTCAAGGTCATTATACTTCTCACATGGTGGCTGGCTTCCCCCAGAATGATCACACTCTAGGAGGCCTTGATAAACAATCACACCAGAGTGTCCCATGCTTTCTCAGTTCACAGCATCCTTAGTGCCTCAGGATCTTTTCACAAGATCCCTAGGCCAAAACAAACAATACAAAATAAAACAAAAGTTTTTACTTTCTAATAACCTGGAAAAAATGCACGAATTGAAAGAAATTTATTTTATTCTTAAATAGTTACAATTACTTACTAACAGCACCCATACACCTGTTGGGTGCTATACAACTTCTCATACTTTGGAATCAGCATGGATATCATGATATGCATTTCCTGTTTCACAATGAGTTTTGTACAATACTTGTTTTATTATCACGTAAACCACCAAAAACTGATCCTTGCAAAGATATGAAATCATCAAAATGAATTTACCATGTTGTTGATACTGCATTTTCTTGAACTAGTCATTTTTGCAATGTCTGATAGATGTCCACATGTTTTCCTCAAAAATTTAAAATAACTCATGGTGCTCCCCTGTGAGTTTCCTAGAATGCCTCACTGTGCATCAGCACAGGGTTTAGAAGGCACTCTATTACACTGACTGAATCCTGAGACTAGCTGAGGAATGTGAAAAAATAGCTTTTGTTGGGTCACATTTTTACCTTCCCATTCTCATCCACTCAGTGGTGGCTAGGCAAACGATACTATAGAGTTGGCTCTACTTTGACCAACATCAGGAAGGTGTTAGAATGAGAGAAAGCTTGGATCCCTCTCCAGATGTCACTATGTGCGCATGACTTAGACCCAGCATTAACATCTGACATCTTTGAATTTTTATAGCCAGGTTCTTCACAGAATGCCGAAGTAAGTAACAGGTTATGAATAAAAATGTGAATACAAACACCAGTCTGAGAAAGCAAAGAGGAACTTCCCATGGAAATTGTATTTGTTTGCTAGGACTGCCATAACAAAATATCACTGATTGGGTGCCTTATTTTTTCACAGTTCTAGAGGCTGGAATTCCGAGATCCAGGTGACAGTAGGATTGGTTTCTCCTGAGGCCTCTCTCTTTGACTTGCAGATGGCTGCCTTCTCCCTGTGTCCTCACGTGGCCCTGCCTCTGCACACAGCCATCCCTGACACGAGACATATTGGATTAGGCCCCCACACTTATGAACACACTTAACCTTAATTACCTCTTCAAGTGCTGTATCTCCAAATACTGTCATATTGAGCGTTAGGACTTCCACGTTTTAATTTTGGGAATGACAAAATTTAGCCTATAAAAGGAATGTATTGGAAGAGATGCCCATGCCATTCTCTTAAGAGATCTTTCTCTTGAAGCATAAGTTTTAAATTTTTTATGAATTGGATCCTGGAGGTCCTTGACCCCCAGGAATTGCATGCCAAAATATCATGTGTATGCACTTTTCTGGGTAGGTGATCTGTATTTGCTTTTCTAACCTCTGTATGCACCCTGGAAAGATTTTTCAAAGATTCCAAGTCCCCTACTCTGAGGTTCTGATCTAATTCATGTTGGGTGGGTTTAAATATTTTGGTAACATTGGCCATTTGATTCTAACATGCAACCAGTATTGAGAATCACTGGTCTAAAGCCTTTCTATTTAAATTGCAGTCAAAGACCAGCATCAGCATCACCTGGAAACTTACTAGAAAGCTGAATCTCAATCCTCACCCAGACCCACAGATTCTTCATTTTTTTGTCTTTTTGTTATTGTTGTTGTTTGTTTATTTTATTTTTTGAGACACGGTCTTGTTTTGTTGCACAGGCTAGAGTGCAGTGGCCCAGTCATGGCTCACTGCAGTCTTGACTCCTGGGCCCAAGGATTCTTCTGTCTCAGTCTCCCCAATAGCTAGAGCTATAGGCACATGCCTCCATGTCCAGCTAATTTTTCAATTTTTATTTTGTAGAGATAGGGTCTGCCTATGTTGCCCAGGCCAGTCTTGAACTCCTGGCCTCAAGCAGTCCTCCCACCTTGGCCTCCAAAAGCACTGGGATTACAAGCATCAGCCACTACACCTAGCCAGAATCTTCATTTTAGTATGATCCAAGGGTAGTTTGTATGATATATCCATTAAAGTTTGAAACACACTTATCTATACTTGTCCTCAAATCATGAAACTGACCACAAAATTTTCAAAACCACTGAGAAAATTTTTTCAATATGTGATCTAGAATAGCTTACACAGCAGTTCTAATTATTTTGTTTGTTTACGCTATTTTAAAGAAAAGGTCGTGTCTGGGCCAATTACAGATAATTAGTCTGAGGAATAACTGCACAATGAATTACATCCTGGCTCAACCCAGAAATGACCTATTATTCATCTCTATTGTAACCATTATGGGTAATTACCCAACAATCAACCTCAATTGGTCTACACAGCATTTACCTTCAAAGATCCAGATAGTTCTTAGTAGAGAAGACAGTAGCTAAGTTGTGTTAATATTGAAAAAAATAGAAAGGTCAAAAGAAAAGAAGAATAGGGAAGGATGGGAGAAAATGAGAGGGTGAGAAGCCAAATACCATGTGACTTATAATTTCACTTCTAATATCTAAAATTTTCAGTTCATAATCCTTGACCTCCACCAAAACACCTCTCACGATTCCTATGGTTATTTTTAATAAATAAAAATGGAGCTGGGTCAGGAATAAGGAGCAGGAACAAGAAGAAACTCCTGCAAAGAGGAATAAATTACAAGAAAAAATTACTCTGGATAAGTTACCGGATGAATTTCACTGAATACATGACTGTGTAATGATGAAATTATGTAATGATGATTCAATGAGAATCACATAATTTTCTGCCTTTTTAGAAATTAATTACAAAACTTAATCCATTCACCAAGTCTGCAAATTTGAATGTATATTTTAAAACTATTATAACCTTTTTCTGTGGCACTAAATGTGGAGTCGTTTTAGTTGAGTTTTATATATTTGGAGAAACCAAGAAATGTTTACTCTTCCAGGTCACCTTCTCCACCCACTCACTCCTTTAGAGAGTCTCCTTTTCGTTCTTACTCTCCATGCAGCCACCATCCTCATTACAACCCACGGGCATTGGTCCCAGACTGGCAGTAGAAGGTCCTTGGGATTTGAATTGAACCAAATCCCTGCCTTTCAGAGCTCGTGATCAAGCAGAAATACCAGATAGACCAGAAATAATAGCAAATAAATACATGAACAGTTTTAATAGCTGAATATGCAGACAATACAAGACTTTGAATATCAAAAGACTCCTCTTTATTATAAATTTTACTAATTATTCATGTTAAAATTTTTGCCTTACAGTCGTTCATCTCCAACCACCAACATAGTCAGTAAATATTAATTCTTAAGTCAAATATGCCTTTTTACAAGACCTCACAAAATATTTGGAATTATTTGCTGGCATCAGGATTTGAATAAGAATAATGTAAATTTAATCAACAATTATTTATTGAGTGTATAATATGAACCAATAACTATTTTAATTTTCTGTTTATATGTTTCATCTTTTTACATTCTTTTATTTTCAGACTTTCTGTAATGTTATATTTGAGGCATGTTTCTTATAAGTAGAACATATCCAGTCTGACAATCTTAGTATTTTCCTTGAACTATTTAGTCCATTTACATTAAATGTAATTACCAAAAGTTGTGAACTTCTGTTTGCCAGGTTACTGTTTATTTCTATTTGACTGGTCTGTTTTATGTTTGTTTTATTCCTCTCTTTTCTTGACTTTTTTTTTCTGATTAATCATTTTTTAAATATCCCTTTCCTCCCCATTAGCTTATTAGTTATACTTCTTTTGGAAGGTATCCTAGAAATTATTTAATACAAGTTCATTTTAAAGGAATTACATCCTAAAAAACATTATTAGCTTTATGCTGCCTTTCAATGCTAGAACACTATAATATTTTAAATCTAGTATCTCTGTTCCCAAATTCTTTGTTTTTAATTAACATGTATTTTAATTCTACATTATTTTAAACCCACAAAACAAGAAATTATTATTATTGTCTTGTACAGGTAATATTCATTTATATCTGTCTACATATTAATCCTTTCTATTGTTCCTTATTCTTGTATTTGCCTGCTTATATCTGGGTTTATTTCTCTTCTGTCTGAAGAAATATTTATTAATTATTTTAGTGTACATTTAGTGGTTACAAGTTTTTAAAATTTGTATGTCTGCAATGCTCTTAGTTTTTTAAGAACAAATTTGCCTGATATAAAGGATTATTTAGGGAGTTGTTATTTCAACATATTAAAAATGCCATTCTATTGCCTTCTGCCTTCCATTGTTTCTTTTAAAAAGTCTGTTGAATAACTTTTCTTACTGTTTTCTTAAAAGTAATGTAGACTTTTATTTAGTTTTTGATTTTCTGTAATTTTACTATGATGTGCCTGGGTTTCTTTATATTTATCTTACTTTACATTTATCCTAATAGAGATTCTTGAGTTTGTGGTTTGCTGCCTTTTATCAGCTTGGAAAAATTACCAAGCATTCAATTTTTTGTTCTAACCCATTCCAGTTCTCTTCTACTTCTGGAGCTACATTTACATTATTTTAGGTTTTTTTTTTTTTACTCTATTCAATATTTTTTCTAATTTATTTTATGTATTTTTATTTTTTTCTCTTTGTGCCTCAGTCTGTATATATTTTCAATTGACCTGTATTCTTCTCTTCTGCTATCTGAAATCTAATGTTAAACTTATGTATTGAGCTGTTAATTTCAGCTATTGTATTTTTTAGTTCCAGAATTTACATTTGGTTTTTCAGTCATTTTATATTAAAGCTTCTTATGTTGAAGTAACAACTACTTCTTATTTTGAAGTAGTGTGAGATTCACAATAAGTTGTGAAAATAGCAGAGTTCTTATATATGTGATGATAATGTCTTACATTATCAGAGTACATTATCAAAACAAGCAATAATGTTGCCTTGTTGGTACAATACTACTATTTGTAAAGTAAAGAAATTATTCAGATTGTGTGAGTGTTTTCTACAAAATTTTATTATGTGTAGATTTGAGTACACCACACCATTTGATTTTAAAAGCATAAATTCCAAATCCCTATTGAAATTCCAGTTTTGTCCCTCTTTCCTCTATCTTCTTGAATATTTGTTGTTGTTTTGTTATTGTTGTTGTTGTTGTTTTGAAACAGGGTTTCACTTTGTCACCTAGGCTGGAGTACAGTGGTGCAATATTGGCTCACTGCAACCTCCACCTCCTGGGTTCAAGTGATTCTCCCACTTCAGCCTCCTGAGTAACTACGAACTCCTAACCTCAAGTCATCCACCTGCCTCTGCCTCCCAAAATGCTAAGATTACAGGTGTGAGCCACCACACCCAGCCTATTTTAATTATAGCTGTTTTTCAGTTTTTTGCTGATAAAGACCTAGAGGTGATTTGGGTATTAGAATTAGCTATAGTCTGTTTTTCCACCTCTTGGTTTTCAGTCTCATTGCTTGTCAGGTTTGGCAATTTTTTTACTGACTGCATCACACCCAAAATCATAACATATAGCAGCTCCAAATGATATTATATTCCTCCAGAGAGAGGTGGCCCCTTCTTCTGCTGGGCAGAGAATGTGGAACTGGGACCTTAACAACACCACGTTGAGGAAAGAGCACAGCTTTGGTAAGGCTTTGTCTACTGCCGGCTTCCCCTTCAACTCCTACCGGAGAGCCTGGGGTTTTCACCAGGTACCACTCACATTGGTGGGTTCTTAACTCTGATTCTGGCTTTCTTATTATTATAAGACTACTACAGTCTGTGCACTGTTTTTCAAAGATTTTATGCTAAGGTTCTTAGCTTCCTGTCTCTGCAATCTCAGACTTGGGCAGATGTCTTGAGCAAACACTGCCCAAATTTTGGCTCAGTTCTCCAGCCTACCCTTCTGACCAGGATCCTAGCCCCTCAAATCTGTAACTTTTGTCTCTCTAGCTCCCAGAAGATTGCCAAAAGTTCTGCTCATTTCTGGGCATCTTAGCAGTGGTCCTCTGACCTGAAACTCTGTCTGAATTCTCAGACCCTTGTTTTAAGCCCAGAATCAGAAAATACTACCTAATCTCCCAGAAAAGATCTGTGGAATATCACATTACACCCCTGAGGATTCCCTTTTGAGGGTATTTTGGACCTCCAGTCCTCAATGCCTCAGTCTTCAAATCGACGTTTTTTACTTGAAATGTCTAGTTGTTCTCAGAGAGATCACTGGCCTGCTACAGTCTAATCCAACATAGTTAGAATCTGGAAACACAGAACTCCCTGACTGTGGGTCTTACATTTCCATAGGTGTTAGGGCAAGAAAGCAAACAAGAAACAACAAACAAAAAATAAACAAGATAATTTCAGAGGGTGATAAATGCTGTGATGGAAATAAACAGAACGATGTGAAAACTCTGAGGTAGCCAACTGCCTTCCGTATCACATCTGAGGATTCACAAAGTGACTGGTGAAAAAGAGCTCCCATTGTCCCCATTTTGTAGATAAGAACATGCTAATCTTTGGGGTACCATTGTTCTTCACTCTCCAGCAGTCAGGCCAGGCTGGGGAAACCTCAGGTAATAAGATAGCGATGGCACTAAATCTGACCCAAATCGTTAGGGATTAGGCACCTCAGAACAGACGCCCCTCCCTAACCAAGTCAGAAAAGAGAGAAAATCTTCCAGGACTTCCCCATTTTACACATTTAGTGCCTGCTAGGAAAGACGCCACTGGAGGGCACTTTGGTAAATGGAGCTTCCTAGGTCTGTCTTCAGCAATTGTGGGAACCATCATTCTGAGGCCTGCTCAGCTGCCATAATTCACAGGTCTCCCTAATGCAGATGGGTTGGGGATGCTGGACCCTGGAAATAAGCTTTCCCCACCACTGCACTTCACTCAGAGCTCGGCCTTACATCATTTCCAAAGCATTAAGCAGCCTGCAACGCAAGAATCCTGCCGCCGGGTGACATCTGTAATATCTGACATCATTTAGAAGACACTGCAAGGGTAAAAGAGTACTTTTTTGATCAGGGACATAAACAATTCTGAGGAAGAAATTGGGTTAAAAGGCTTTTATTTCCCCAAACGGATTTGCAAAATTTGGCCTCCCAGCCAGGCTCCTGTGAGGAGATGGGCTCTGGGGAGCCGAGGAGGTAACTGTGAGCAGTTGACACTCAGCCTTGAGGTGCTCCCAGGAATAGGGGACACAATGGAAGCTCAGGCTGCATGAATGCCCTGTTCACCTCTTGAGAAGGGGAGAGGCAGGGTGTAGCTTAATCATGCCCTTGTGTGCCCTCATTGTTCATAGAAGATGGAAGGGGGCAGCTACTGGGTGTCTGTTCGGGAGGCAAAGTCCCCTTCTTCTCGGAGATGTTCACCAGGATCTTGGGAAGTGATTACCTTCTGCCAAGAGGCACCCAGATGATCTTCTCCACATCATCCTGGCTGGGCAGGATTGAGAAAGACTATGCATATGTAGTCTGTTTTGTCTTCCCAAACTTAGCATCCACACTAGGACAAGAAAAAGAATCAAGAGTCTCAGCTTCTCCCTAAAACTTACCAGAACTGCTACCAGGCTTTTGCCACAGCAGGAACACCCTCCCATTCCACCTCACCTCTGGCTCTTAGCACAGGGTGGCTCTGAGTGTTTGCATTCCATGGAAATCTCCCAAGGATTTCCAGATCTGCTGCCTGGGGCTGCCTGGGGCTGCCTGGATATAGAGATAATGGGGCTTGCCTGAGGACCTAGGGACTTAAGAGGGGCTTCCTGCAAACAACAGAACCTAATCTTGGGCCCCACACCCACAAACCAGTCTCAGCTCTACAAATTGAGCATGAGCTGCAACACAGAGATGACTTTTAAAAAGAACAACACCTTCCAACATCTTTTATGCCATTCCCATCTCATCATAAGCAGCATGCACACTGGATCGAGTGTCAGAATTCTAGAATGCTGGTTCTGGAAGAAAGAGCCTTAAGCTTTAAAAAAAAGTCATGGAGGAATTGTTCATTGTACAGGTGAGAATGCTGTTTTTTCAGATCACATAGCTGATTAATGACAGGAACTTAAACTATATCAATATTGAGAGCATAAGGATTTGTTCATCACGGCACCTTCAATGTCTAGCAAGAACCAACATGTAGTGGGTGCCTACTATGGTCTAGAAACTGTATTAAGTCCCATACAGGATACAGAGATGAGTACAATACAGTCCCAGCCAATGAGGAACACACCACCTAGTGGGGGACATGAACACATAACCGAAAATTACAAAGCGACGTTGTTCATGCTTTTATAAATATATGAACAAGGTGCCTAGCAGAGAATCCAGAGGAAATAATAAACAATACTTCCTGTGGCCTTCTAATAATTAAGCACCTGATATACCAGAACAAGCACTAAGAATAAACTAATCATGAATAAGATGCAATCCTGCCCTTAAAAAAAATGCTTACTGTCTAGTGCAATATGCAAAGAGGTATTTCCAACACATTGTAATGAATGGTGACATGAGTGATATGGGGAGTTTTTGGAGCACATGGGAGGACGTGTGGCCCGGGCTAGGAGGAGGTCAGGAAAAGATTTCCGGGAGACATGACATGCAAGTTGAAATGAACAGTGAGTAGAATGTATCCAGGTGACAGTAAAGGAGAAAGGAGGAAGAGCACAGCCATCCTAGGAAGAAGGAAGTACAAGGTTAAATGTTAACATATTTAATTTGGAGCACAAACCCTCAAGGGAAATGATAGTAAGAGACTTTCAAGGAAAAGGGAGCTCCAACTGTAAGCCTGACTTTAGCCATAAGATGCTCAGTAGTTTGTCCAATCTTAAGAACAGTGGAAACCCACTGAAAATTTTTAAACAAGGGAATAAAATGGTCAGGCTTTTCTTTCTATCCTCTAAACATGAACTAGGGAAGTGCAAATAGGACACATTTGAAGGCAGAGAGTTCCATTAGGATGTTGTTAGAATCGTTCAGATGAAAAAATAATAATAATAATAATGTATATGAACTCTATAAAAATCTGTCTGAATCTTTAAGATCCTAATTCTACAATTAAAATTTTGACGAAAAATGATAGTGGCCTGAAAAAACAGATGCTATGGGAGTATAGCTGCAAAAGTAATAAGGGATATTAAGAGATTATAGTAAAATGATAGTGGCCTGAAAAAAAAGATGCTATGGGGGTATAGCTGCAAAAGTAATAAGGGATATTAAGAGATTATGGTGACAGAATCTGATCATCAATGCAATGTGGGAGATGAAGAATAGGAGGGAGTCAAAGTCAGGTTTCTGGCTTGGGCAACTGAATATGCTGGTTACTGTCGCTGGAGAAGACCAGGAGGAGCAAAGTGGGAGGGGTCGAGGTGTCCCAGAAGATGGCATCAAGGTCGGGTCTGGAAATGGAGGTTTTCAGACAGAGAAGGGAACAAGAAACTTGCTATGAGACAATAAGTCCACATGAGACTAGAGCTAAAGTCCCTAACATACCCCTTCATCCCCCGTGAAGAAACAGACAAAAACAAAGAGAGAAAAAGTGAAAGATCAATCAAGTTCATTACTAGGAAAAAATCATCCTGGGAAACGTCTGGTAACTATTTCTTCAGAATGCAATTCTCCTTGGTCTACTCAAGACATAACAGATGACGGTGGAAGACAGGTTGGGGGTGGACAACAATTATCAGAAAAGGAAGGAACACACAGAGGACGTTCCCACCATCATTATTGTCCTGGGAGAGTCCTCCAGCAGATCCATTCCCAGCTGCCTTCAATGTAAAGGGAAGAAAGAAAAGAGAGTGAGGGAGAGTCTGGCAAATCCGATAAAGACGGATGGAGGGGATTGAGACAAAGGCACCTGCTGGCATTGTGTCAGCTCCAACTCACCAGCTCAAAAACAAACTCATTCATTATCCACCAGCCTGGGCTGAAAGAGCCCCGGTGCAAACACTCCCACACACCCAGCTCTCAGTGAGACAGACAGCCCGGAGGTGTACACACCATGGGCTCTTGCTGCTAATGAATGTACAACCAGCTCTGTTGTGGCCAAGAACAATTTCTCTCCCAAAAGACACCAACTCCAAACAGCAAAACTTCACCCAGGACCCTCATCATTTCACATTTTGTGTAGATCGTCAGACAAAGCAGAACCCTCACCTTTTCACACATTTCATTCATTCTCTGTCGTTCTTCAAGCAGAACAAAGAGATTAATTCCCACTACCCACAAATTCACACATACGCACTTGGCTTATCTTGCTGATACTCTCTAATACTTTCAGATTAGAGGGCACAGGCCAAAGGCCAACTTTGAGAGAAGGGATTCATTATTTCACCCCAAATCTGGTCATGTCCCTGTGCTTCCGGTCTCATGCATAGCCCAACCTTCCTCCTGCTTGCTCACAGTACATACTTGTTCCTCATCCTCTGCTCTGCCCTCACTCGGCCTCAATCCCTTGTCCAAAAGACCATGATGCCATCTGCAATCCAGATTTTACTCCCTCTGTAGTCTTCTGCTCTCCATCCCTGTTGTTGCAACTCTGGCTTCAGTCATTGCCTAGGTTTCTGGCCTAGGTTTCTGCCACAGGCTTGCCGGTGGCCAATCTGCCCTCCTCCAAGACATTTTCTATCCTGTAGTCAGGAATGTCATTCAAAAACACAAAACCGTAGTTCACTTCAATGTTTAAAATTCTTCAGTGGCTTCCCATTGACTCTATTTAGGTAGAAATTCCTCAGGAGGACCTATAAAGTCCTTCATAATCTGTTTTTATCTGCTCTATATCTTCCATCTAATTCATCCCTGTTCCCATGGTGTTCTATGCTCTAGCCAGGTCAAATTGCTCTTAGTTCTCCAAATGCATCTGCTGTCTCTTCCCTCCAGCTCTCCATAGATCCTCCGCTTTCCCTTATCTGAGAACATTCTTTCCCCACCACTTCACCTGGCAAACTCTTACTTGTCCTTCCACTTTGAGTATACATTTTACTTCTTCCAGGAAGCTTTCTCTGATTGACCTTTCTGGAAGTCTTAGGTGGATGCACTTTCCATAAAGTGCAATAGGATCCTTATTGTAACAAACTGGAACTGCCTATTTCTCTGATTTTCCCACCATGGGAAGTCTTTTGAAAGCAGTGATGTTATTTGCCAGGGTTACAGCTATAGTATCAGGCTCTACCAAGTACCTGGAACACAGTAGATTCTCAGTATTGACTGATTAAATGAATGAACAGAGGGGGGTAAGCAGGAAGAGAGTTAGTTGAGGTTATTTGGTTGCAAGCAAGAGAACCCACTTCTAGCCAATTCAAGCAAACAGGAATTCTGGCGTAGAAAGTCAAGTACTCAGGTTGGAAATACGCAAAAACCAAGACAGCTCTACATATCCAAGAACGTAGGCATGGTTATGTGACAGAAACAGGATGGTCAAATCGAAAAACACAAGCCATTTAAGTCTCTTTTTCACTTAGCTTAAGATTCAAATTCAAAAGAGACATCTAGGATAAGCCTAGTTTATTCATACACCTCGGCCTGGCTAAAAGACAGCAGGGCACACATGCAGCAGCTCTGATGAACTGTGTGCAATGGCAAGACGGCAAGGGGTAGAACTGTAGGGAAAAGCGTAGATGTTGAAGGCCACAGCTTCCAAGTGCCCAAGAACTCACAAGTCTGAGTTCTCATTAATAATATTTTAGAGATCACAGTTAGCTACTTGCTCTCAGAGTTAGGGTTAAGGGTTTTGGTGGGAGGGGAGAGAAAGGAGGCCACTATGAGAACAGATTGGTCTATAACAATGGTGGACTCTTTTCTCTCATAGGACATAACGCTGATTCTCTATAAAAAGTAATATATTCACTTAGAAATATACCACATAAGAAATGCCGGTAAGAGCTTCGAAACACAGAGAACAACAATAATAATTGATAATGCAGTGAAAGATGGGTTACAGGATTCCTTTAACCATCAAAATAAGTTTTCTTTTTTTTTTTTGAGACGGAGTCTCGCTCTGTTGCCCAGGCTGGAGTGCAGTGGCCGGATCTCAGCTCACTGCAAGCTCCGCCTCCCGGGTTCACGCCATTCTCCTGCCTCAGCCTCCCGAGTAGCTGGGACTACAGGCGCCCGCCACCTCGCCCGGCTAGTTTTTTTGTGTGTGTATTTTTTAGTAGAGACGGGGTTTCACCGTGTTAGCCAGGATGGTCTTGATCTCCTGACCTCGTGATCCACCTGTCTCGGCCTCCCAAAGTGCTGGGATTACAGGCTTGAGCCACCGCGCCCGGCCCAAAATAAGTTTTAAAAAGTGACTTAGTAACTGTTTATATTTATGATTAAGATTAACCATTTTTTATTCTTTTTCTCTTTTCTAAGAGTAAAAGAGAGTCAGCAGGTTTAAATGAAGTGTGAAGAATTTAGAATCTATAACAAGATGTGTGCATGGAAAATAGAGACTGTGATACTTCTAAGCACATCTTCGTGTCTTGTGCTGTACACAGTAGAGAGCAGCATCCAGGAGCACACAATTTCAAGTCAAAGAAACCAGGGCTTTGCCACTGACCACCCATGTGACCTTGAAGAAGTGATTTTTCTATGCCTCAGTTTCTTATCTGTACAATAAATCTAGTAGCACTTAATGTAATCGCTGTTTGGCTCTAATAGGATCTTGTATGTCAAGCTCTGAGAACAGCTCCTGGGACATAAGAAGTAATCGATGAATGACAATTAAGACTCAGTAAATATTTGTTAATTTTGATTGTTCTTACTACAAAAGTTATAAGGTTATAAAATAATTTTTTCATAATTTTTACAGAAACTGTGTCTCTTTCCAGCATTTAAATAAAAAAAGAACCTGGACCTTCCTGGTGTGATTTGACTGATGTTCTGCTTAAAATCAGGGGCACAAACTAAATAGACACTCCTGTTCTCTCCCTTCTTTCATTGCACCCACCCATCCGTGGGAACCCAGCTTCCTGCCTACTGCCTGAAGCATCTCTTCTCCTTTTTGAAAGGGAAATTAGACAGCTCAGTAACATTTGGTAGCTCTTCTAGAAAGGAGACTTTGCCAGACTCCACCATCTTTTTCTGTCTGATTTACTGTGGTCCCCAAATATAGGCTGGCTGTTTTTTCATCTCACATATCCATTGGGAAGGTTAGAACAAAACATATGAGACTTGTGAAAATGGAAGGAAATGGAAACCAAACGTAAGTGCAGTCAAGCGGCGATGGACAGAGATCTGAAGTATTGGTGAGTCACACGGTCTGACAGACTTTATCATTTGCTGACTTGGCAGGAGATTTATCCGGCATTCTAAGCCCCAATCTTCTTGAAGCTGAGAGACCTTCCAGATAAGCAACTGCAGTACTATTTGCAAACCTGCTGCTCAGCATGCTACAGCAGAAGAGATGCCCCTCAACACACTCCCATATACCTTTGCAAGGGATTCCTTAAATCTCAGGTTTTGATAGTATCATTGTCCTTATTATCATCACGCTGAAATTTCACCATCAGTCATGATCTCCCATGAGGTCCCTGCAATCGGCAACCTCCCCTTCATCGTCTTCAGAGACCAACACTCCTTTGAAAGAAGTTAACTCTCTGAGAAAATAATAAGTCAGTATCTGAGATGACTTGGCTGTTTTTGCACAGCTGGAAGAGGATGAAGAGAGACTAACAGAAAGGTGGGTGCAGTCAAATACAGTAAGTAGAGAGGCCAATTGAAGGAGACAGTGAGGAAGAAGCGCTGATCGCAAGGAGCTGGAGAGGGCATGGAAACGTAGCGAGACAAGCAAACCACGGACCACTCAGGAAGGAGGGAACCAGAGGCCACTGCAGCCTGAGGAGGAGCAACCGATGCTGGCCGGAGAAACAGATAATTCACCACCGATGCTGCAGAATCTTGAAAGAGAGACCAGAAAGGTGATTTAAGGAGTATTAGTTTTGGGTTCTGAAAATTATTCACTGAACCCCGTGATGAGCGACAATCATGCTATTTTATACTAATATAACTGTCCATCAAGCTCTTTCATCAGCTGCAATAAATTCTTCCACTTTGGGGGAAATTCTACTTAGTCACCAAGAGCCAGCATCAATTTCAACTTCTCTTTGAAGCCTCCCAAGGAACTTTCAGGGCAATTGTAGCCTCACCCATCTGTCACCTTTTATTCCTGTCTCTTCCACTTCACCATACTTCCTCCCCCAGCCCCTACCTGCTTCCACTAAACTGTGATTCTCTTGGAAATAGGCTTAGGTTTTGCTTATCATTATATTCTTATTTCCTCTCATCATACTTGTCTCAATAGATACTTATTGAATGGAAGGATAAATAGATCGGCAGGACTCATTAAACTCATCCCTAACCAGAGCTATTTCAGCGGCCTATTTGAAACGAGAGTGCACCCCATTTGCCTCCCTCAGAGCCAAGTGTATTTCCAGCTCTCCCAGCAGAAGTCACCTCCCCTTTGCTATCCCATTCTTGGATCAGCTGCTTTCCACATGTGATAGTAAAACTAGCAAATCTCTCTCCAAATTCCAAATCCCATGAAGGGCCAGAACCTGCCAACACTGTGGCTTTATGTCCTTTTCCCCAAAATGAAAATATATTCATTCAGCAACTGTAATTCTTTCCATGGATTTAACCTAAACACTGAGGAAAACCTATTTTCAAGAGAAGGTCCACCAGTAACAGAATGAATGGAGTTTTAAAAAAATTTTTAGACGGAGTCTCACTCTGTCACCAGGCTGGAGTGCAATGGCACAATCTCAGCTCACTGCAACCTCCACCTCCCAGGTTCAAGTGATTCTCCTGCCTCAACCTCCTGAGTATCTGAGATTACAGCGCCTGCCACCCTGCCTGGCTAATTTTTGTATTTTTAGTAGAGACAGGATTTCACCATCTTGGCCAGGCTGGTCTCAAACTCCTGACCTCATGATCTATCTGCTTCAGCCTCCCAAAGTGGAATGGAGATTTTTATAATACATGCCCCTTCTTGTTCTGACCCTAGACCTAATTAATCACAATCTCTCAGGTAAAACCCGGGACTCTTCTTTTTAACGAGTTCCTCAAGAGATTCTAAAGAATACTATGTTTGAGGATCATTATCTTAAGGAAATGAGACCAAGAAAATAAGACAGGAAGAGAAGAAGGGGAAAAAGAGCAAAGAAGAAGGGGAAGGAAGTTCAACAAAGGAGAAAGAGAAGTGCTTGCTATGGGCCAGATACCATACAAGAAAATGCAAAATACACAACATACATTTTTAAAAAGTGCTGATACGTTGAAAGTAAAAGTGTGAAAAGATATACTAACCAAAATGTTGACTGAGGAAAATACTAATAAAAATAGCATTTTGGTGGGGATAATATAACAAGTCCCTCTTGTTCCAATCACTAACCAAAAGTCCTCCTGAAATCTGAAATTCTATAATAATCAGTAAGAGGAAGAACACCAAACATAAAATCAGAAAATACAGGGATAAGTTATGTCTCTGCCTACTAGCTGTATAACTTCAGAAAAGCTACTTAAATCTCGCGGTCTCAGTCTTCCCATAGTTGGTTTAAATTGTGGAAGAACCATGTAGATGTAACACCATGCTATTTTCACAGTTAGTAGTCTTTCTTGTTCTGTAGTGTTAATAAACGTGTGCAGAAGCTGCAAACATTACATATGATTAAAAGCACTATGTAGATGCAAACTATTATAAGGAGAATGTAGCTAATATTTATTGAATGATTACTGTGTTTCAGAAAATATGCAGTGTTTAAAATACATTTATTTGTCATTGTGGTAGTGATCCTACAAGGGAGGTTCTATCACCATTTTCACTTAACAAGCAAACGGAGAAGTCAAGCAACGCTCCTAAGCTCACACAGTTCGTAAACGGCAGACCTAAAATTTGAACCAAAGCAATTTGATTCTAGAGCCCACGTTCTTAATCACAACACTATAAGACACAATCAGAAACTCTTCCTGATATATGAATCAGGAAACTATTTTCAATGAGTAGTTCCAGCTTTGCTATTTTCTCTTGATCTCCTTGGAGTAACTTCCTTCCCTTCCCAAACCAATCATCCTGCTGTTTGGTTAGTTCATGATTTACAGTTTTTACTACCATCCTCTTCCCTAAGACTGGCCACCACAAATGCAGCACCTAAACTATGTGGTGTGGAGGTGATCAGCTTCTCAGTCTCACATGCCTGTCTATCTACTGATTCGTTTCTGTCCTTTGCTTCACAGCCTGGCTTTCTGAGAGAAGTGACTCCATTTCCTCCCTTCCTAAAGACAACTATAGTCTCTACCATTTTTTAATTCAATGGATAGTTTTCATCTTCTATCTTTTATAATCGTTGTGCAGCATTTGAGACTATTAGCAACTCTGTCTTTGAAATTTTACCCTCCTTTGACTTCTCTGCCCTGGTTTCCCCTGGTCTCTAGTGGCTGGAATCCAGTGTGCTCCATGAGCTCTTCTTCATCCTGCCCATCCATTAAAATCTATGTGCTCCAGGATCGCCCCAGCAAATGTGCTCTCCCTGGAATAGCTCACCTGATGTCCAGGTCCAAATATTTAGACGATCTCCATGCTGAGCCCGGCCATGAACCTTTTTAAAACACTACTCTCTCAACTTAAATTGCACTGACCATCCCTCATTTCTCCACATTGCTAATTTCTGTTCCTCATTTTAAGTTATAACTTAACTTCCTCTTTCAGGAAGCTTTGCTATAACTCCCTTCTCCGCACCCGTTGAAGAGGGTAGAAGTCCCTTTTCTTTACTTTGCACTTTTCAAACGATTGTTTTCTGTATAACGTCTGTGTGATGGCCTTTGTTCCTCAATAGGCTGTGAAGTTCTTGGGGAAATTGTTTAGAAATTATTTCTCCTCTATATTCTCGGCAATTAGCACAGTGCCAGGTGCACAGAAGGTATTCAGTATGAATTTTCTGAATGAATGAATGAAAGAATGAAGTGAAATAGCAAGAGAAGCATTTGGGTGCAGCTCCTAAAGCAGGAAACACTGTGACTGGCAACCAGAACTTCACATCATCCACAGTTGCTAGTACAGCACAACGCAGAGCTTTACTTTCCCCTAAAAATATAAACTCCCTCCAAAGCTGTGTTTGTGCAAAGACTGCAATGAAAGAAGCACTTGTTTAAACAGAAAGGTCTCTGGCAATTAGCAAACATGGGACAAATCCAAGATCCACTAACTTTTCAGGGGCTTTATGTTTGTAGTTAGATATATGGAAGCGCTTACGAAGAACGAGATTCCTTCTTCACAGAAGAGAAAACATGTGAGTTAAACGGCAATGCCTCTCGTCATCAAGGATGCAATCTAGAAAATCAGGGTTTGAATTTCTCTGAAAAAGTAATCCTCAGGGATTGGGTCAGAGTGGGGCAGGGATCCTCTGGATTTCCATTTACTCTAAAGAAAGGCTTCCCCCGACCCCTCAGATAGAGCAGGAGACAAAGATCCCAGCTTGCAGGCAAGCTAGTTCAGGATCGAATACAGCTCTTACCAGAACGACAGAGGGGCAGGACATACACGGCAAAACAACACAGGCTGCCTTGGGGTCCATGTGCCTGTGTTCATGCGTGCGGCTACGTGCATGGAAACACACATGCCCTGGCTTTTTCCCCTGTTGAGAATCTCTCCTGGGTGAAAGAGAAGGCCTATGACACCCCCACCTCACTGCAACGTGCAGGGCAGGACACCCTCTCCCCTTTACTGCCCTGGCCCCAGCTTCACTCTGCGAAGTCTGGGAGGGAGACTGGGGGATTTTCAAGGATGATTCCAATTCTGACTCTCTGTGATCTTTCTGAAAATCAGTTATTTTAACGTTCTGCCTTTATGCTGAAGCAAACAAAGGGGGAAACACCAGATAGGTATTAAAATTAAAATAAGTCTTTGGAATGAGAGGGCTTGGATTTGTACCCTGTCTTTAACATGTACTTGCTGAGTGACTGTCAGAGAATTTCTTAACTTCCCTAAGTCCCCAGTCTTAAAGTAAAACTACGCTTACCTTCTTCAAAGGGTTTTTGAGAAGATCAGGTTGTAGCTTAAGGGCAACGTTGTATTCATCTCTAACTACCATGCTGGAGTGCCTGAGAGGCTGAATAAAAGAAATCTTTACCATCAAACACATCTTTATTTTGGCAGAGATAAATAAGAGCGACAGATCAAGGCAGAAATGTCCCTAAATGACAATCAGGCACCCGCCCCGGCCAGCCATGCCCAGGGACCTCCACCCATTTCAGACACGTCTCTCTGTGGGTGTCCTCCCAGTTCCACAGAGCAGTGTAACTTTGCATCTGGGCCCTTTCAGTCAGCCTTTCTTATGAAATAAGCCCACCCTCCAGGCCAACCCTGGACTGGCAGACCCCCCAGGGAAGTGGGGAGTGGGACGGGAGAATTCGCAGGAGACAGGTAACACCTGTAAGAGGTGGGTGCGGGGCGGCCAGCGACAGGCAGGAGGCATGGATTGCCTGGCCAGACGGCAAAGCCCCTGTTTGTTCTCATTGCAGCTCTCCAAGAGCCAGCGATCTGCCAGGCATCAGCTTTATTTGTAGGTGAGGGTCATTAATTTGAATTAATAGCACTGCACTGGTCGGGGCTTCGTTTTGCTTTGTTTCCCTCCTGTGAATGCCACAGACTTCTTTGTTGCCTGGTTCCGTGAGTGGGAAGACACTGTGAACAAGCGTCCAATTAGCCAGAAAAACAAAATCTGCCTGGATTCCCGCTTCAGCCACAGGCCTCTCCCTCGAAAGCCTGGAGACCACACTCCACACACTGGCTGCTTCTGTTTAATTTGCCCCTCCTGGCAGCATTCCCGCTCTTCCCTGCCCTTCTAACCCATACAGTCATCATCCCTACCCCAGGGACATTATTATCTCCCAGTTACCCCCACCTGCTGTGCCCCTGCTCAAGCTACTATGGAAATAATACCCATCCCATAGGGACAGAGTGAGGATCAAACATAATGTATGCCAAGCCTTAGTGTCTGGCCGAGGTAGACCTCGCTAATTGTGAGGCCATCCCTCAGGAAGGGGCGTGGTGTGTCTCATTGCCCCTGCCCTCTGGAACTGTAAATGGGTTTAGGTGCATACAGCAGACAAGAGTAATGGAAGACAAGAGGCCCCCAGAATCTCAGCCAGAGTGGCCCCCAGCAGCCTTACAGGGTCAGAAACAGCCCCTGGAAGCTGAAGGAGTCTCTGATCTCCATCTGAACAATCACCAACTATGCGTGGTAGGTTTGCCCACCACACCTCCTCTCTGCCTCCAACGGTGGCCCTGCCACCTGCACCTGCTTTTCCTCCCCGATATTTATAAACAAGGCATCTCCTTCGCCAGCTGAGAAACAGAGAAAGCTCAGAGAGCTGGTCTACAGCAGGCTGCCCTCAGCCATAGCAGCCCCACAAGAGAACCCTTTCAACACTGGGCACGTCTGTATTCAAACACTAGACCCCCGCGTGGAGGTATGGGCTTTCAGACACAACCAGGCTTGCAAGAGATTAGAGTGCCACCTTCAATGATTAATGAGGTGAGTTTTAGATACCCCACTTGCTGCTCCAGAGAAAAATTGTCCAAATGGCTTGCTGTGGTTGAACTACATGAAGGCCCAAAGGCAGCTCCTGGACAGCTTTTGTGTCTGGACTGGTGGGCAGAGGGCTTTCCACAAGGGGAAATAGATAAAGGAGAACAGGGCTCTCTGATGGCTTCTTATCACGACTCTTGGCTCCAAAGAACTGCAGCCTTCTAAAATGATAAGCACTTTTTGTCACCTTGATGAAGTGTGGAAAGGTCTCAAGCATCTGCAGTAGAAAGGGCCACCACAGGGATCCTGGAACATCAGTAATTCAAACATGTCCTTATACAATCATCTCTCAATGCCAATGCATCTGCTGCTGTATCTGAAAGGGGTTGCCAACCTGTGAAAGCCCATTATGACTCACTGCAAATCCAGATTCTCTCCCTTACCCACCACCTTCTCCTTCCCTCCCCTCCCTACCAGCCCCACCAAACTGCAAAAGACCAAGAATGGTGGCTCTAGAGCCAACTGGAAGGAAATCACTTGTAGCAGGTGGCACCACCTGTCCTCATCTAGTTCTAGCCAAAACAATCCACTCTCCATCATTCCCAACTGTGGGAAAAGTTTAACTGGTTCAGCATGAGCTCAGCCTCATCCAGGCAAGGAGACAAGAAGAGGAACGGCTCTGGTTCCTGCCATGAGCCAGTTGAGAAAGACAGTAGTCGGCAGCATGGTTTGCCGTCTCCCATTTCCGCTTCTGGGTTCTAGCAGAGAGTGACCCTGCTGTCAACCTTCTTGGCCTCCAAGATGCCAACTGAACACCTGTGTGCCTGTTCTGCCGCTTGCTCAGGTGTCTGGCTGCAAGATCTTCCACCTGCTTAGCCGCTTTCCACAGCAGGAGGCTGGAGGAATCACACACTAGAATAATGCACCTCTATGCTGGACTGCCCAATCCCCCTTCTTTCTGAAAACCATCACTTTCTATCTTCACTTAAATGTCCCTAAACTTCTAACCCTGGTAAAATCTTCTGAACCAAATTCTTCTCTCCCCCTGCCCGCCACTCCCAATGTAATTTCCTTCTTTACGTCACTGGTTCCACAGCTCACTGAAGCACATTGCTTTCCATGTAATGAGCCTCCAATATTTCAGACTTTCCAGGACACCCATCAGGCCACTTATCAGCACTAATTTGCCTCCTGCTCCAGATTCTATTTCTCACTAGTCCCTGTGGAACCCTCTGCTCTTAAACTAAGAAAGTTAAATGCTTTCTTTCTGTGGAAGAAGGAAACTTAGAGTAATCATGCAAGCTAAATAACTAGAGTCTGTGTAACTATATCAAGATGACCCTGAAATGGTAGGGGTCTAATGGTAGGAGAATTGTCTCTATTATTATCAAAAATCTGGAAGTCCAAACACTGCACTTTTCTCCCAAACCCCGAATGAATATGGCTCCCTTGGGTCCATGCATGAGACACATTAGGCTGTATCCTCTAAAAATTCTGGGCACATCTTCTCATTCTCCAGAGAGGGTCAATAACAGCATTAAGTTTCTTCCACGAGTGCATGCCGATCACATCCTTGAAGCTTGATCTTGGGGTCTGCAATGTAGATGTGTGTCTTTTAACACTGTTAAGCTACTGAGAAGTCTTAACAGTGTTGTCTGTCACTCAAGTGACAAGAAAGAGTGTCATGAGCTATATTTGGCATTGACTTGGCCCTTATTAGAGTGTTATATGCAGTTTG
This sequence comes from Rhinopithecus bieti, assembly GCF_001698545.2. Taxonomy (NCBI): domain Eukaryota; kingdom Metazoa; phylum Chordata; class Mammalia; order Primates; family Cercopithecidae; genus Rhinopithecus; species Rhinopithecus bieti. The sequence goes on from NW_016805314.1 coordinate 3,387,935, forward strand.
GGGATTCTAATTTTCCAAAAGGTACAGAGAAATTGGAGGGGGTCCAAGACAGAGCAGTGAAAATGATTAAAGGGGTGGAGAGTGAAAACTCAGGAAAAAGGTTAAATGAATGTAGGTGATTTATCAAAGGCAGAGAAAAATGAGGGTAGACATATCTTTAAATAAAGGAGACATTATTTTAAGGGCCCACAGCCATTGTGTTTTGATATAGGGCTACATCAGAGAAAGATGGTCTTGATGGTGTTTGAGTACTAAACAGGTCAGTCTGTACATGTGTTCATTAACTTTCTAAATCATTGAAATCAGATAAGGAACTAATGAAAATCATTTTTCTGGTACACTCAAGAAAAAAAACCGTCCATCCTTATGAACATATTTAATTTTCATAATAATTCCAAGATAAAAAAAATTGATTATCTCAGAATCCAATAGCCCAAGAGCACCTAGTAGTTAACCTGGATTCAGAACTCGTGATGGCAATCCTGGGGTCTTTGATTTCCACCACTGCGGCCTCAGCTAGGACCCCCATTCTCAAATGCTCAGGTTGATTTCATCTGGAAGAGAGGGCTACGTGGCCATCTGAGGTCGGGTGGTCATCACTCTTTCATTTAAGCTACTGTGAAAACTAAGAAGGGAATTTCTCCCTAATGTATGAATCACAATTTCCTCCAGATTATTTTCCTTGTGCCCCAAAAGTCAATAGACCTAAGTTTTTCAACTCTTAAGGTTTTTATCTGATGGTTGGGTAAATGGTGAAGCTATGAAAGGAGCCAGAAGATAGCTCCAGAGAAGTTTACAGGTGAAAGGGTGAGAGCAGTTTTGGACATACTGAGTTCAGGGCTCTGAGACCTCAGTATCCAGGTGGAGAGGCTCATCAGAAAGCCAGGCACAGTGGGTCTGAAACGGGTGAATGTCTGCACAGGCTTTAAATCTGAATATCAGTATATGTGTGTGTGTGTGTGTGTGTGTGTGTGTGTGTGTGTGTGTGTGTTTGTATAAGGCATTTGACACCCAAGAACGGGGGCCTCCTCAGGGAATATGGGTAACACGAGAGTGCAGGGGCCAGACCGGAACCCTGCAGAATGGCTCTTGAAGGAGGCAAAAGAGGTAACATTCAAGTGAAGGAGGGAAACGTACAACAGGGATAGTTTATAGAAATAAAAGGTACAATTCTCCAAGAAGGTATCACAGTAATGAACATTTATGCATTGAACATAGGAACAGAGAAAGATATTTGAAGTAAATGGTGTAGGAGATTTTAGTGAAACTCTCATGAACTGAAAAACCAAATAGACAAAAAAGTAATGGTAGACAGTATTTGAATAACACGATTAACAAATCTCATATGTATCTGCATATATGCGTATACATACAAAGAAGAGGATATGTATTTTTTGAAATGCCCATCAAACATTGATAAAAACATGATCATAGTTTAACTAAAAGGAAAACTTCAACATGTTCCAAAATACACAGGTCATTTTCTGACTTGATTGTAATAAAACTAGATACCAACAACAAAAAAAAGGACAGCAAAATAAGTAAACAAATACCTACTGTTTGGAAATTTAAAAATATTCTTCTAAGGAATTCTTACATGCAACAATGTAATTAAAATCATACTAGAGACTACTTAGAAGGAACTACACTAAAAACACAGAACCCAAAGCGATCTTTAAGGAATCAGAATAATTTGGCATAATGTAAGTCAAGAGAATAGAGGATCAAGAAAGGAATTATCAGCAGCAGTGACTAAAAAAATAAAGACTAAAATTGTTCATTGGATTTGGCAATAAAAAAATCATTGGTGACTTTGCTAGAATAATTTCAACAGATCAGGATCCTTTTAACATTTTAATAGAATAATTAAGATGCTATTGGTAAAACAGAAAAATGACTAAAAGGTGAGGAAGTAGAGACATAAAGTTTAGAATACTCTTTTGAAATGTTTAGATGAGTATGAGAGAGAAAAATACAAAAGTAACTAGATTAGGATTCAGAATCAACAGAGGTTTGCTTAATTTGTTTGTTGTTTTTGAACTGGAGAGAATTAGATATCTAGAGAGGATAAGGACGGGAGACTATTAGGAAGAAAACAAAACAGGTTGGGCGTGGTGGCTCACGCCTGTAATCCCAGCACTTCGGGAGGCCAAGGCGGGCGGATCAACTGAGGTCGGGAATTCAAGACCAGCCTGACCAACATGGAGGAACCCGATTTCTACTAAAAATACAAAATTAGCCGGGTTTGGTGCCGCGTGCCTGTAATCCCAGCTACTCGGGACGCCAAGGCAGGAGAATCACTTGAACACGGGAGGCGGAGGCTGTGGTGAGCCGAGATTGTGCCATTGCCCTCCAGCCTGGGCAACAAGAGTGAAACTCTGCCCCAAAAAGAAAAAGAAGAAAGAAAGGAAACAAAATACCATGAAGAGAGAGAACAGTAATTGGCAATGTAGGACATGGAGTCAACACAGAAAGACTGGGAAGGGGAGGTGAAGAGTCGCAGACAGAAAGGCTGACTTTGAACAGAAGACACACTTCATTTTGTCGATTAAAAGAGAGGAAGTAAGAGTAGATGTGGCTACATGTCATTTAGGGTGACATACAGGATGTTGTTTTTCAGCAAAGGAAGAGATGAGCTAGTCTTCCAAAATTGAGTGGCGTTGAGGTTGACCAGGCAATACGATCTAAGCCCATAATAACAACTGCTAAAATTATTAATGCTGATTTATAAATATTAACTAATTCAATTCTATGAAAAACTAAGAGCTTCATAAGGAAGCGGCTCCATGCATTATTACTGCCATTTTCAAAAGTAAGGAGTCCAAGGGACAAAGACGTTAATTAGGTAAACCATCCGGGTCATACAACTAGCAAGGGAGGCCAGGACTGAAGGAGGCCACGCTCTCCAGTGCTATGGTACACTACATAGGTATGTTAAATTAACTCCAAGTCTTTGTTTTTTTGCTGGAGGATTTAAGCTTAGGCACAAAATATATAGGTTTATCAAAGCAAGCAGGACTGCGTCACCAGCTGTCTCACTGGAGTTCATCAAAGTTCTGTTGCTTCTGTTCACCGCAGCCTATTGCTCTCTGCTGGAGAAGTCACCACAACCTGGCCCAACATGCCAGCCCTCCATCAGGGGTAATTTATAAGCCTCTAGAGACAGGCTGTGAAGCTGATGAACCCAGCTGCGGGTGGAGCGGGTCCCATGATTGATTCACTCACTGCTCCTCTGCTCAGCCATTTCACCCTGATCAGGCGACACTGCCTGGCTCGCCACGTTCATCCATCACCCCGCAAATATCAACACCGCAGGTCGCAGCACCATCTTTTGTATTTTGTTTTCTTTTTACGTGGGATCCTGGAAGCGCTGTGGCTTATCTCTGCCCCGCCCTTGGATGCCGACCCACCACAGCCATACCTGCGAGAGACCGCTGACGAGAGACGCTGGTGAACCAGTTGGCAAATGTGAAGCACAGATTAAGAATCCAGTCTGGGACGTCTTCCAGGTGAACCTTCCTAAGTGGGACATGGGGGCGAAGGAGCCCACACCTCCTAACAACCTCAGCACAGGCAAGCACGTGTTGTAAACTTCTTCCTCTGGAGTAGTCTTTCAGATAATGCTCTATGTATCCCCAAAATACAGTGGCATGTCATTCTGTTTCCCTGCAACAGGCTTTAGATGTCACTTACAGACAGCTACAAAATGCTGTCAGGGAGCCAACAGAGGCTTTGTGGCGAGAGAACCATGCACATTGTCACAGAATTGTACAGAAAGCAAGTAGAAAGGGTGAAAAGGGAGGGTGTAAAGAAAGAGAACTTGATGTTTCATCCATACATCATAGCCAGGCTGGAGTTTCAGTGTTACACACTCTTTCTTTTTTTTTTTTTTTTTTACAAATGTGTTTTTTATTTGTACATATTTATAGGGGTACATGAGATGTTGTGTTACATGAATATAATGTGGTAATCAAGTCTGGATATTTAAGGTATCCATCACTTAAATACATTTTTGTAAAGTATAGTCATCCTAAGCTATCAAACCATGAATTTATTCCTTCTATCTTACTATAGGTACCCTTTAACCTACCTCTTTTCATCCTTTCCCCTCACCCCACTCACCTGTCCCAGTATCTGTGATATATTTTACACTACCTCTATGTGTTCATAATTTTTAGATCCTACATATGAGAACATGGAATATTTGTCTTTTTGTGCCTGGCTTATTTTACTTATAATGACTTTCAGTTCCATCTGTGTTGCTGCAAATGACATCATGATAAAATTAAAAAATAAAAAATAAAAAAACTAAAAATAGAACTACCATTTGATCAAGCAATCCCACTATTGGTTATCTATCCAAAGGAAAAGAAATCAATATATCAAAGAGATACCTGCACTAGCCTGTTTATTGTAGCACTATTCACAATAGCAAAGATACAGAATCAACCAAAGTGCCCCCTCAGCACACACACACACACACACACACACACACACATGTGCGCGCGCATACCCAATGGAATATTGTTTAGCCATAGAAAAGATAGTGTTACACACTCTTAAAGCCAAAAGTTAATCTTATCTCCTGTGCGACTTCACAAACAAAATATCTCGACCAGAGAGCAATGAGGTGGGAATCTTCCCCTTACACAAACTTCCTGGTGCACAGACCAGACCCCAGGCCCAGACAGGGGAGCCCACCCCCAGGAGCACTGCAGCCGCCTCACTGCTGTGTCCCTCCCCAGGAAGGCCCGGGCCAGAGAAGCAGCCTTGCTAAGGGATCAGCAAGGTGGAATAAAGGCCTGGCCTGTTGCACCGATCAGGGACAGCTCTGAAGGATGAAGCCAGCTTCCAGAACCCCCTGTGGGGTCAGCTGAGGCCTCTGACCTGACTATGGAGCCACTGGGCCCTGCTTCTCTCCTCCTGCTCTCAATCACTGCCTGGGTGGAGTGTTTCCCCAGGAACACGTCTCATGGCACTTAGGAAACGGAGTCCATGGAGTTGAAAGGTGACTAAGACACTAAATGTATCAGAACTAATTGCAATGATGGGAATAGTAGGATGTTTTGTGAAACCAACTAAGAAAATAACAGCTGTTTACAGTGAAACAAGAATGCTTTAAGTAAGAGAATAATAGCTTGTTGAAAATGATTTATCAACTGCCACATACCTCGACAGAGTCTGTGTGATCCTTCCCTTGTCTGGGTCAAGCATATTCATTTGAGATTGTCTCGGAGGAAGGCCACTGGCTCTTTCTCTTATGTCTCCCAGGTGCTGGAGATGACACTGGCCTCTGCCTGTATGGAAACAGCCTATGGAAAAAAATAGAAGAAGTAGGAAAGAAAAAACAGAGGAAGGAGAGATTTTAGGATTGGCTAGTGATAGGAGATAGCTTGTTGAGGAAACGATTAAAAGACATCCATCTGACATGAGGGTCACCAGGGAAATGTGTCACCACTGTGCTTCCTTGGCCACGAAGCCAGGTTGTCTCTGCAGCTTGGAGGTGCATTTGTCTGGACACACATAGCCACCAGCACCACAAATCAACTGCATGTGAAACAACTGACAGCCCTCTGGGTGTTTTGGAGTCATTTGGCTTTACCTGGAAAGATGCTGTAAAAGGTAACTACAGCTGGATGTGTCACACCTGGTCTTAGTGTGAGCCACTTGGCATCGCTGGATGTCCATTATCTCACTCACTTATGTGAAATGCCAGTACCCTCGGGCCTTTGAGTTTGCCACCCCTTTTTTAAAATTTTAGATTCTAGGGGCACATGTGCAGGGGTATTTTTTGTTTCTGTTTTTGTTTTTGTTTTTTTTTGTTTGGTTTTGAGATAGAGTCTCACTCTCGCCCAGACTGGAGTGCAGTGGCATGATCTCGGCTCGCTGCAACCTCTGCCTCCCGGGTTTAAGTGATTCTCGTGCCTCAGCCTCCTGAGTAGCTGGGATTACAGCGGCCCGCCATCACACCCAGCTAATTTTTGTATTTTTGGTAGAGATGGGGTTTCGCCCTCTTGGCCAGGCTGGTCTCAAACTCCTGGCTTTCTGCCTACCTCGGCCTCCCACAGTGCATGTGCAGGTTTTTACATGGATATATTGCATGACTGAGGTTTGGGCTTCAGTTGAATCATCACCCAGGTAGTGAACACAGTACCTGATAGGTAGATGTTTAGCCCTTTCTTCTGTCCTTCCTTGCCCCCTCTAGTAGCCTCCAGTGCCTACTGTTCTTATCTTTATGTCCATGCCCAATGTTTAGCTCCCCCACATAAGTCAGAAGGTGTGATATTTGGTTTTCTGCTCCTGCATTAATTCATTTAGGGTAATGGCCTCCAGCTGCATCCATGCTGCTGCAAAGGACATTATTTTATTCTTTGTTATGGCTGCATAGTATTCCTCGGTTGCCACACCTTTTTGATTGACCTTTGACAGACCTTTCAACATACTGAATTTCATATCTTTTTAAGCAGATGTATTGATTCAATTTTTCTGGTCAGCTCAATGGTACAGGAACTAGAAGAAAGTGCTGGAAAGCATATTAAACACGAGAGCCTCCTCTAGAAGTGACGGTGCCTTTCATAATAATCTAAGGGGCAAGAAGGGAAAAGGAAGGATAAGTAAGTTCACTCTTAGAAAGAATACAAGGAAGCAGAAGGCAGCTGGAGATGGCAGCTGGAGATGGCCAAAATTACTGACATTCTGATCCGTGTGAGTGAATTTAAGGGCAAAGAAACAATATCTATATGTCCTTTAAAAACCTCAATTACGAAGGTTTGCTTCCTCCACGGAGGTGTCACAGACAGCTGTAGTCCCAGGAAATAAACCCACCCTCTTTCTTCCTAGTTTCCAGCAGTTCTCAAGAGCCAGCGCTGCTCAGGCAAAGCAGAAAACAGCCGTCCCTATTGAGTCCTCCTGCTGGATTCGTTTCTTTTGGCATCCTCCTTCCCAGCCAGGCCTTTCGTTATACTTGGGCCAGAGTAGGTTTTGCAGGTAAGCGTGAGTTAAGAAGCCATTTTCCCTGGATTTTAGAGGCGTGCTGGGCCACCATGCTGTGTGCTCTGCCAGCCAAAATTCCTGTGTTTTGTGTCACTTAATCTTCAACATTTACAGATGGTGTGTCCATAAGATTCTCCACCATTAAAAATTAAGCTTAATATGTTACTTAGAACTGAGTTCTATTATTTCCCAAATGCACTCTCCTCCTCAATTTCATTTCTAAAATATATCTGACAGGCAACCCGGCAGTCTGGGGATATTGCAGAAAGTGGGACGTAGTATAATTACATGAAAATTACAAAATTCTGCCGGTCATCCTCCTGCCCAAGCTCTCAGTCTCAGGCTCCTCCCTATCTTAGTCATAAAATGCCCAGTGATCACTCAGAACTGCTCGTTAAAAATCAGAGGTAAATAGCGTATAGCTCACCAAGGCAGCAGGTCTCTCCAGGGCGAGCTCCTGCTTCGAGTCTCACCGTTTTTTGTTTTGCCTCTACTGTACCACTAATCCTGGCTCAGTCACAAACCTCCTCGGTGCCTCAATTTTTCCAAGTCTCAAATGGAGGTAACATAAAAAAGCAGGTAACTTAAATAACATGGGAATCGTTCATGAAAGGTTAGGAGAAAACGTACTATTGCTGTTATTTCTGGATTAATCTGTTCTTAATATATTATATTAAGACATTAATTCCCCGACCCACCCACTTCTCTGGAATTTTTTTTTTTTTTTTTTTTTTGAGACTGAGTCGCACTCTGCCACCCAGGCTGGAGTGCAGTGGCGCGATCTTGGCTCACTGCAACCTCCACCTCCTGGCTTCAAGCGATTCTCCTGCCTCAGCCTCCTGGAATTTCTTAAAGCTTCCAGTTTTTAGGCAAATATTGCAGCTGCCTTGTGTGGGGGAGAAGAGACTGTGTGTGAGAGGAGAATGGAGACAGCGCTAGCAGGAAAGACACAGCTCAGCGAGCAAGAGTAGAGGGGGGCCCAGAGACATCGTAGACCCGGGGGGGACTTGCAGCCACAGAGAGGCCACCAGGACCCAGCCGTGCACCACAGGGGACAGCCAAGAGTCAGGGCCAGTATGCACCAAGTGTGTTTATTCAAGGGAAGAGGCAGGGGAGGAAAATCACTACTGGCTTCTGCATCTCCTCTCAGACATCCCCAGATGGAATGCGATTGCTTCTCCTGACTGGGAGGGCCGCTCTGAAAACATGACAGAGAGAGCAGTCGCAGGAGGACGGGGTAACTCATCACACAGTATCACCTTTCCATCGGGGTAGTTTTTGTAGGTAGGAGGCCAGATGCAATAACAACTTATTGCCAAACTTACTCCAGCAGGCGTTGGAAATCTTTTCCAGATCAGATGGCTTCTGCGAGCTGGACGGCAGCCCGGCCGCCGAGATGATAACTGAGTTGACTCTGCTGCTCCCCAGTCTCCACATCTAGTTCAGTTCCATCACTGGAGTCACGCTGGTGATTACATTCTTCCATCCTGGGTTCTGCTCATGTGTCTGCTAAATGGAACAGTTAATTCAATAAACCCCATTTCATTATCAATAGCGTTTTCCTTCAGATTATTCTGTTGGCTAGGATTTTTCTCTTATTGTGGCTACATTCCTTTTGTTATGAGAATCACTATTTTTCATGTTAGTCAGTTGCACTACTAATAATGCTCTGTGTCGTGGCCGAAAGCATCACTTATCAACTCACTGAAAAGTCATCTTAGTGCAGCATTCCCGTGTCTCCAAACAGCAAATCCTGGCAGGAAACCACGGAAAGAACATAGAAAGGTTACTGTGTTTCCCGTCACCCTTTGGACTTAATTTGTCAGGGAAGAGCCTTTACTGAAAACCCCAGGGTGTAGAGCAGTGTGACAAGGATGCAGAATGCGTGGGCTCGCTCAGAGAACCCTGCACCTTCACACTGGGAAGCCAGGCCCACGGCAGCCAAGTTACTGGTAAGATGAAACCCTCCAAAGCCAAGCTGCCAACAGGGATTGTTCCACCAAAAGTGAAAAAGGAAAGAGAAAAAAAAATCTTTTCAAGCACACTGCACTTGACTAAATCTCCAGAGCTCTGGAAGAAGTTTGGGTGAAAAGAATGACATCACAGGGGCTTTGTGAAGAACAACAGGCATCCTCCCCTCCATGAATCTGACCAAACAAAACCTTCAGGAAGTTCGAGTATGATCCTAATGTCCGCAGCCCCTGGGATGCTCCATGGGGGAGGTGGAGGACAGTGGGGTGTCAGGGAACCAGAGAGTAGAAACTATTTTGCAGGAAAAAATAAGTAAATATGTGTTGGGTGGTTCTGCCATAGTGAGCCCAGGAGTAGGGAGAGAGACTGAGGTTAGCAGCCTTAGTTGTCACTTGAATGACTCCCCCCATGTCACCATCAGCCTTTATTCTGTAGGAAGTTGTCAGTTCAACTCTTCGAGGGGCAGGTTTGTTATCAGCAAGCGGTTTACAGCCCCTGGGCTGTGCATTAATTAAAACGGCTTTGTGCCCAGCCTTATTCATTAGCACGCTGCTTCCTTAATCACTGCCTCTTCAGCCACCAGGACAATCTATAAATCTCCTCATATGTGAAATAATGAAGTGGAATGGTTCAATTTATTACAATGTAATAAGTCAGGAGAATGTGGAGGTGGACAAGGCTGCATGGAAGCGGTTGCCTGCCCAGAGCCCTCCCTCCTCATTACCTGACACGCAGCAGCAGTCAGAACCTGCCTGGGTCCCTGCCTGTCCCAGACTCTTGTGCCCTTTGCATCTGTCATCCAGACAGACACAGACCTCAGAAGAAAGAATGGCTGGAGAGGAGCAGAAACAGTCCCAAAGGGTGCTGCAGGGCTGGCGGCTTACTCCACAAAGCTGGGGTCCGTGGAAGAGGGTGCTCACACCCAGGGGCTCATCAACTCTTCCAGAGGACCCTCAGCTGGACCACGCGGGGACACTACCTCCTCTTCATGCAGTGAGGCTCCAAGAGCAGAAGTCACCCACCCAGAGGCAAACAGTGAGCGAGCAAGGAAGAGATTCCTCCTGCACTCTTCTAGGCAGACGCCTCAACTGTCTAGCGCGCACAGGAGCCTCCCCTACCTGCGCATAAGAACACCTTGGAGCTTTTAGAACTTGCAACACGCAGCCCCCAACCAGATGAAATACAACTGACTCTCCAAGATGAGGCCAGGGTACCAGCAATTATCAAGGGCTCCTTGATTAATTCTAATGTGCGCCCTGTTGAGAGCCACATGCTCCCTCTTGTAAGAATCACTGCAGTGCTGGTTCAAGAGGCAAATTCCCAGGCTCCTCCCCTGGAGGGCTGGTTGATTAGTTTGGGGGTGCACAGCCCAAGAATGAACACTTGTATCAAGTTCCCTAAAAGATTCCTAGGACAAGACACCTTTGGTAAAGACTGAGCTGTCTCTAAAACATCTAGCCCTTGCTATCCCATTTCACCTCCTAAGTGAATGGGCTCAATTCCTCCCCGACTTCGAGACACGTGGTAGATGCCATTTGTGCGACTGACACACTTCCACCAGAGAAGCCAGATCTTCCGCCTAAGACTGTGATAAATATAATAAACACCAAGACTGTGTACGTTTCTGCATGCTAACTATAAACTCCTTCCTTCTTTCATTCACTTATTCCTAACCATCCCATACCCCCAAAGCTCTGCCTTAAGTGGCTCTGCTGGCTTACAAAGGTGGGATGTCCAGGTTCCGCCTAGTTTTCCATCTCCGAGGTATCCTATGACCAGAAACTAGAAGCACAGCCTGACTCATAGATGCAGTCGGTGAGATGCTTCAGATCAGAGACCCGTGCCCATAGAATCAGCTAAACAGGAGCTCTGGGAGGCCGACATCCACACATTCATTTCACTCCAGAAGTTCACCGCAGCTTCCAGGAATGAAGCTCCTGGTTTGACATGTTTGTCCAGAGATAACCCCAAGCCAGGCATTGAGGAGTGGGCGGCACCAATTTGAAGAGGAAGCGGCTGGGCCACACAGCTGTCCAGATGCAGCCATTTGCCATCCGTGCTGCCAAGCAGATTTATTCCTTGGCTTGCTAGATGTGGTCAGCAACTGCCAGACGTCACCAACTTCCAGTCCACTGGCTTTCCCTGACATCCTCTGGAAAGAGGGGACAGCGCTGCAGCCCCATGGCCAGGTGTGCTCCACCTGGCCTCTCCAACCTATACCTGGCTCTTCCTCCTGGAAAGATGGGAGGGAAGGTCCCAGGAGCCAGCACAGTCCTTCTTGGTGGCACAGGCAGCAGGTGGGCAGTGGAAGAGGGGGTGTCACAGGCCAGGACAAGTCGTCCCTCGATGATGTTTTCCTTTCTGAGGGACACCTCATGGATCTGTGAACGTGGGAAAATATACATGGCTCCAATTCTTTGAGATCCAAATGCCGTTCAGTGAGGAAAACGCAGAAACAAGGTGTGTAGCAAATAGCATTGCTGCTTACAAAAGGGCTACCAGTCAGCCCACCCCACACTCTCTGCTGCTTTCTTTTTTATCCTTGGTACTATGTAGCGTGGTATGGACTGAACATTTTGTCTTTTTAGTATTCTTGTGTTGAAGCCCTAACTCCTAAAGTGAGAGTATTAAAAGGTGGGGCCGTTGGGAGGTGATCAGGTCATGAGGGTGGAGCCCTCGTGAATGAAATTAGTGCCCTTATAGGAAGAGACAAGAGAAAGTTTACCCCTCTCTCTGTCTCTCTCCCTCCCTCGAACCCTTCCCTCTCTCCCACATGAGGACTCAGGGAGAAGACAGCCAACTGCAAAGCAGGAAGCAGCCCTCACCAGACACCAGCTCTGCCAAGCCTTGATCTTGCAGCTTGATCTTCCCAGCTTCCAGACTGTGAGAAATAGAGGTCTGTTGTTTAAGCCTCCCAGGCTATGGTCATTTGTATAGCAGCTCTAGCCAAGACACAGCACTTATCACCTGCTAATCTACTATCACATTTGCAGAATCGGTGTGCTTATTTTTTATTATCTGTCTCCTCCCGCTAGCAGATAAGCCCCACAAGGGCCGGGACCATGGTTTGTTTTGTTTAGTGATGTGTGCTTATTGCTACCAACCATGCCTGGCACATTGGAGGACTCCACGGCTACTCAGTGAGTGCCAGTAAGTGCAGGAGAGACTGGACAGCATCAGTGGGAATCACCCACCCCCCATCTTGCCCCAGGAGAAGGGAGACACATGAAGGAGAGAAAGTATGTGCACTCTTCATACCTTTCATACCTCTGCCTGTCCTAGGTATTCAGAGGGCTTTGGGCTGTCATCATATTCCATAAACAAACTAAGAAACCACGAGGTCAAGCTGCCAGCTGACATTCAGGCTGGCATCCTATCACTCTCCGTGGGAAGGACTCCACCTCTTCCATCCCACGTTGAGAAATCAGATCCCCCAGTGAAATATTGGTTGTTCTTGCTTAACCAGGTGACAAATAACATGCTTAATAAATTATAAATGATAAAATATTGCAGAAAAGCCCAATATCAATTTTAATAGTTTAAAATGATGTATTAATATGCTTCCATACTGTTTGCTGCATCTGTTATTTCTCACGTTCCCACGACACACTGTGAATGAGGAAGGGGAACCTGACAAGGTGAGTAAAGGGAGATGTGAGGCTGCCTTGATGGGTGGGGTGTGATGAGTGATGCGAGCACAGGCAGGATCAAAAGAGAAAAGATACCACCACTCCAGGTCTCAGAGATGTTTCCAGAGAATTCTAAATATTCATGAACCCCTCTTGACATCTCCCCTTTCAAGAAGATGCCAAAAGATCACAAAGCCTTTTGTGAAGGTTTTCTAACTCTGTCTCCTTCTAGGAAAACCACTTATTCTGTTGATTCCCCACTGGACTGTATTGAGTACCTGCCTCTAACATGGCCCCTCTCACACAGGAGCCAAGAAGCCCATTCACTTTGGATGGATGGATGGATGGATGATGGATGGATGGATGATGGTTGGATAGGTGGATGGGTGGGTGGATAGATAGATAGGTGGGTGGAAGGATGGATGGAAGGGTGGATGGATGGGAGGATGGGTGGAAGGGTGGATGGGTGGATAAGTGGGTGGGTGGATGGATGGATGATGGGTGAGTGGATGGGTAGATGGATGAATGATGGGTGGATAAGTGGGTGGATAGGAGGATAGATGGATGGATGACGGGTGGGTAGAGGGGAAGATGGATGAACGACGGGTGGATAAGTGGGTGGATGGGTGGGTGGGGGGATGGATGGATGGATGATGGGTGGGTGGGTGTATAGATGGATGAAGGTGGGTACATTACTGGGTTTATGGGTTTCTTTCCTCACTCAGCCTCTCTCCACTCACTTGTGGACTGTGCTCTCTAGCATAGGGACCAAGACCATCCTCAGAAGGGCACTAGACCAGGGACAACCCATCCTGTGTATTGCAGAAGTCGGCCCAAATAACTGCACGTAACAAAAGGATATCTCAGCCTTAGCAGCCTTCATTTAAAGACAGAAATTTCAAAATCAGTGCAGAAAGGCATTTAGGAAAGGGGAGTGGGCAGCCCCTTTGCACTTCCCTACCCACCCACTCAGCCCCAAGGTAGGAGTGGTGTTTCTAGTTGTCTCCTGACCCGGACACAGTGTGGAATCTCATAGGTGTTTAACATGCATTTGTTGAGTGGGTTCAGGAGCTGCAGAAGCTCTCTCCGAGCTTAGGAGCTTAGCGGGGAGGTAGTATCGCATCGAGGTCTCAGGGCTCAGACCCTGGAGCAGCATGCCTGGGCTCACAGCCCCAGACCTCACGTCCTGCCAGGGCTATGTGCTTGGGCAAGGTTCACAACCTCTTGTGCCTCTGTTTCTTTCTCTGGAAAATGGGAACAAATGAAAGTGCCTTCCACATAGGGTTGTTGTGAAGATTGGATGTGTAAATGCAGACACAGTGTTCAGAAGAGTTCTCGAGGCAGCCCATGCCGTGCAGGTGCCTATTGTCAGCAGTCTATGAGCATCGCATTTGAAGTCAGATGGTCCTGTGTTCAAGTCCTGCTCAGCCCTTTGCAAGTTCTGCCTCAGCCTCAGTGTGAGGAAGTCATTCAGGTCCCTGATGTGTAAAATGGGAATGATTCCATCCATATAAAAAAGCAGTCAAGAGGACTAAATGCATATAAAATTCAGGGTTGGACACATTGTTAGTGCTCAAAGATAACACTAATACTATTTTTTATTAATACTGATCACTATAACTAATTGTTCATATTTTTGGGTGGAAGACACAGCTTTAAAGAGCAGACTGACTCTTCCGCATGGTCTGAGGCTTAGATTGTAAGTTTGTGTGTTTTGTGATCTGGGCCACATCCCAGAACAAAATGCACAGTGGAAGGCCTGGTCTCCTGGGGGCAATTAACATTTGGCCTGCCTGGGGCCTACATTTCTCTTAATGAATTATCAGAGCTAAGTTGTCTAGGACTCTTTCTTTTTCCCCATTTCCTGGTTCTAAAACATAACAGACTAAAAGCAGAATTTGGATAAAACTGCTTTGCTCCCCCTGCCCCTAAAAGACAAAATAAACATATTGAGAAAGAAAGACACAGAGACAGGGACAGAGACATGATGGTAAAATAGGAAGAGAGAGAGAAGCAGACAGGGAAGACACTCCAGAAGCAATAAGCTCAGCTTCCACCAATGGGAGGGGTGGCTTCGTGAATACAGGTGTACATGGTGTCACCCTGAAGACAAAGCCGCCCGCCTGCTCACAAATCTATTAGCTGGTAAACACAATGTTCTGTAATTCCAGCTATTAAAAACAGCTTAAAGAGAAATCAAATCTTATTTAGCAGGGATTGCAGGGGTCTTCTTGGACTATGTTGAAGTTTCATATTCATCTAAGCAAACAGGCTCTAATTCTCCTGTGTTGGCTTTCTTGGAGACAATTGCATTTCCAAGCTTATTAAACATCCATTTAAAGGGGTGAGGAGGGCCTGTGAATGTTCCTTCCACCCCAGCCCCCCGACGCAGACAATAGTGGGGCTATGAATGACTTCCTAAATCAAGGGAAGCTACAGGGACAGGGAGAACATTTCCTGCAATTTGCATATGAAACAAGGTTGTCTGTGCTTTGCTGCCAGTGAAGAAGCAGCGACCCTAATTAGGGAGAGGGTCTTTGCACATCCTCAGTTCCTGAGGTCAGGCTATATATCATCACAAAAAAAGAGGTCTCTCAATCACTGAAGTATCGATGGTGGCTTTCTGTGCACGGGTGTACCCACTGTTCACACTGGGGCCATGTTCCCAGAACACCGTGAACTTTCAGATGCTTATTTTGTTGAGACACTAGGGCCACCGGTCAGGGTAGAAAACTGGGCTCTTTTATAAGCCATCAAATATACTTATGTGTTAAATGTTAAGTTTCAGGGTTCACAAGAGTCAGATGACATTTCTTCTGACTCTCCATATATGATTCTCAATATATGTCTGTTTAGTAGCTAAGAGCTAAATAAGCCTAAAAACAAAAAGATGACCTTGCAAGTCAGTCAGCTGGCAGATGCGAAATTGAATCAGGTCTCCATGCTTTCGGTCTGATAGTCCCACAACCAGATCAAATTACTTGTCTTCCTTCCCTTGGAAGTGCAATTCTTCATCTCAAAATCCCTTCAGTCTCGGACTTCTCAGAACAACTCTCCTGAACACAGGCAAGGAGGAGGCTTTAGCCTAATTATCCTCTGCAACTACTGGTGAAGACCAGGTTTTTATTCGGTATTTTTCTTGATCCGATACCAAACTTACAAGATCTTTTCAAGAATGACGCTGTTTGAATCCTTCCAAAAATAGAATGCCTGCAGCCACCTTTCCAAGCTATATGACAATTGCAATGCTAATGGGTCCCCAGGTCCCTGGAAATTCTAAGCAATGGGTCATTCTCTAGGCAGAAGAGAGACTCGATAACACCTAGGCAAAAATGTCCCCCAAGTCCTCTCTAATTACCATTCACTTCCTGTATACCTCCTTTTTCATCATTGCTGATTACAGATACATCCATGTCTGAATAATATCTTTCCACTTTCTAATCAGACAACTACCACTTACTCTGATAACCTGAGACACTCTAAGTATGATTTTGCCTGCAGAATACTCTGTCTGCGTTTGGTCTCTTTTCAGGGGTAGGCAAATTACTATATCCTTGGCAGCAGAAAGCTGACTGGAACAACATACTAAGAAGATACCCTGTCTCAGGTGAGACTTAAAGGACAGCTCTACATACTTGGTGCTGAAAATTCCCATTCCCAGACGGTTACGTGGAGGAGAATGCTGCATCCGTCCACCTCAAAGCTCCAGCAGCCTCAGGATCACACCAAGTCTCCCATAAGAAGCCAATCTGCTCAAAGCGATCTATCTTCATGATGGGATTACTATTTCTTCATTTTATAATATTACACAACCCTGTAATTTAAAAGTTGCTCCCATCTATAGGGCCTCATGTCATTGGATTCAAACAGAAGCTTTGTAAGAGAATTTTCAGTGTCTCTAGTTTACAGTTGAGGAAAAAGAGACCAGAAGACTCTCCCCTGCCACAGCACAGGGAGCAGATGCTCTGGGATGGAGCTTGATTATCTGTAGTAAGTGCACGGTCATAACAAAGAGACAGTGTGAGTCCTGGAACGAGGCCTAGCACCGAAGACTGGGGTTCTAGCATCGATTCTACTGCCTCACAGTCACCATGGGTATGGAATCTAAATTCTCTAGGGTGGTGTTCGCAACTTGGCTGCAAATCGGAGCCGCGTGAGGAGCTTTGACAAAACTGACGCCTGGGCCCACCCCAAGCATTCTGATATAATTGGTCTGGATAGCAGGAGTTTTTTTAAGGCTGCTCCAAGTAATGTTGCATGCAAACACAGTTGAGAAGCCACTGCTTTAAGGCCTCCGTTTCTCCCCCAGTGAAAGGAGAGTGATAACATGCACCTCATAAAATCATAGTCCTACTAGCAAAATACAGGACAGTCCATAAAATGATTTACACATTTAAGGCATCAAAGGAGAATACAGAAAGGTTTCCAAACCATTCCAGATTGGCCCCCAAAGTGGTTTTCTCTCTTAATAATTTGCCTGCAGGGATCTAGGAGGGCTTTGGAATCCAACCGACATCAACCAATAGGATAACTTCCATCTAAGTTTCTTAGCCAAGCAAGACTTTAACATAAAGAAGAGCAGTGCTGAGACATAGCTACCTGATCCAGACTCCTTCTAGGTCACACACTTTGCTCGCTCATCCATGCTGTTTGCTGGACTCTGCACTAGACACTGTGCTGGGTGCTGTGGTGGAGAGAGAGACGAGGCACACGACTGCCATCATGGAGCCTACAGCCCAGAGGCCACCAACGGCCAGTGTTGTCATCAA
This sequence comes from Rhinopithecus bieti, assembly GCF_001698545.2. Classification (NCBI taxonomy): domain Eukaryota; kingdom Metazoa; phylum Chordata; class Mammalia; order Primates; family Cercopithecidae; genus Rhinopithecus; species Rhinopithecus bieti. The sequence goes on from NW_016805314.1 coordinate 3,405,297, forward strand.
ACAGTGCCCAGCAAACAGGCAGGGGGAACCTGGAACTGGGACACAATTTTCCAAAGAGTGATGGCTTTGCAGGAGAGGAGGCATTTGACCTGAGTCTTGAAGGAAGGGTACAAGTTTGCCATAGAGACAGAGTTACAGGAAAAGGCGTAGGGTGTTCAGAGACTAGTGACTCAGTAGAGGCTGAGAACTCTGCCTGCTTTGCTAAGGATCTGGACTTCTTATTCCCATTTTGCAGATTTAAAAACTGACATCCAGAGTTTAAGTAACAAGTTCAAAGCCACATGGCAGTGGAGAGTTACATACAGTTTTTGAGTAAGGAAGTGGCATGGTTATATTTTTCTTTAGAAAGCTAATTCAAAGAACAGTTGGAAGAAGAACTGAAGGCAAGGAGCCCAGATGTACAGCAGCACAAGGGAATGATGGTGCCAGCCTGGGTAAGGTATTGGCAATGAGGGTGAGGATGAAAGATAGGCCCTGAGTCCTAGAGAAATGCCTGGGAATTCGGAGTTTAGTGCTGATGATGTAAGAGAGAAATGAGGGGAACTAGGCTGTTCCACAGGAACAGTTTGCATCATTCCACCCCAGCCCAGCCTCTCTGCAGACCCACATCCTGCCTGGTGACGTGTGTGCACTTATGCCAGGCCCATGTGCTTAACTAACAGTGCTTCCTAAACTTTGAGATCTACACAAGTTGGTAATCACTTGAAAATTTCCAATTAAATGTAAAAAAAGAAAAAAACAAGTAAATCTATTATTTCTTTTGACTGCTCTATTGATTAAAATGAATGTCTGTGCTGGGACTGCTGAACCATGAAAAGCAATCTGTCTTAGATGGGTAACAGATCGTTAGGAAATCACTGGGTTGAAGGAAAAAGTCAAGAAAAAAATTTGCACAGATTCACGTGTGGGGGTGTCAGTGTGCCTATCTGTAGCTCCACAGCCATGTATAGATATGTGCATTTCTATATATAGGGGACATATGCCACAGACTTCAATCAGCAGCCGTGAGCCAAAGGCACAGGCAGGATTCCTGACAGGGTGGCACCACCAAGGGTTCAGCAGACTCTGGGCAACACTGCCGGGTCCACACGGGTGAACACGGGGCACAAGGAGCTATTCAGACAATAAATTCAGCTCTCAAGCAGCTCCTAGCCTACGTGTGAGTTTGACAGAACCTACAACATTGTACTTCAAGACCATTCTCTGGGAAATTTGGAAAAACAAGTGGCATTAATATGTATGCTTCTAATTTCATCAAAATGTTAGTTATGAGAGCTAGTCTACATACAAGAAACCTCTTGCTTAAGAAGAGGGAAAAGAAAAAAATAAGAATGAACTCTCCATTGCTACTCTTCACTGTCAAATAAAATAAGTTATGGCCAGTTCTGCAAGGTACACCTTAGAGTTTAAGTCAGAGTCAATCTATCCCAAGTTTCTGAAATGAAGTGTTAGCCCTCCACAAAATCCCCTTCAATGGAGTAGGAATGGCAGGAAACTGGAGAGCGAGGCCTTCCATCAAAACAGATGAGTAGAAGCAAAGGGGGCGAGGCTCTCCTGTCCTGCCAGGGTGACTTGCAGGTTCACCAGCCCAGTTTGTCCAATTACCACTAATATTTTCCCCGTGGCCTCTGCTGAGCAGCATCTACCCTCCCTCATGTAGAACCTTCATCTCTATCATCTGACCATTCTGCATCCCAAACTTATCCCTCTTTCCTTCCCTGGGGCTCTCTCCCACCAAAATGTAGGACCCCTGATTTCAGAACACTATTTTGGACCTGTTTGCTGGAACAGGGGATCTGCACTGGGGCGTTGGTGACATCACCTCAGAGCAGCAGGAGGGAGGGAAGAAGATTGGACACAGTATCCTCTATCCTCCAGGTCATCTCTAAAGGAATGGAGATTCATTTGGAAAAGGCGAGTACACTCAACCATGTCTCGTGAAATTCACGTCTCCTTTACTTTCTGGCTATGCAGCCTTGAGCACATCTTTTAAACTTCCTAGATTTCAGCTTTCTTATCTGTAAAATGGGGCTAATATTAATTATTATGATAGTAGCTGACAACAGCACTTGCAAATTGATTTATCCCTTTGATGAAGTTAAAGATTTTCTGAAAGTCTGGAAGCAGTTTTTGACTTACTTGTTGTTTAGCATCTGAGTGATATGAGCTGGGTGTTTTTCTAGTTCCTCAGAGGGTCACGGTAAGGCCAAGTTGACTAAAAGCATGTAAAATGTTGAGAACAGTGCCTGATACAGAGTAACAGTCCACTGCTCTTCCCCCCACGCCCCCCACTGGGGACCCATGTGGCCCACACTGGCCTGTCTCAGGTAACTAAAGAATGATAGAAACTACATTGTCTCACAAAGAGTAAGAAATACAACTGCACTGATATTATTAAACACTTGGTATTAAATACTGAGTCAAGAACAGGGTACAGAGATACAGGAAGTCAGAAAAGGACCTCCCTAAAAGTCTTGAAAAAGAATGTGGGCAACGTCTCAATGGAATTGGAGGACGGGACCTAATGTCCCCTTAAAAGTTAAGAGCATCCTATTTCTGTGGACTCTGCTGGTTCTGGGACTACAAATAGGCATGGCCCCTGCAGTGGACAAGCAGGCCAGTGAGGGTGCCACCAAAGGCTGAACAGTCCCTGGCATGGAATAGGCACACAATACTTAATGAATGAAAGACTCAAGAATGAATGAATGAATGAACGAGTGAATCAATGAATGAATGAAACTATAAAAGTAATGCATAAAAATTACCTGCATAGGAAGCGCTTTTGAGAAATACCCTGTGTAACGCGGACGCCCATTACCCATTACCACTCTGAGCTTAATCAACCTTTTATTTCAAGGAGTATTTTATTTAATACTCACTGGTAGCCATCTAGAGGGTACAATAAATACATGGCATTTCTGAATGCACATAGAATATTCTAGTTTCCAAACATTTCTAATGCATCTCAGAAAGGAGAGTGATGTACTCCATTTATGTTTTTATCTTTCCTTTCTTTGTAAATTTAGGGGGCTTTGTTTTTTTGTTGTTGTTTTTTGTTTTTTGAGACAGAGTCTCACTATGTTGCCAGGCTGGAGTGCAGTGACACGATCTCGGTTCACTGCAACCTCTGTCTCCCAGATTCAAGCACTTCTCCTTCCTCAGCCTCCCAAGTAGCTGGGATTACAGACAGACACCATTACACCAAGCTAATTTTTGTATTTTTAATAGAAACGGGGTTTCACCATGTTGGCCAGGATGGTCTCGATTTCTTGACCTCGTGATCTGCCCACCTTGGCCTCCCAAAGTTCTGGTATTACAGGTGTGAGCCACTGTGCCCAGCCAAATTTAGGGTTTTTAATAGATAAATTTGACTTTAAAAAATGGTGACCTCTAATAATTAAGTTTCTAGAAAGCATAATAAAAAACTAAAAAGTCTGTGAAAATAGATTAAATGATACATGCATAAAGGGTTAATTGGCTGCCTCTTTTAATTTGCTTTTCCCAATCAAGATGTGCCATCCTCCAGCTTTAATAGCTGTCAATAGCACCTGCAATTTGATTTATCTCTTGATGAAGTTAAAGATTTTCTGGAAATCTGGAAACAGTTTTTGAACCCTCGCTGTTGTTATTTAGCATCTGAGACTTGTGAACTGTTTTCCCACTATTTTTCATCTTAGAATTCTAGCATCTGCATAAATTTGGAGAGCAACTTGCCTTCTCCTTAGATACACGAATATGGAAAATGCAATAGAAGTTGCTTATCATGCACTCAGGTTGAGTGAACTTTTATCATAATGAAGCTAAATGAAATTCCCAAATTGCTGTGGTGGAGAGGAATGCCTTGATATTCCACTTGTGGAAAAGTGGCTGTATGCCAAAAATAAAGTTACATCAACCTCAGTACAGGAGAAATCAGAGTTTCTGCTTGCAGCAGCAGCAGAGGAATCATCTGTAACACAGAGACTTTTGAGTTGTATGTAAGGCAGACTTGCTGGATGGTCTTTAACAGGGTTTTGGTAGGGACATGGTAGAGGCTGGTTCCTAAACTCTTTAAATGTTTCTTCCCAGCCCTTTAGCGTTGATCTCATGTGCAGAGAGTTGAGTTAATTACAAGCCTTATTTATGGGCACACTTACACCATTAAGTTCATACACAGCCCCATTTTTGTGCCATTCTTCACTCCTATGTCCTTTTCTCCCATAAGCAACCATGTAAACATGTTAGAAAGAGAGGTGAGCGTGCACAAACACATACACACACATTCATTTACATATGATCTTGTAAAACATGTTATTTGATTTGTTTACATGTATTTCACTCTACCAATACTGTATTGTGCTATAGACCTCATTCAGCTTCTTTCTACATTGAATACTGTGGGTTTAAGATCTAGCCATGCTGTGCTGGGTAGATCTGTTCTGTTGCTTCTAAATGTGTCATTGTAATTCACAGTGTGAGTCCATCATGCTTTATTTATCCATTCGTGCCTTGATATGTATCTCTCCCCTACCATGAACAATGCCATCCTTGGAGCTGGCCTGGAAGAAGTTTCTGGGATATGCACCTAGGAGGGAACTGCTTGACAGTAGGGTATATGTATACTTAATTTAAGCAAGTACTTTCCGATTACTCTTCACGATGACAATCTCAGTCTCTACTCCTCCCGTGAGGGTTCCTGTATCCCCTCACCTTCATCGACATACCACCCAGCTTCCTAATTATTGTCAGTTATATGGGAATTTCCATTTTCTTTAATTTCAAAAAAATTAGCATCTCTTTGTATTGCTTGTTTGGTTTAATTTGGGTTCATCTTATACAAATTTGCTATTCATATCTCATTTTTCTTGTAGAGCTCTTGTCTTTCTCTTGCTGAGTCTCAAGATTTTTTAGGTATTAATCTCATCAGCTTATCATCCTACATATCATCTCCCAATCTCTTAGTGTTGATTTTATCCATGACATCTTTTGTTGAACAGAGCGCCTAATCTTACTGTAATCCAATTTTGCCTTTATGTACTTTTTGTACTTTTAGTGTTTTAAAAAGTCTTCCCCATCCTGGGTCACAAAGATTCCCTAACATTACTTTCTATTAGCTTTTAACCTTTCAGATTTAGGTCTGCAATTAACATGGAGTCCACCTTCATAGGTGGTTCCAGTGAGACATCCAGTTTTATTTTTCTCTGTGTAGTAAGCCAGGTTTTCCATCACAGCTGTTAAAAAGACAGCCTCTTCCTGATTGTTTCTACTACCACCTACAAAATTCATCAAATCAATTTGGTTCTATCTCTGAGGACGGTCTTTTGCTCCATTGGCCTATTTGTCTGTTCTTAGAGTCCACATGTTTTAACTACTATAACTTTATGGCACATCTCTCCTTTCATAAAGTTGACTTAGCTATGCATGGACCTTTGTCCTCTCATATACATTTAGAATACATTCATTGAATTATTAAAAAAAAAAAAAATCCAGCTGGGCCAGGCACGGCGGCTCATACTGGTAATCCCAGGACTTTGCAAGGCCAAGGAAGGCAGACCACTTGAGCTCAGGAGTTTGAGACCAGCCTGGGCAACATGGCAAAACCCTTCTCTACCAAAAAGAATACAAAAAATTAGCCAGGTGTGGTTGTATACACCTTTGGTCCCAGATACTTGGGAGGCTGAGGTGGGAGGATCACTTGAGCCCAGAAGGCGGAGGTTGCAGTGAGCCAAGACAGCGCAACGGCGCTCCAGCCTGGGTGACAGAGTAAGACTCTGTCTAAAAAAAATTCAGCTAGTACTTTAATTGGACATTTTATTTGCATTGAATGTATAGATTAATCTGGGAATATTGACATCTTTATTGTGATAAATTATCCTATTCAGAGTATGAAAGGATTCAACATGTATTTGTTTTATTTCTGAATATCCATAACAGATTTTTATATTTTTTCTTAAATATTCATTGTATTCTTTGCTACATATGTTGCTTTTGATTTTGGTTGTTATAGGGGGTATCCTGGATTTTAAAAGTCTTCTGGCTGGTTACTGCTAGTATGCAGAAATGCCTTTGCTCTTTTTTAGTTAATATTGTATCTGAAAACTTCACTGGCCTCTGCTTTTAGTTACAATGGTTTAATTCTTTTTTTTTTTTTTTTTTTTTTTTTTTTTTTTTTTTTTTTTGAGACGGAGTCTTTCTCTGTCGCCCAGGCTGGAGTGCAGTGGCGCGATCTCGGCTCACTGCAAGCTCCGCTTCCCGGGTTCACGCCATTCTCCTGCCTCAGCCTCCTGAGTAGCTGGGACTACAGGCGCCGCCACCGCGCCCGGCTAATTTTTTGTATTTTAGTAGAGACGGGGTTTCACCGTGTTAGCCAGGATGGTCTCGATCTCCTGACCTCGTGATCCGCCCGCCTCGGCCTCCCAAAGTGCTGGGATTACAGGTGTGAGCCACCGCACCCGGCCATGGGTTTAATTCTTTGTGGTTTGTTTGTACATCATCACATTATCTGTCAACGACAACTTCAGACCTTCCAATCATTTCATCTTTGATTTCTTGTTTGTATTTATCCTTTTTAAAAAAGCATTTTAAATACTTGCTTCAATTTAGAATAATTTGGGGTCATTTTAACTCCCAGTATTGGTTTTCTCCGCAAGACTCACAGGGTGCTACCTACTTTTGAGATAGCTCAACATCCTCATTCATTTTTGAGAATCCTATAAAGTTTTCAGAAATTTGGCTGAAATATTTACCCCACTCTGGAGTTGGGAAAATAAAAACAGTTAAAAGTCATTTGTGGAAGAAATACTGAAACTTTTTTTCCCAAATCAAAGAGTAGATATAGATTTAGATGTGAAGTTACCATTATAGCTGTTTCCTGAAGGCAGATACGAGGGGTGATTGCTGCATTCTGAATTATCTATATATAGATAAACAACTAAGACACATACTGTTTTTTCAATGTGCCAAATCCTCTTCTAGCCGTTTTCTATATATTATCTTATTTCATTTAACAGACCTCTGAGGCGGGTACTGTTATCTTCCCCATTTCACAGGTGGGGAAACCAAGGCAGAAAGAGGTTAAATACTTTGCCGAAAGTCACACAGCTATGGAATTAGAGCCAGGACTCAGACCCCAGCAGTCTGCCCCAGAGGCTGTGCTCTCGGCCCCACAGTCCTGCCTCCAGGTCCAGGTCACGCGCCATCCTCAAGAGGAAAGAGCCAGAACTTCTAAGAGCACGCTGGGGTCAGTGCTGCTCAGCCTGTGCTGTTTTGAAGTCTTTTTGGCACAGTTGATAGGTCATACTCCTCCATGATCACCATCTTGGTCTCTGCTGCTTTTTGCTGCCTACAGTCTGACCAGCAGTCCCTCCAAACCAAAATAGTCAGGTGACTTCTCTCTGCTCCCAAAAAGTGTTCAATCACAGAAACAGAGAGTGAGAGAGGAAACGCAGTCCTCCAGCCCTCCGTAGGCTGCTGCGGCTTTCCGCCTGGCCAGTGCTGTCTGCCTACAGAGAGGGAAGGGCTGAGCAGGGCTTACAATCTGGGGAAGAAAGACAACTTGCTGGATTCTCTGACTTGGGTTTCCTAAGAGAAGCATTATTACTTTGTTTTGAGTATTGAAAATCCCTAGATTAGATGCATCTATATTCAAATGTGAATATAATATATGCATTCACATTTGAATATAGATGCATCTAATCTATGCATCTATAGATGCACCGCGCCCCCAACCTCAGAAACTCCAAGTATAAAATGCAGAGACTAACATTTAGGTTTGTAGACATTCTGTTTATAGTTATTATTGGTTCTTTCCATTTAGATAATAGCGAGATGGCTAGATAATAGCGTATTGTCTGTCTGTTAAAACTAAACAAATCTTTTTCAATGATGATGAGGCATGTTTCATGGTGCAAGAATAGGCTGGAAGTTTGCAGTTAAATTTGTTTCTGAATTGGAAGCACAGGTATTGCAGGCCATGCTAAACAAAGGGGCTAAATCTGCGTGGCTAAAGCCTTCTTGAAGGAATGTAGGCCTAGTCAAATCTCGCTTGCCTCAGGTCAAAGAGTGTGAAATGGGCATTTCTTTACACACACAAACCCCTTCACACTTGTGGTCTTTCTCCCTACGAGTCAAGGAGTCCAGGTTTTGATGAAGACCTGAGACACCAGAGTGTCTATTTTCAAACTATCATGTGCTTACAGCTGCCAGAAATAAGTCACCTCAGCAAACTCAAATGGTGGCAATTTCATAACACATAAAATTGATTTATGCTCACAATCAAAATGCATTTCCCTTGATAATTTATGCTTAACAATTTCACATAATTATTTGTGCCACAGTTGTAACATTTCTGCCTTCCTGTCAATGCTGAAGTGCAAGCACACACACGTACACAGAACAAAAAACACACTATCTTTCAGAGGCAACATTTCCAAAAAAATCAACGTCATTGCAGCCTCTTTTGTATTTTGTTGTGGCAAGAGTGAATTTAAACAGCCTAGGAAGTCAAAACAACAGGAGAAATATCAATACATATTAACTTAATCATGAAGCTCTGCCCTGCCATCCTTGTCTAACACTCAAATGATGCTTCCACTGTAAGTTCCACGCCGCTATTGGCAGCTTGTAACTTCTCCACAAATATTTGCAATCTTGAGCGGTCATCCAAAATGAAGGATGGCTCCAGGCTTCCAGGCATCGTCTTTGCATCTCTATGAGATTTTGTCACTACTGTTTTAAGAAAATCACTCCCCAGGCAGGGTTGGGCTCACTTGTTTGAGTCACAATCTTAAAGAGTGTTCTGTCCAGCAAATGCTTTTCTGCCAGCCTCTTGATGGCACTGCAGCAGAAACTTCATTATCTGTTGCTCTGCATAAACCTCTTTGAAAAGAAAACTTAATATAAGACACGTTAATCCAAATAAATGCACAATGTACTGGCCCCATCGAACCCTGGGTGTGCCACATTGGACTGCGAAACAAGCATCTGATTAAAGTGCCAAGAGTGGGGCAGTGAGACCAGCGCACCAAGAGGAGAGACTGAATAGACCTGACCTTTTAAATGAACACTCAGCTGCTATTCATTCATGCCAGCGTGTTCCATTCTTTTTCCCCAAAAAGGTAATTGAAACAGACACTCCAGTGGTCTCATTAAGTACGTAGAATGTTCAGGTTATCTTATATGAAGATGATGCTGCTGGCTGGCGAACATACTGAGCTGTTTCAAGAAGACTAACAAGTGAGCGTTTCACCATTCTCACTCTTCCCCAGCACCCCTGGAGATGAGGTGCTGTCACCAGCAACGGGACCCTGAGGAGTCTTTTAGTCATGTACGCAAGTGGAGCTGAGGATCCGCCATCAGCATGGCCCAGTGCTGACACTTAGGACAGCCTACATAATTTTCAGGGCCAAATACAAAATGAAAATGCAGACTCCCTTGTTCAAAAATTATTAAGAATTTCAAGTCAGCAGCAGCAGAGCATTCACCCAGGCAAGAGGCCCTTCTCTGCTACTTCAATCCTTCCCTTGCAGATACTCACAGGTGAGGGGACATTGCACCATCAGTGGGGACTGAAATGGATGACTGTCCATAGAGCTCTGTCCAAAACAGCTTCCCCTGCTCACACATAAAAACAACCGAAATCATGGTTTCCTCCTGCTTTGGGTAAAAACAGGCCCCATATGAGACTGCCTTTGAAAGGAAATGTACTTCAATTAGTAAGTGCCCAGTCTCTCTCTAAAATTCTCTCATTTTTAGAAGAAAACCATTTAACTATTATCCTAGTGCTGGGATTTCCGGGAAGACACAGGGATAGATAACCCTATCTTTCCACATCCTTTCCCAGCAGTGACTTCCCAGGGAACAAAAACAAAGACATCTATGTGGATTTCTAAAGAAATCCTATGAGAATATCCAAATGTCTGTAATTATTCATATAAATTAAATATTGGAACAACTGGGACTTGACAACCATTACCCTCTAAAATGACACAAAAAGAGAAAAGTGTGCTCAGACTTCTTTGAAGGACTCTCTTGAGCCAACCCTGTAAGAGCAGTTTTTGTTTAAGGTATTGTTTGTTATCAAAGATATGAGAGTATCACATTCAAGCCCTTCCAGCTGACTCTTCTTCCCAACAATTTAAAATCTCCATACCACAGAGAGGTGAGAATTGCTACCTCTGTGGGAAATTCAACTTCAAATTTTTCCCAGAACCATGTATAGCAGAAGCCCAAGCTAAAGAATTTTGTCAACAATTAGGGTAAAAATATTACCTACAGGTCACCTTCTGTTAATTGATTCTATTAACAAAAGTCGATGCTAACCAAAGTTCCAAAACATTTCTATGTAGTTGTGATTGATGTCCAGGTTGATATATTCCTGCAATAATTATTGAATTCCTGCTGGCCTGACAGCATTCTTTGGCTACTTTATGTTCTAAAATATAGGCATATAGAACACTGGAAAATAAATATCGAGCAAATATTGAACAAATATATTTGAGGTACTTAATGATCTAAAAATTAAGTAGATCAATAAATAAACATAATATGAGGTTTAAAGAAAAACAGAAGTGAATGTCTTCACAGAACCATACATTTGGAGTTGTGAGAGTTCACAGAAGGGAGATAATACTTCCCCATCAGAAGATCTTCAGAGATTTCATGGAAGAACTATTAATTTAATAATTCCTTGAATGACGTGTAAAAATGTGCAGCAGTGATGACGGACCTTGCAACAAAAGCACATCAGCTATTCCACAACCATCTGTTCTACTGAATACCTATCTAGGTAGTGACCATCCAGGCTACCTCTCCCTCCTCATCTGTCATTTTCAGGTGAGATCTATACTAACGGAATCCCCTTCTTCCCCTCCCAGTCCTCAGTAATTTGGCTTCTGCTTCCACTTCCAATTGAATATATTCTCAGAAAATGTCACTCAGAAGCTCCTAAATGTCAAATGTAATGGGCGTTTTAAGATCCTGATCTGATTGGGTTTCGGTGCTACGTGTGATATAATTAATCATTCCTTCCTTCTTGAGGCTTCCATGACACCACGTTCCCTGGCTCTCCTTGTGCCTTGGATGGTTTCTCCTCTGGCCCCATCGTGGGCTCATCTTCCTCCATCTGCTCTGTCAAGGCTGTCATTTCACAGGGTTCTGTCCTCCACCCGCTGGTTTTCTCACTCCACATGCTCCCTGGATAACCACACTCATTCACATGATTTTAATTATCATCTATATGCCGATGACTCCTAAATCTATATTTCTAGCCCTGGCCTCATCCCCTCAGCTTCAGGCACATATATCAAAGCTCTGCTTCAATATCCCACAGGCAACTACAACTCAACATGTTGAAAATGGAAATCATTAGCTTTTTCCCTAAGAAGTCACCTTCTCCTGTATTTTCTGCCTCAGCTGGAGTTTGCTGATTTTACTCACTACATATTTCTCAAATCTATCTCCTCCTTCCTCTCATGCCTACCAAGACCCTAGCTCAGTCCCTTATTAGCCTACATTAACAGGCTCTCCACTCCAGTCTTTTTTTTTTTTTTAAAGACGGAGTTTCACTCTGTCACCACAGTGGCACAATCTTGGCTCACTGCAACCTCCGCCTCCAGGGTTCAAGCAATTCTCCTGCCTGAGCCTCCCAAGTAGCTGGGATTACAGGTGCCCACCACCACGCCCGACTAATTTTTGCATTTTCAGCAGAGACAGGGTTTCACCATGTGGCCAGGACGGTCACGATCTCTGGACCTCGTGATCCGCCTGCCTCGGCCTCCCAAAGTGCTGGGATTACAGCATGAGCCACCGCGCCCGGCCTCCACTCCAGTCTTGACCCCTGAAACCCACCTCTAAACATCTTCCAGAAAGAATCTAGCTGAGCTGCAGGTCTGATCCTCTCTCTGCCTGTCTCTCGGTCTCTGTCTCTCTCTCTCAGTCACACACACACACACACACACACACACACACACACACTTTAAAGCATTTTACCAGCAACACATTTCTTGGAAATAAGATTCAGACTCTTGAATACAAGGTGCTTTATATGTCCATTACAGAAGAAAGGAGAAATTCTGAAACAGTAATTTGGCAGCTAATGAGGAACATGTAAAGGATTTCTGGGTAGCACCAGTGACCAAATGAACTGAAGGAACATGGTCTTGGTAGTGATATTTGCCTGGCCAGAAGTCCTCAACACTACACAAAGAATAATTATAGAGTGCAGAAGGTAGACAGAAGGATTGATCCAGGATTTTATGGTAGAATAACAGAGAGTTTATGGTACTGTCCAGAGAGTCATCAAAATTTTCAGGAATATTCCACAGAGTTCAGGCTTGGTAGAGAAGAGAGTGGAAAAGGAGAAAAAAATAGTGGAAGCAAAAGACTGACAGTTGCAATGAGACTTGTGAGTAATGGAGGGATGCCACAGCACAGAGGAATTAGTCAGGCGAGGGCTTGCTTAGAGGGAAATTTTGGAAAGGGGGATGTTCTGGGCAAGCACATGATTCTAGCTGCAGTCAGAGTACATGGCTGATGTGAAGTAAAGGAAAAAGACACTGCAGCTAAGGGAGCCATGAACTTCTGCAGCTAGATAGCAAGGTAGAGCATTTATCATTGAGTTTATTACACTGGACTACAAATGTGTGTTTATATGTCTCTCCTTACTAGACAAAGAGCTACTGGAGGTCAAGAACCATATACATTTAAATTTCTATCCCCCAGAGCTAGCACAGTGCCTGGGATAGAGTGAGTGCTCCAAAAATTATTTAATGAGTAGCAAAGGCTTGGAAGTGGGGAATTCTGGGACATAAGCACGGAGCAGTATAATTGGGCTGTTCAGATGCACAAAGATAAATAGTGAGAAATAACATGGGGGCCGCATAATGAATGCCCTGGAAGAGCAGGTCATGAAAATTGGGCTTTTACAGTCAATTGGAAGTCACTGAAGGTTTGGGGCCTAGGAGAGATGGAATATGATCAACACTATATTTGTAACTATTGATTAATATTTATGACCCTAAAGCAAGGCACAATACTATCTTCTGAATCATCAAAAAGGGATTATATTCTACTCACCATAGTATTTCTGTCCTGATAAGTATATTGTTTTCTATTGTCATTCTCTGCAATTGGTAATCTTCTCTTTCCATTCAGATGGTGGTGATTCATCAAGTGTTCATTGACTACGTTCAATGTCCCATGCCCCAGGCTAGGCACTTTTACAAATGTTATTTAACTCCATTCAAGAGATTAATTCGATAAGCCAGAACATCAGATTTCCAAACTGTGTTGGACAATGAACATAATATTTACATATCACAGGATCTCTTATACCAAAGACCCCAAAGCCACACACAGGATTATGTAAAATTCATTTTGTTCATGTTTTTAATGAAATTGCTTCTATTCAAAGACAAGGTATCTAAGTAGGAACTGAAATTCACCATCTATAAATGGAGTAGATTAGGCTGAGAATGATTTAGTGATGTATCAAAGGCTACAAAGAAAGAGGATAATGAAGCCAAAGTCAGAACTCTGTCTGACCTCAAGCATGGTATTCTGTTAGCTCTGTGATTTAGATGTAAACGTTACCGGCTCTGAAATGTGATCTCTGTACAATAGACAAGTGGAAAATTGGCCATTCAGCAAAACACAGTGGAAGGGAAGCAGGCTGCTGGTGAGTTCCATCATTTATTACCACGCTGGTCCTAAATTTTCACACCTAATTAATCAAGCTTGCTCTGTAATCACTTTCCTACGTGTGCTGTTGGTGGATTTTACAGCTGCGGTTTTAATGAGCTGCTGTTTCTTTTGACATTTGGAAATCTAATCTGGAAAAATGATTCAATGACTTGTAAAGACCTTTCATATTACATGTTTAGCCATGTAGCTTTCTAGGATCCTGGGAGAAAATTATGGCTGGCCACATCTCCCAGATAGCTCTCAGTTCATGGCAGGCAATTCCTATGGAGTTACCGAACAGATGTAGCCGGCAGCCCAATGAGCTAATGAAAATTAATATCAGTGATTGCAAACACCTAGGAAATAAATGAGAATTTGCAACTTGACTTGTGAGAAGATGATATTTGAAAACCCAAAATCTCGCATAAAATACAAAAAATTTGAGTGGCCATACTGAAAGGGGGAATAAAAGAAATCAGGCACATTCCTCAGCCCTGGGCTCAACACAAACAGGCCCAGTACAAACACAACCCACCATATATCTCTCAACTTCCTGAGCCCAGTACAAACACAACCCACCATATATCTCTCAACTTCCTGAGCCCAGTACAAACACATCTCTCAACTCAGAGACTATCATATATCTCAACTTTAGAAAAACACCACCTGGAAAGTCCCTGATAAGGACATAGCCGTTTGTGGTTTTACTGAAAGCACGGGAACCAATAGAAACCTGCTAAAATGTATAACTTAAAATGTTAACCAATTGTAATGCTGTAACCTAAAGAGTTCCCTTGTTCCTCTGTAACTTTACATATCTTATTTACATCGGGCTATAAAAGTGAGCGCACGCATCGTTCGGGGCCCTCTTGTATGCTGTGGAACGGAGGGACCAAGTTCATACTTGCAGTAAAGATCCTTGCCGCTTGGCTTTGACTCTGGACTCTGGTGGTCTTCTTTGGGGAATAAACGGTCTGGGCATAACAATACCATCTCAGGAAACAGAGTCATCAGGGTGGAGAGAAAAAGTATATTCAGTACAGATACGAAACAACTACCAAATTATAGAAACATGTCAGATACCAAGAGAGAAATAGCATGAGAAGCACTCTTTCCACTTACAAGGAACATTAATTAATATTCTATAGCCTATGTAATTCTTGTAATTACTTCTCTAAAGTTGGGGTGTTTTGCAGTCAAAAGAGATCCTAGAGGAAATACACATGTCAAAATACATTATTCCTGAGTGCACGGCACATATGGATGAGGCTAAATTGGCCTTCTTATTCCCACAGCAAACCTCACAGGAGTTCTAGGATTAAAGACTAGCAGTCATCGCTCTATCAAACTGTTCATTCCCAGGGATTTGTGACTCTCTAGTCAGAGGAGGCAATCTGGAAACAGGACAATTGCCTGTGAATTTTGAAGCCCCCACCTCGATACACTTAATGAGATTAATACACAATTGTTCCTTTCAAATCTCATGGTATTCATAACCTCTCTTGTCATGTGGCTCTTGCCAGTGAGTGTGCTGAGTTAATACTTCCTGGATCATACCCTTTTCCCTCACCCACCTTGACTATTTGCCTGTCAAATTAATTGGTAACTATTTACATAATTCACCTATTTCTTCTTTCTTCTTTGTTTTCTTCCTCAGTTCATCAACAAGTGAAAAATTCTCAGCCATAAAATCAAACAATCAATTTTGGTTGCTAGGAGGGAAAACAGCAGTCCAGAAAAATTGAAGCTGAAGGGTCAGAATTTGCTAATGCCATTTCAAGCTCAGAGCTCATAAATATTCTGAGGTGCAAGAGAAGTTTGCAAATAGTCTGAAAACAAACTGAATCAAAGAACTGGCTCTGCGGTGGATGGTATTTCAAAACGGCACCAGTGAAAAGCAAGGTTAGAAATCACACTTATAATACCCTGTTTAATGTTTAAAAATTACACACTCACACAAATATCCACAGCAAATGCATGGACTAGCTCTGTAAGGGAACAAGTGGAACTAATAACACCTCCTGCTCCCATGGGGAGGAACAGGATGCTGGTAGACAGGGAAAGGATGGAGCACTGTCTTGCTCTCTACATTATCCTTCGGTCCTTTTAAATTGTATTCTATGTACATATGACTTATGAGAAATAAGAATCTATTTTTAATAGCAGTCCTCACGCAAATAACTAAGCTGTCTAGTTCTGTCCCAGCTCTAAGAATGAAGAAGACACTTCTTTGCCAGAAATCCCCACTATGCCCTCTTCATCTTCCGCACAGTCCACACTCTCGACTCCTGCTGTTTCAAACTTTCTTTAGGAATACCTTTGAAATCATCCTGCTATTGGTCTCCAATACCAGACCAAGAAATGGCTTCAGCAACGCAAATGACCTTTCCAGAGTCTCCCAGCTTTCTAGAGGTATGGTTAGAATCAAAATCTTTTCATAAGAAACGACTTCGTGTATTTCTAACTTTGCTTACCCCAAAGGAGGCAGTCACAGAGCGCTAGCCAGGTAAACCTTTCAAGGCCACCAGAAGTGAATTGCTTCCTTTTTCTGTGACTCTCACACCGACCCCACCCCACCCCACCACTTTGCTCCTTTGATTGCTCTACCATTCCCAAGAACTCCCTTCCCAGCACAATTAAGAAATCTAGAATTAAACATTCTTTTGGTTTAGGGCTCCCAATCCCGATCTGTCCCAGGAGAAATTAGTCTCCAATCAATGGCTTTAGAGCAGCTCAGAAGAGAACCCGAGCAGCTGTGCTTCCCGACACTGCTAGTGGCTGCCACCGTGTGCACTGATCTGCAGGGGTTTCTGAGTCTCCCCTAACAGCTCATGAATTTTATAAACTAACCTCATTGTAACCAAACCATGAAATTGCAAATTTAAACTTTGTCAACAAACAAAGACCTAGAGGAGGCTAATGCAGCTTTGCCTCTCCAACGCCATCCAAGCTGCAGGCCGAGAGAACAAACTGTCCATCGGAGACACCCAGTCCTGACTCCCAGAACCCAGCCGTGGAGGGGGAGCATTCTGGCCCATCAACAGTACCATCCATGGGACCCAAGGAGGCTTAGCTCCCTGGATCAAAAACTGGGGAAAACTGTAGCCAGCACAGAATCCTTCAGGCTTTTGTCTTGTCTAGCCTAGGTGGTTGCAGAAGTCTCCTAACTGGACTCCTCAAGTCTCTTCCCTCCATTCTGACCATATCACTCTGCAGCTCATTTGTGGTTAGTCGTTTCCAAGATAAATTTGGAACTCTTAAACATGGCATACATCTTCAGTGATAGGCATGCTGCCTACCTGGACCACTTGGCCAACCAAAAATCCCTACGCTTACCAGATAAACTGAGGCTCAAGCCTCTCTCACCTACCCCCTGCCCACCCTACACAGCCTTGAGCTGTCAGGCCTGCCTCTGCCTCATCACCAGCAACCATGTGTTCTACTAATCTCACCTCGTCTTTTGATATTTACATCAAATATCCTCTCTTATGGTGCTATTGTTAATACTGAGTGTCAACTTGATTGGATTGAAGGATGCAATATTGATCCGGGGTGTTGCCAAAGGGGATTAACATTTGAGTCAGTGGTCTGGGGAAGGTAGACCCACCCTTAATCATGTGGGCACCATCTAATCGGCCACCCATGAATATAAAGCAGGCAGAAAAATGTGAAGCAGAGAGACAGGCCTCACCTCCCAGCCTACATCTTTCTCCCATGCTGGATGCTTCCTGCCCTCAAACATCAGACTTCAAGTTCTTCAGTTTTGGGACTTGAACTGGCTCTTCTTGCTCCTCAGCTTCCAGACAGCCTATTCTGGGACCTTGTGATCATGTAGGTTAATACTTAATAAACTCCCCTTTATATATAGATATGTACATATCTTATGTACATATATATAGATATAGATATATACACACACACATATATATATACATACATACATAGATATATATGTATCTTTATATATATATACACACACACATAGATATATATACATATATTCTATTAGTTCTGTCCCTCTGAGAGAACCCTGACTAATACATATGGGAATCCTTTTACATTTCAAGGTATACTCCTTGGGCTTTCTCTCTTACGTTGAAATTGTCTGTTTCATGTTTCCTTCTCCCTGGACTACGCATTCTTTAATGGCCTATTCCACCTGAGATTCCAAGAACCCAACCCAGGGCCTGCTAATTGGCACTGAATGAATATTTGCTGAAACCGAGTGTCGTGGTTGCTAGCCCTGGCATCAGACCTATGTGAGTGCAAACCTCACTTCTGCCACTTCCTCACTAAGTAGCCTTGGGCAGTTTACTTAACATCTCAGCATCAGTTTTCTTAACTCTAAAATGGCGATGAGAATGCCTATTTCACAGGGTGGTTATTAGGATAAATGAGCTAGTATAGGTGACATGCGCAGCAGATACAAAGCACTCAGCAAATGCCAGCTCTACTGTTACCATGCTCAGCTGTGGACTGACTGTGAAATCTTGGCCACGTTTCTTGACCTATTTAAAACTCAGTTTTCTCATCTCTAAACTGGGGATAGTAATAGCTTCCAACAAATTGTATTATTATGTGGATTTAACGTCCTAATTCTTGAAAAGTACCTAGCAAAGCACCTGACAGACGGTAAGAATTTATAGTTAATATACAGAAGGACTCTGAAAGGCCTGAGAGTCTCCCAGCCACGCCTTGTTTGTTAGAGTTGATCCATGCCTCTCAAAGAAAGAATCAGAGGCAGAAACAAGAGTTAAGCTGGAAAGAGAGTTCTTCCAGGCTGTCATATCAGCTGTGAGAAGCATTTGCCACTTGTACCACCCCCCACCTATCCTCCTCCAGGCAAGCTGGGGTTGTTTAAATTCAGATCAAATGACAAGTTGCTTGCAAAGGGAGAAAAATAAAGCAGCAGACAGACATCACCCACGTAGTTAGAAAGTGGGCAGAAAGCACCCTGGACCACAGTTTCTGATTGGCCACGGGTGTGACCTGCGTCTGAAACATCTCCACGTTCCTGAAAGCACAGTCCCTCTGGTAGGGGAGGCAGGAAGAGCTCCTCATTAAGCTAATGGACCACTAATTCATTTCCAGGTGAAGAGAAGGGACCCGCAGAGCTGCCTCATTTGCCTTGTCTAGAGGGTCATTAAGATGAAGGGTGGCAGGCTCTTGAGACAGAGCTGGCAGTGACAGCTGCTGGCTGTCGGGAGGGCGCGGGGAGTCGGCAGAGGATTCCAGAGAGAGACTGATGCCGCTGACTTTTCACTGACATGGTGCAACCACTGACCAGGCGTCGACATAGAACATAGCAGAGCTTCATGTCAGGGATGCAAGGTACCTGTGCTGCAGCCCCCAATGACCTTCACTAGCTAAGTATTAAGCAAATGTCCCTCTGAAGAGGCCTGAGCACATGAGACTGGCTTGTTTCCAAAATCCTGCCAAGGAGGGCTTCCTGTTACTGGGACTCCAATATGCGTCTTCCTTTCATTCCTCTTACCAGCATTCTTCCCAGGGATTTCCAGGAATGTCATAGACTTATTGCTTTTATTCACACATTATGTTATCAGGAGCACTTCTCTTATCATTAATATTTTAATAAGAAAGTAATGTTTCCTTTAATAACTGTGTTATGGATGACATCTCATCTCTCATTCAACTTTTTAATTTTTTCACTATTTTTACCTTGTGATGTGATAAACATCACTGTTCACAGTCTTCACACACTTTATTTTCCTAGGATACACCCTCAGAGGTGAAATCAACAATATGCAAATCCTCACCTTTGTTTCCCAGTCTACAGCCAGCCACAGCTACCCCAGCCCTGCAAACACAGTGCCAACTGCAGAAAATCCAGGAGTTCATGGCATGCTGCTCCACACTGCTTGTCCAACTTTGAGCAATTTTCTTAACCTATATGCTGTTTAGTTTCCATCTCTGTAAAATGGGTATATTAATATCTAGCTCACTGAGTTCGAGAAAATCAAACCACTAAATGAGAAAACCCACATGATTGCTATCACTACAATAGATGCAGAGAAAATACCTGACAAAATCTGATACCCATTTTGAGTTTTTAGAAAATCTACTAGAAGATGAGGAATAAAAGGAAAAATCCTATCTCCTAATTCGGTAAGAAATATTTACCAGAAAATGAAAGCCAATCAAATATGAAATGGCGACACAGCAGAAGACTGATTAAAGTAAAGAAGCTCCCTTTCAGCATCACTGAGCAGCATTGCAATTGGGTCATACACAGTACAATAAGAAAAAAATAAAATAAAAATACTGCAGAGAAGCGAAACTGTCATTATTTGTTAAATATATAATTGTCTACCTGAAAAACCCAAAAGAATGCATTTTAAAACTATTAGAATTAATTGACAACAGTTCATTATAATGACCAGATATCAGATGAAAATCAAAAGCATTGGAATGTCCAGCAATATTAAATTAGAAAGTTGTAATAGAAGCAGTCACAGTAATAGGAAAAATTTTATGAAACACTCATGAATAAACCTAATATGAAATGTGTCAGGACTACACGAGCCAAACCATATGGCTTTACTGAAGAAAGCAGAGACCTCGCTAAGTAGAGAGGTAAATACTCTCCCTCAGTTAACCTACAAACTCAGTAAATTCAACCCTCACAGATATTTCTATTAGGATTTTTAATAAAATTTATTGGCTGATTATGAAATTACTCTAGAAGATAAAGTTGAAAGAATCGCTGACAAAATATTGAAAAAGAAGAAGTGCAAGTGGAGATTCACCTGACAGAACATACAAACATTTTATAAAGCTATAGTAATTAAAATAGCATGAATATGCCACAAAAATATTCAAATAAATGAACAGAACACACATTCATGCGGGAATTTAGTATGTGATAAAGGTTATGTTTCAAGTTAGGGAGAAAGGTATGAATTCTTTAACAGCTTTAAAACCATTAACTATGAAGTAGAAGAAATGTAAATTACGAACTAATTGATAACGTACAGAAAAATAAATTCCAATCAATACAAAAGCTAAGCCTAGAAAACAAATCATATGAATGTCAGAAATGATTATAGGATAAGATGTTTGCAATCATGAAATAAAAGTTGTTGCTTTCTCTCCTTTGGAACCAAGACACAGAGAATTCAGTTAATCAAATGCCCTGGTTGATGGATGATTATCCTCACAATCTGCACAAGATTTTTTCTGGCTATGTGCTGTCCCTTCTTTCCTGATCACCATTCCACTTCCCCCACTCCCACAGGCGCCCACTTTAATGAATTTACATTACATTTTTTACATGCATGCTATAAATGTGTACCAGTGGAACTGAGCTATAGATATTGTTCTGATTTTTACATTCTGTTCTCAGCTCTGTGTTGTTAGCTCCCTACCACCCATCACATTTGGCCTATTTATTCATCCAGAAATGAACATGCAGGTTGCCTTTAACTCTGCTGCCACAAAAAAGGCTGCCATGAGTAGTGTAGAACATGCCTTTTTATATATTCATGCGTGCGTTTCTCTAGGGTACACACCAAGTGGGACCTCTAAGTCCTGCACAATTACCAGGATGGCCACAGCATGCTCTAGTCCTGCTGGCGCTGCATGTGTTTTCCCATTTTCTTACATCCTCAACAACAATTAGGATTATATAACTTTTAAATTCTTGCTCATCTAATAGGCATAACGTCATATCTCATTGCTGTTTTTATTATCATTTATCTAGTGAGCAGTAGGATCGAGTGTCTCTTTATTCAGATTGCGAGCTGTTTGGGTTCCTCCTCCTGTGAATTGCTATTTATATCCATTGCTCATTTTTCTATTAGGTTTCCCAATATTTTTTTCTGGCTGACTTGTAAGAATTCTTTGTGTGAATTATACATTAATCTCTTGTCAATTTCTCTTTTATCTTGCAAATATCCTCTATCAATCTGTCATCCATCTGTTAAAGTTGTTTATAGTTTCCTTCATTGATCAGAAATCCTTAATATATATGTGGTCAAAGGTCTAGTTTCTTATGCTAGATACCAACAAGAATGACCGAAGAGGAGAGATGATCAATACACCTACCAAAGAAAGAAAAAAAAAAAAAGCCTGCACAATTAAAAGCAAAATTAACAAATTAGCTGCACAGTGAGAAGATACTGTGACATATAGAATAATTTGCAGAATAGCTAATGGACAAACAACTGCTACCCACTCTGTATGTAAAAAGCACCAAGAGTGCAAATAAACAAAAGAAGACTGAACTAACAGAAAAGAAGAACAAATTCTGCCAGTAGAAAATGTGCAGAAGGGGAAGCGTATACATCTAATAAACACATGAAAAGATGCTGATTAAATCAAGAAGATGCCATTTTGTGGTCATCCGAGTGGCAAAAAAAAAAAAAAAAAATGCAAAGGCACAGGGTAAAGAGGATGCACACATGCTACTGGTAGAAGCATCAACTGGCCATGCTGCCTGCAAGGGCGAGTAGAGGGATCTGTTCAAATGTAACATGTGCCTAACCCTCTGCCCTGGCATTCCCCATGTGTGGGTTAATGTGTACTGCAGCATTGTTTGTAAAAGGAAAATTAAAACAGCTAAAGTCATTGTTATAAAGGAAAAAATAAACAAGCTATTATACCACAAACTATGGACTACTCTGTATGAACTAAAAAGAAATAGGTCCTGTGTTTTGTATGCATTGGCATGGGATGATCTCTATGATGTATTTATTGTAAAGTAACAAAGAGCAAGTTTAGAATACATACAACATTATTTACCACAGACTAAACAAAAACTTAAAAAGAAAAAAAGATGCACAAAACTAGATGTGCAAATGTTATATAAATACCTAAGATGTAAAGTCAACAAGTCTAAAGAGCTAAGGTACAACATGAAGACTATGGATAATAAAATTGTACTGTATGTGGGATTTATGCTGAATCCATAGATTTTAGCTGCTTTTGCCACACACACACACAAAACCGGGTACCTATGTATTTAAGATGATGGATACATCAACTTGCTTCACTGTAGTAACCTTTTTACTATCTATCTATCTATTTCCTAGCATCATATTATATACCTTACATATATACAATAAATTTATTTTAAAAAATAAATTTTGAAAAAACAGGATTTTGAAAGAATCTACATCAAACTTAAAGTTTTCTTTGGTGAAAACAGTTGACTTGGGTAGAGGGATAATGAGAACTTTCACTTTTCTCTGTTTGATACTTTTAACAATAAGAATATTTTCAGGTTCTACTCATATGAATAAAATAAATCTGAAAATGATTTTAACTAGATTAAATGAAATCATTAAATGTAAGCCCTTTGTGAGCTGAAAAATACCATAAAATGGATCAGTATAATTAAGGAAAGATAGAATATAGCACAAGATTTAATCAAGTTATGAGGATCTTCTGACATTAAAATTCAATTATTACAATTGCTGCCTAACTTACTTCTGAGTTCTTTAGCCAAAGCCAAAGTAGAAAACTGGAGAACGATGTTCATTTAACTTGGATTCTAAAATTCAAAGCTTCTAAATTACCCAAGTTCAAGGGCTAACCAACTACAACTCACATGTAAAATCTAGCTTGCAGCCTGTTTCTCTACATACCCCAGGCTAAAAATGAATTTTACATTTGTAAATGGTTTTAAAGAAACTAAAAGAAGAAAAATATTTTATTACATCAGAAAAGTATACAAAATTCCAGTTTTAGTGCCCATAAATATAGTTTTATTGGAACACAGCCATATCAACTCATTTACGTATTGTCTGTGGCTATTCTCATGCCAGCAGTGATACTTGATGACCTGCAAAGTCTCACATACTGTCTGTCTCTTCATAGAAAAGCTTTGCTAATTCCCTGCTAAGGTCATCTTTCTGGGTTAGGAGCTTATTTTGGGGATTATATCAAGCTTGGCATAACAACTTGCCTTTCACATTTGCTCCCCACATTGAAGATGTCAAATACTTTAAATAGCTATTTATAATTTATAAATGCTATAAATGTTCACAATCCTTTCTCATTTCTTCCTGTTCATCTACTCTGTCTATTTTAACACAGAGGGAATCATCTGCTGAAGGACGGCATGACGGCGGGTCAGTTCTACTTCTGTTCTTCCTCAGTTATCCACACCTCAGGAGAGGCTCTCCCCGATCCTGAGTGACTAAACCGAAGGCACCACTCTACACCGT
Organism: Rhinopithecus bieti; assembly: GCF_001698545.2. Classification (NCBI taxonomy): domain Eukaryota; kingdom Metazoa; phylum Chordata; class Mammalia; order Primates; family Cercopithecidae; genus Rhinopithecus; species Rhinopithecus bieti. The sequence goes on from NW_016805314.1 coordinate 3,429,143, forward strand.
GGAGGAGCAACGTGGCACCTGAAATGATCCTGTAGCAAATGCCAGCTCCAGCAGCAGTCATTCTTTACTGAGGGCCGTGGGACTTTAGAGAACCTGATGAAACCTACGGGGCCTCTCCTTACAATAATGCAAGTGTGTGCGTACAAAATTGGGACTAACATATTAGAGCATTCATAAGTTCTCTGAAGCCCATCCTCAGTCCTCTAGGTGCCCGTAGATACAAAGTGTAAGAGCCCTAGGCCGGGCGCGGTGGCTCAAGCCTGTCATCCCAGCACTTTGGGAGGCCGAGACGGGCGGATCACGAGGTCAGGAGATCGAGACCATCCTGGCTAACACGGTGAAACCCCGTCTCTACTAAAATACAAAACTAGCCGGGCGAGGTGGCGGTGCCTGTAGTCCCAGCTACTCGGGAGGCTGAGGCAGGAGAATGGCGTGAACCCGGGAGGCGGAGCTTGCAGTGAGCTGAGATCCGGCCACTGCACTCCAGCCTGGGCCACAGAGCGAGACTCCGTCTCAAAAAAAAAAAAAAAAAAAAAAAAAGTGTAAGACCCTGGACAACAGGCCTGCTTACAAAATACAAAGTGTAAGACCCTGGACAACAGGCCTGCTTACAAAATACAAAGTGTAAGACCCTGGACAACAGGCCTGCTTACAAAACGATGGAGATGGTCTTCCCCAATGTCTGTAATTCCACAAAACTTGAGTCTCCTGCTTTGCACACACAAAGGAAACGCAACACACACAACAAGGCTCTGAGGAGACTGAAAATCTCTCTGTTCCACCTGCTGCTATTGCCAACCAGTCCCCTCTTCTGGCCGCTGCCTCAGTAGACTGGAAAACGCTTGTGGCCTTCACTGTTTCAGTTGCTGCCTGAAAGGGGGAGAGAAGAATCTAGGGAACTGTGATAATTAGGTATAAATAAAAGTGTTTAATGACAAACTGACTTTAAAGTTTTCAAAAAAGAGCTTAAATTTTTCTTCAGGAAAATTTGACTGAGATTGTGTACCTCGTCAAGGTGCAGGGCCAAGCGAAAGGCACCCAGTGTGTCTACACCAGGCTGTGCATCAGCAGCCCCCAAGGAAGGTTTCCCAAAATGCAGATTTCCTGTCCCGTCTCAGACATGCTGAATGAGAATCCCTGACAGACACAGACAGGAAATACGCACATATACCTATGCATATGCATAGACATATACACTTTAAAATAAGATCCCCAGATGACTCTCCAGTCAGCACAAGTCTGTAGACATGCACAAATAAACCACTGAAAAACACAGTTAATATACAGACCTAGGGTGGTTCAGTAAAAAGAAAATAGTGAACAGAGTCAAAAAAACTTGAGTTCCAGCCCTGTCCCTGCCATTAATTTGCTGTGTGACCTCACAGAAATTTATTCACTTCTCTAGGTCCCACTTCCTTCATCCAAAAAAAAAAAAAAAGGAGGAGAATGGACTAAATAATATCTAAAGGACTTCCAATTTCCAAAATTCTATTACCTCTTACCCAGCATCATCTGTAAGTCCCACTTAACGAAAAGACTGAATCAATTGTAAGCAAGTACTAGAATATGAGTTATAAAGCTTTGAATGGGTGCTCAGATACAACCTGACCTTACTAAGTCTGGAAAAAGAAGGGTAAGGAAATAACTGTAGTATGATAGACAGAAAGTTATCAGGCCCAAGAAGCGATGCTTTGAAGTGCAACATAAAACAATATGGTGGTGCACGTAACAACAGAGACCCAGAATGCATGAAGCCAAAAAAAAAAAAAAAAACAGAATTGAAGGGAGAAACAGACAATCCTACAATAAAAGTTGAAGCCTTGAATAACTTACTTTCAATACTGTATAGAACAGCTAAGATCAGTGAGGAAACAGGAGACTCACACAACACTGTAAACCAACTAGACTAATAGATATCTATAGAATACTCCACCCAACAGCAGCAGAATATGGAACATTCTCCAGGATAGATTGTATTCTAGACCATAAAACAAGCCTCAATAAATTTAAAAGTATTGAAGTTATGCAAAGTATGTTCTCTGACCACACTGGAATGAAATCAGAAATCAAAATAAGAAAGAAATTTTGGATATTCACAAACATGTTAAAATTTAAAAAATTAACATAATCCTAAATGACTAATAAGCCAAAGAAGGGAATCACAAAGGAAATTAGAAAATAGTTTGAGACAAATGAAAATGAAGACACGGCCGGGCGCGGTGGCTCAAGCCTGTAATCCCAGCACTTTGGGAGGCCGAGACGGGTGGATCGCGAGGTCAGGAGATCGAGACCATCCTGGCTAACACGGCGAAACCCCGTCTCTACTAAAATACAAAAAACCAGCCGGGCGAGGTGGCGGCGCCTGTAGTCCCAGCTACCCGGGAGGCTGAGGCGGGAGAATGGCGGGAACCCGGGAGGCGGAGCTTGCAGTGAGCCGAGATGGCGCCACTCACTCCAGCCTGGGCGACAGAGCGAGACTCCGTCTCAAAAAAAAAAGAAGAAAATGAAGACACGACATAGCAAAAGGTATGGGATGTGGTAAAAGAAATGCTTAGAGAGAAAATTATAGCTATAAATGCATATATTTAAAAAGAAGAAATATCTCAAACCAAGAACCAAATCTCCCTTAAGAAACCAGAAAAAGAGGAGCAGATGAAATTCAAAGAAAGCAGAGGAAAGGACACAGTAAAGACGTGGAAATACATGAAATAAAAAATGGAAAAAGTCAGAAAATTTTTTTTAAAAGTTAATTCTGTAAAAAGATTTAAAACATTGACAAACTTTTAGTGAAATTGAGAAAAAAGGAAAAACTCAAATTACTAAAATCAGGAATAAAACAGAGCACATCATTACCAACTTTACAGGAATAAAAAGAATCAGAAGGAGGATTTTATGAATAATTGTGTATCAACAAATTAGATTACCTAGATGAAATGGACAAATTCCTAGAGACACACAAACTATCAATACTGGTTCAAGAAGAAGCAGAAAACATGAATATGTCTATATAACTAGTAAGGAAATTGAATTAGTAATCAAAATGCTTCACCAAAAAAAATGCTTCATTGGTCAACATCAATCCTTCATAAACGCTTCCAAAATACAGAAGAGGAGAAAGCACTTCTCAACTCATTCGCTAAGGCCACTATGACCCTGACACAAAAACCAGAAAAAGGTATCCTAGATGTCCCAACAGAATGCTATCAAACTGAACCCAGTACCATATGAAAAGGAGCATGTACCACTGCCAAGTGAAATGTATTGCAGGAGCACGAACTTGATCTAATACATGAAAATAGTAACAGAATCAAGGACAAAAACCACAGGCACAGAAAATCCATTTGGCAAAATTTAACAGCTTTTAATGATGAAACACTCAACAAACTAGAAATAGAAGGGGTTTTCTTCAGTCCAATAGGGTTATGTATGAAAAACCCACAGCTAACCTCATAACTGATGAAACACTGAGTACTTAAGATCAGTAACAAGACAAAGATGTCCTATGTCCCTACTCCTTTTCAAAATTGTACTGGAGGTTCCAGCCAGGGCAGTTAGGCAAGAAAAAAAAATAAAAGACAGCCACATTAGAAAGAATAAAGTAAAATTATCTTTATTCACAAATAATGTGATCTCAAACACACACAAAAAATCCTAGGGAATCTACTAGAAAACCATTACAGCTAACACACATGTTCAATAACATTTCAGGATATGAGATTAACATACAAAAAACAATTCTATTTCTATACACTAGCAATAAACAATCCAAAAGTGAAATTAAGAAAACAATTAAATTCACAAAAACATTGGGAAGAATAAAATACTGAGGAATAAATTTAACAAAGTAAGTGCAAGATTTTGTACACTGAAAATGACAAAAAAAATTAAAAGAAAGGAAAAACGCATAAATAGGAACACATTCTATGTTTATGGACAGGACGATTTAATATTGTTAAGGTGACAATACTCTTCAAATTGATTTACAGATTCAATGCAATTCCTATCAAAATCCCAGCTGCCTTTTTTAAATAAACTGATAAAATGATCCTAAAATTCATATGAAAATGTAAAGAACTCAAAATAGCCAAAACTACCTTTAAAGACAACAAAAAAGTTGAGGACTCATACTTCTTGTTCAGAAAATGTAGTACAAAACTATGGTCATGAAGACATGAGGCTATGGCATAAGAATCGACATATATCAACGGAATTGAAATAGATCCAGAAACAAATTCCTACACTATGGTCAGATGACTTTTGACAAAGATGCCAAGACAATTCACTGGGGAAAAAAAACTTTTTTTTCAGCAAGTGGTACAAGGACAACTGAATATCCACAGGCAAAGCTGGGTCCCTGCCTTAAACCATATGCAAAAAAAAAAAAAAGTTTTTAATTTCAAAGTGGATCAAAGACCCACATCTAAGAGAGAAAGTACAAAAAATTTCAAAGAAAGCATAATTACCTTGGATTAGATAATGGTTGCTTAGCTAGGACACCAAAAGCACAAGCAAGTAAAGAAAAAATGAATCGGACTTAACCAAAATTTTAAAATTTGGGGACTTCAAATGGTTCCATCAAGAAAGTTTTAAAAAACTCACAAAATGAGAGATATTTGCAAGTCAGATAATTTGATAAGGATCTTATACACAAGATGTATAAAGAACTGTCATATTTCAACAATAAAAAGACAATCTAATTTTAAGATGAGCAAAAGATTTGAAAAGACAGTCCCCAAAGAAGATATGCAAATGCTAATAATGCATTAAAATATGCTTAACATCATTAGTCACTAGAAAATCTAAATAAAAGTTTACACCAATTCAGGTGGTTAGAATCAAAAAGTCAGATAATAAGAAGAGTTGGTGAGGATGTGAAGAAATTGGAAAACTTGTACATTGTGAATGGTAATATAAAATGGTGTAGCCACTTTGGAAAGCAATTTGGCAATTCCTCAAAAAGACAAGCATGGAGTTACCATATGACCCAGCAATTCCCCTCCTAAGTAGATACCCAAGAGAATTTAAAACATACCCACTAAAACCTGTACAAAATGTCTATAGCAGCGTTATTCAGAAGAGCAAATTCGGAAACAACCCAAATGCTCAACTGATGAAAGAACAGAAAAAAATGTGTCATATCCATACACGTTACGGCATAAAAGGCAGTGAAGCACTGATCCATGCTACGACATTTTATTTGGCCATAAAAGGCAGTGAAGAACTGATCTAAGCTACGACATGGATGAACCCTGAGTACATTATGCTGAGTAGAAGACAGACACAAAGGCCACATACTGTATGACTCCATGCACGTGAAATGTATGGAAGAGGCAAATCCATGTAAGAGAAAATAGATTAGTGATTCCCAGAGGCTGAGAGAAGAAGGAATAGGCTGTGATTGTGAGTGAATATGGGGTTTCTTTTAAGGGTGATAAAATGTTCTGGAATTAGATAGTGGTGATGATTGTACAATATGTTATGAATATACTTTACACTTTAAAAGGGTGAATGTTATGCTATGTGAGTCATACCTCAATGAAATTGTCATAAATACACATACCACACACACACACACACACACACACACACACACACACACACACACTCTGACGGCAGCAGCGGAGGAAAACTGCTGTTGTCCGGCCAGCCTCACACAGCCCATCAGAACTGTAGTGGCTCTCGGTGCTCAGGGCTGATGGGGATGAGATGGGAAGCTTTCAAAAACGGAAAGATGCTGTGAGTAGCAACAGCTATCTTAAAGTGGAAAACCCGAGTTGTGTGCACAACACAGGAAGAACCAGTGCCACCATCACACGTTTAGCCACACCTCTTTTGGGGGAGCAGCTCCTCTCTGGGTGTCGCTTTACATATATACGGGCACATCAAAGACTGGAATGACAGAAACCTCTGTCCAATCCACAGCCTACAGTTTATGAATATTTCTTCATTCATCAACTTGCCGATTCTGAAAACATCCCTGACATCATGATTTCCATTTGAATTTGTGGAAACCGAGGCTCTGGACGTTTCAGAGACTTGACTGTGAAGACTCACCAATGGCCGTGAAATAGAACCTGAAACCAAGGCCTTCCTGATCATGGATGGCAGGAAATAGTTGTGCTGCTGGACAGCTAAGAATCCAACAATTTGTTAAATTAAATCATTTCCCATCTCCTGCCCTCCGCCCTGACCCCCAACCCAGCTTAGCAGGAAAAGATTTAGACCATTTTCCAACTGTTTCTTCCTCTCTCCTATTGCCCTGTGCTGCCATCCTCATAAAGAATAGATCTGCACACAGGTCAGAATGCCTGCTCCGGAAAGGAGCTCTGCCTGCAGGCCAAGGGCACAGCCGGCCCGGCCCAGCCTCAGTTCCCTGCACATGGAACGCAGCGTGTTACGGCCCACAAGAGCTGTGTCTGCTTGTGAAGACCACCCAGGACAAGCACCCATTCGTGTCTGCCCCTCCAGGCTCTGACACCATCCACGCACTCCGCCACAGCCACCCGCATCGTTCCTGGCCTATTTTAAGGGTCAGGAACAGCACACTTGAGCCACCAAACTTCACAAGGGGAAGCGAGGCAGAAGAAATTCCCAAACAACAGTTTTGAGGATCCTAAAAAGGGCAGTAAATCAGCCTCCTCACAGGGTTTCTCTGCTGGAGATTCACTGACCTTCCATCACAGTGGGGAGGAAATGCAGTCATTCTCCCCATTTTGTATGAGACACTGAGACACGGAGACTTGCACAGGGCCACATGGAAAGTCACAAAACTGGGATGAGTTTATGAAGTATGTGGGATTTGGGATTAAAAACCCACCTAGTGGACTCTGGCAGATCTCTTACCATCCCAAAGTCTCCAGCCTCTCACCTGTGAAATAAAAAATCTGCCTCTCCCATCTGGCAGAGCCCCTTGTCTGTGCGATGGCACAGGCCCTTGATTTCTGGGAGAGTTGGAGAAAGGGCTGCAGCCTTGACTTGACTAGACCCTTAGCAGGACAGTGGTGGATATGCTGTTGGAACCTGAGGCCCGAGGACCTGATTCTCACCTTGACTCGCCCACCACTTGCCCCGCTCTTCCCTGCCCCCACTGCTCTCCTCCCAGGCTGATGGAGCAGGAGCAGCCTTCTGATCTGGCAGGTGTATCTTAGAAGGTTTTCTCAAAACCCAAATGTGACAGTACTGTCAAAGCACTTTATGCATCACAGATGCCAAGTGCTAGTGATTCTTAGTCTTGCCCTAGGGTTCAACAACCAGCGATTCCCTCCTTTGGGACTGCCCTTGAAGGACTAAGGGAGGCAGAAAAAAAGCTACATTTATTGAGAAATAATTTCGTGCCAGATACTGGGTGAATCTTTCACATGCATTCTCTTATTCAATCCTGTCACAACCAGGCTGAGACAGGTGTTGCATTATCCCCATTTTGCGGAAGGAAACCTGAAGTGCAGGATCACTCAAGGAGCAGCTGGGGGGTATAATTCAGGTCTCTGCCCTGAAGCCCACGTACTCTCTCCCGGAGCCAGGGCAAACTACAGCCCAAGGCCAAACTCTGCCCCTCTGGAGCTCAATCCTGCCCATTCACTCATTTGTCTATTGTTTAGGGATATTCTCGACAGAGCTGAGTATGCGGATGCTTGCAACAGGCTCTGTATGGCCTGAAATGTTGACTCTCTGGTCCTGTACAGAAATATTTGCTGGTCCTTTGTCAACAACAGCTAAAAGAGTGTACAAGGGCACCTGGCCACTGCTCGTCTCTGCAGAATGTCTTCCTTCTACAAAATGGGGGTGACACAACACCTCTTTGGGCACAGTTGTATGTGCACAGGAGAGTTAATTACCTTCATGGGAGCTTCACTTCCCTCCTGTATCAGGTGGGATCGTGACAGCACCACTCCCAGGACGGTCGTGAAGTCTGAGCTGCTCCACAGGAGGCTCTAGCCCAGGGCTTGGCACACCCTGTGCCTAGCAAACGTCGAGGAGGAGGAGGAGCACAGCTTGTGGCCCAGCCGGCTGTTTCTGCTTTCCCAGGTTCACGTTGCCGCCAACCTCAGGAAACGACTGATATTGCCTCCTCCTTCCAAACCCTCACCTGACGGGTCATGATAATTTTTCTTTCATTGCCCTCTCCCTAAAGAGAACCACCCTTCCCTGACTCAGTTTTAGGTTTGGTGGAGAGTCAGGGCTGGCTAATAGTCAAGTAGGGTGTGGACAGGGACTACGGGGAGTGAGTGGGTGATGGGGGGCATTGGGGAGGAAGGGCCAGGCTGATGCCACAGGAGCAGAAGCTTAGCCTCCAGTTTTCTCAAGAACATTTATCTAACTACATCCTGGGGAAGAGGCAGACTGGAGAAGCTCAGCCACCATCTATTTCTTACTGTCTGTTCTGTTCTCCCAGGCCTTTCAAGACTGTGGTTCAAATGCCTTTCACATAGAACTACCCTCCTTTGAAAGTAGTTGGGGCCTTTGAAAGGCAACATTAAGAAGTTTTATAATCAATTCTCTAGTTTCAACCCTGCAAAGATTCTCTGGGTAACTCAAAATGGGATTAGCCCCCTTAGTTGTAAAGACTCCAGGTGTTATCACCAAAGGGAAGTGCCAGGAACCTGGCCACAGAAGACTGGCGCACAGGAACCTCACACCCAGCCTTGCCTCCCTTTGGGGCAGAGCAGGGGTCTCCTTGTCTGGGATGGCACAGGCCCTTGATCTCCGGGAGGGTTGGAGAAAGGGCTGCAGCCTTGGCTTGACTAGACCCCTAGCAGGACAGTGGTGGACATTCAGTTGGAACATGAGACCCAAGGACCTGATTCTCACCTTGACTCACCCACCCCTTGCCCTCGCTCTTCCCTGTCCCCACTGCTCTCCTCCCCGAGCTCACTGCTAATGGAAGACACCTAACTGCTGTTGCCCCCAGCTCTCTAAGAGCCTCAAGAATCTTTCTACCACTACTGGAAACCTACAATTCCTGAACACCTGTGTTCCAGGTGCTATGCTGGGCCTTCAGCCAGCAAGGGATAGAGTTAGGATTTGATTCCAGTTTTGCATCCTGAAAAGCTCCAAAATGTTCTGATCTACTCCATCCTACCTTTTCTGTATACCCATCTAGTGACCCCAGGATCACCCCTTGCACCTGGAACAGGTAAGTATGTGAGGGGGTGTGGGGCCTGTGCAAGGGCACTCTGCTCTGATAGGCCTGGGCTCTTAAGCTGTGGAGGTGCCTCTGCTTCCAACTGAAGGAATTATGGGGAGGGCAGAGCCCTGGGGAGCACAAGGCACAAGGAATATGCTCTTCATGTAAGACTCGCAGGTAAAACCTGTGTCCTCAGAAATGCTAAACAGGGTATTTAGCAGCTTTACAGATGTTGTTCAAGAACAACAGCAAGGAAACCACAAAAGCCCCAGTGCACAAAATCTCTGTAACTGAAACCAAAAACCATGATCTCTAGTTATCCAGATATTTTTAGTACAGTGGACTTTAGGGGCACTGAGATTTGGTTGTGCTCCTGGCCCCACATTCAATCTTCTCAGTCTTCTCTGTTCTCTGTTTAGAGGTGAGGACCCAACAAGGAGATCTGCAGTATCACAGGATGAACCAGGCCTGACCCTTCAGTTACTGAACATGGAACTGCAGGGGGAGCTGGACACAGAGCCCAGAAGGAGAGAGTGAGTCATGGAAATGAAAGGATCAGTGAGCCAGGAAGTGACCCCGCAGCAATGACCAGAAGAGCCCAGACTGAAAGCTCAAAGAGGGCTCTCAGTGTCCTGAGTCCTTCCCTGCAAGGACTGGCCTGTGGGTCCCCACCCTCGCCCAGAGGAGCCCATGGGTCCCCATCTCTGCCCAGAAGCCAGTGGCTTTACAGGACTCAGGCCTCACAAGGGACAGGAAGCATTCCTTGCCAGAGTGTAGGGTCTGTACTTCCCATTTTCAGAAAGTGTTCACGGGGATTTGCTAACTGATTTTGTTCCACACAACTCAACACAGCATCAGAGCTTCCCTCGGATGGAGAGCTGTGCCCATGTGTCAGGCAGTACGATGGAGCCGGGAAATCTGAGAACATGACAGTCTGCAGTCAAGGGGTGTGATGAGGTGTGCTCCTTTCCAGGACTCAGGAGGACTAGTTTTCCTCCATCCTGTCCTCCCCACTGTAAGGACAAACACCAGGGCAGTATGATGTCCAGGTCCCAGCTCTGCTGCTTACAAGACATGCAGCCTTGAACAAGGTTCTCAGTTTCTGTGGGCCTGTGCCTGTTGCAACGCCTCTGACATCCTGTGGCTCCTGGGTAAAGCATCTCCTCTTACCCAGAGCTCTGGACACACCGGGGGCGGCGGGGAGCAGTGAGAGAAAAAGATGACATTGGTCAGTGCATATGACCTGTGGCCAACCGGCTATCTTTCAGCAACTGGCCTTGAAATCTCTGGGAGGATTCGCATCATGTTGACTCAGCTGAGCCACAAAGTACGCAGATATTTGGTCAAACATTTTCCTGGGTGTGTCTGTGTGGGCTGTTTCTGGATGAGATGAACATTTAAATCTGTAGACTGAGTAAAGCAGATGGCCCTCCCCACTGTGGGTGGGCCTCATCCAACCTGTTGAAGGTCTGAACAGAAAAGGTTAACCTGCCCCCAAACAAGAGGAGACTCTCCATGCAACTGCATTCATCTGGGATACTGGCCTTTTCCTGCCTTCAGGCTCAAACTGGAATCTCAGCTCTTCTTGGGTTTTGAGCCTGCTTATCTCCAAGTCTTGTTGACTGCAGCCTTCATGAGCCAAGTCCTTCTAATAAACACATACACATACACACACACACACACACACACACACTATATATATATATATATCCAGAGAACCCTAATACAACCTCCAAGAATGTCTGGGATATATACATGTCAGAGAAGATGGCTGAAAACCCCTGCTGGAAACCATTCCCCACCACATCCTTACGGGTATTAAAAATAGTAGAGATGATCTCATGTGGTTAGTCATAAAACTCTGGAAAGTAACTCTGGAGAACTCGGTATTGATCAGACCTTTACTGAGGCCGTGCACCACACAGGCAGAGTCATGGCTTATGCCTGGGACTTGGAGAGCTTAGGAGGAGAGCCACCACTACCATGAGAGAGTAAAAAGGAGGTCAAAAGATGAGAGTAAATGAATGAGTTTAACTGGGGATCAGAGCATGAAGGCAGAGCTGCAGAGTTAAAGTGTATGGAGGATGATTATCTGAAGCGCTTTTCTACCATGGGAGCAAAAGCAGGGGTTGGGGCTAGTTCCAAGTGAAGGAGATGAGAAGCAAGTTATGCACATTAGGAGGACTCTGTTGAGTGGGCTTGTAAGAGAAAATGGTCCAAAAATTGCCCATAGTCCCACAACCCAACATTTTGGTGCATATGCTTCCAAAGCTTTCTCTAAGCTCAAACAGCTCCCCCATGCCCCCCATACTTCACACAGTTTTATACCCTATTTCTTTCACTTACAAAAACATCATGGACATTTTCTAAACCATCAACTATTTCTGTGCACCATAATTTTTGGGTAGATAAATGTCATTCTATCATACAGATGTATCACAATTTATTTAACAATTTCCTACTTGTGGGCTTTTCCATTTTTTCCAATATTTCACTATTTTAAAGAACACTAGGATAAATGGCCTCATACTCAAATTAATTTTTACAACTTTGATTGTTTCGTTACAACAAATTCTCAAATGTGGAATTGCTGACTCAAGAGATGTGCACTTATTTAAGCACTTTGAAAACTATAGCTACATTCCTTTGTAAACACACCATTCCCACCATCACTAGCAATGAGGAAAAGTACTGAATTTGCAATGCTTTCACCAACATTTACCTTTGGTGAATTAATTCTGAGTAAGAGAATATCAGAGAGGATTTTGCGAACGGGGCTGGCCCTTGAGGGAATGGCAAGATTTCAATCATCACAGAAGTCGAGGAGGGGCACTTCAAGGCAAGAAACTTAGCACAGCTGCTCGGACACTGATGCTGTTTTCGGAGAATCTGAAAGTCTAGGTGGACTGAAGTGTGTTGGTCCTGGGAACACAGAGGGGAATTAGACAGAAAAGTCAAGCTAGGACGGAACCATAGAGGGCCTTGAATGACATCGTAAGGCGTTTATATTTTATTCTACAGCAATTCGAAGCCATTAGCAGTTTCTGAGCAGGGGAGCAATGTGTTTTTCATGCTATCCTGAGGGTGCCAAGAACCTGCCAGAAGGTTGTGAAGTGGCAGGATTGGGTTTCATAGTTTTGACAGTAACCAGGAGACATGTCTATTTTTCCCACTCCGGTATGACGTTGAGGTTGGAGCACTTCACTGGTGTTCCAATATGCTTCCTATTAAAAGGACAATCCCCCAGCCACACAAATCAAAAGGGGTGAGAGAAGAACAAATGTACGCAGACCAGGCAGAACAGAACGCAGCCGGGCCTGAAAGTAACATTTGATAATTTATCTTAGTCCTTATTTCGCTCATCAATATTTTATGTCACTAGGAAACTCCGGCTTCATTTTCTGGTAATGAATTTATCATGAGACTAAGAGCAAGTTGCTGAAACAGATGCCTGGGGAATCCAGGAAGAAGGAAGGCAGCTCCGAGCCTCCGTCTGCTGGCTCTGCCACCCTGCAGGGCAGAGGTGCTACCAGGCCAAGAGAGAGCACCCTGGCCCTGGGAGTGGGGCTTACATTCACTATGTGGGTAACTGATTCTCCAAATAAACCCTCTTCAGAAAATGCCTTCCCTCCCTGCAATGCTGAGCTGTGTTGGGGAAGGTAAGTCAATACCACTGAGTAATCACCCCAGCACCTCCTGGGCAAAGAGCCCTGTCATTGAACTGAGGGGAAACACAACATTGAGATATATATAAGCCCTGGTTCTCACGGAATCTGCCATCTTTGTCTGCATCCCAGCAGCACAATAGAGTGCTTGGAATGTGGTAGGCACTCAAATTGCCTTCTGGGGTAGGTGAGTCACTGCCAAAGGCCACCCCTGGAGCATTCTGGTGCCTAATTTCCACTCTAACTTTGACCTCCTGTGTGACTAGGGTAAGTCACTCAATACAGTCTAGCTTCAGAAACCTTATTTTGCAAAAAGGAAAAAAAAAATAGTTACAACAGCAGCAGACATTTACACAGCACTTATGATGAGTACTTCTGAAGTTGTATATATTCAATAAATTTTCCCAACAATAAGATACTAGTATTGTATTTTACAGATGAGGAAATGTATGCCTTGATATGTCTAAGATCTTGCCCAAGGTCAAAAGCAGGTTTTGAATCCAGGGTTCTGGTCTCCATCCCCACCCTATGCCCTCTTGTGTCATCTGTGTCAGTGTCAGGTAGAGCTCCTCTTGTTGCAAGTGACACACACACACACACACACACACACACACACACAAACCAACTGTTTTTCACCCAACTCAAGCTGGCTTAAGCAATCATCGAATTTATTGGCTTACAGAAAATTCAAAGTACATAAATTCCTGGTTCCAAGTAAGGCTTGATTCAAGGATTCAAGGCTTCAGATTATGTCCCCAGGACTCCGTATCTCACTATCTCAGCTGCAGTTCCTGTAGAGGGGGCTCCATTCTCAGACAGGCTCCCCTGTGTGGATCCAAGACGGTTGCACCTATTCCACATCCCGCATTCTCATGACATTGAATTGGTGAGAAAAAGCAAACCTCCTTTCCAGTATGCCTGGCAAAAGTCTCACGGTATCTCATGGCTTGGATCAGGCCCTGTGGCTCCCCCTCCAGTCTAACTGCCAAGGGAATGTGATGTGGTGATTGTAGAAGGCGTTGGTGGCATCCTTAGCCCCTCTGAATGCCCAGGCTCAGTTGGGGGAAGAGGTAAGCTCTACGGAGGCAGAGCAGAATACAGTTGTCAAAGAACAGGCAATGCATATCAGGTGGCAAATGCAACAGGTATCTACTCTACACTCCTTGTACTCCAAGAAAAATATTGAAATGCTGATGGAAAGAAATGAGTTGAAGGGCCTCCCTTAAAAGAAAGATGAACTTTCACCTCAACTCTGCCAAAAAGGTAGAGACCATCAGTCAGTCAAAAAGCTTCTACATCATCTGGCATTTCCTTCTCCTCCCTCCTCTCCAGACCATCTGGAACATTCTCTGCTCCTCAAACACACCAACAGCCTCCAGCCTCAGGCCTTCGAAGCTCCTGCTCCCTCTGTCTACAATGCTTGTCACCTGGAGATCTGTGTGCCCATCTTCCTCATGGCATTCGGGTCTCTGCTCAAACGTAAAGTCGCTACAAAGGCCTTTTCCGGCCATGTTATCACTCTCATTGCTTTAGTTTTTCTTAAAGTACTCATAAGCATTGAAGAGTCCATATATTCACCAGTCATTTACTTGTTTGTTGTCTGTGTCCTCATGAGAAGCTAAGCTCTGTAAGCACAGGAGCTTGTTTCATTCAATGCCATGTCCCTATACATAGTAGGTATACATCTGACACATAGTAGGTACTCAAATATCTGTTGAGTAACCAATGAATGAGGCATTAGAGAGCTTCTTTGACTATAGCTGGTGCAACCCAGCCTGCAGCAGAGAATCTGGGAGCAAAGGAAAGAGAGGGAGAAGGCCCAGGAACCCATGCAGATGCCAGGCCTGTGGCCAGCTCCTCTATCCCCCTGCGTGTGGCTAAGCCAGCATGCACTGCATGACACAGTATCTCTGAAGGGCTAGAGACATAGCAGGAGGGAAGAGAGCAAACAAGTGTTAGAAAGGAGGCTGGACAAACAAAGAATAAAAGAGAGAGGGAAAGCAGCAGAAAAGGGCCTGGAGCAGGGGCTGGAGATGTGCTCCCTCTGGTTCCCTTGGAGGCACCTCCGCACCATGGCTTCTGTGCCTGATCGAGCCATGAGGGTTAGGAAGGTCTTTGGCCCTTCATGGACCAGAAGCAGATCATCATAGAATTGTATCTTGGAAGGAATCTTAGGAGGAAAAAAACAAAACAAAAACCACTGAAGAATGGTAATCAAATTCCCAGTCTCATTGAGCAGGTGCTATGATTCAAGTATTTTTTCCCTTCAAACCTCATGTTGAAATTGAATCCCTGATGTAGGAGTATTGAGTGGTGGGGCCTTTAAGGGGTGATTGAGTCATAAGGGTTCTGCCCTCATGAATGAATTAATCTATCCATGGATTAATGGATTATCACAGGAGTGGAACTGGTGGCTTCATAAGAAGAGGAGGAGTCCTGAGCTAGCTTAGCCCCCTCCCCATGTGACGCCCTGAGCCACCTCAGGACTCTGCAGAGGTCCCCCATAGCAAGACGGCTCTCGCCAGGTGTGGCCCCTCAACCTAGGACTACTCAGCTTCCAGAACTAAAGAAATAGGTTCCATTTCTTTCTAAATTACCCAGTTTCAGGTATTCTGTTTTAAGTAACAGAAAACAGACTCAGCCAGCAGCTCAATCTGTTTTCATTGAGAAAACTGAAGACTCGTATTCGTCTATGACATTTACTACACAGATCAATTAATTACCTAAATGGATCTGAATTAGAAAAATAAGATAAGTTCAGATAATCATAACATAAGACACTAACAATTTCAGGAAAATGTATGCAAAAGTAAACAAGGCATACGAGATAATATTGGTTCATTTTCCTCCCTTTAAAATTAAGTTTTAGTCATTTACCATTTTCTCATAGAGTAACCTCTGATAGCTACTGAATAATAAAAGTTCATTATTGCAAGGTAACATTATTGCATGTATTGCACCATTTGAAGATCATAAATATTCTGCAAACAATCTCATCTCATTCTATGAGGCAGAAATTATGTTTCCCACTTCTCATTAAATTTCTTATGAACTAATAAATGATTGAAAAGTACTTTTCAAGAATGGTATATTATACACGAATGTGGGATGCTGATTCCTGTAGCCAGTTTGTACCTTGGCGTCAAGACTAAACGTTCAGGATTCTAGTCCTGGGTGACCCACAGTATTGACCAAAAGGGAACGGGACCCCAGAAAAGGCAGTGAGCCTCTTCCCACAGTCCAGGCCTTCCTCCCACCTCAGAGCCAGGCTCACATTTCCTCATCAGCCTGGCGGCTGGCACACCAGAAGTCTAGTCTTCTCTCTGGAGAAAAGGAAAACAGAGAGAAAAAAGCCTTTACTCCAGCCACTCTCATTACTTCTGCCCTCAAACATACCCAGCTACCTACGCCTCATTGCCATTCATCCATCCCCTTTCCCTTGTCTCCTTCAAGACCCAATTCTACCACACCACCTCCCCTGCACTAACAGTGAGTGTGTACTAAATGTGCCTGGTATTGTGCTAAGGACTCTACACACTCATACTTAACCCTCACAACAACTCATGTGGAAGAAATAACAGTACCTCATTTTACAGGTTAGAACACAGAGGCCTAGGAGGTTAGGAAAACCTGGCCCCAGGTCAACAACAATGGGCAACACTTGAGTAGGAGCCCAGCTCCAGGCCTCTCCACACCGCAGACCTCAGTGAGCACCAGGCAATCCTGTCTTCTACAGCCACCCACCTCAAGTGAGCGAGCCTGCTCTGAGCATCCTGAGCAACGAGCGTCTCTTCAACTGACTTGACGGTTCTTCATACCAGCTCAGCTTTTGTTGTCTTGAGCTATTGTTTCCTTCATTTAGATATTTATGCCTCATCTCCCAGACAAGCCTGTAAGCTCCTTGAAGAAATTCATCTTCCCCCTTGTACCATGCCCAGAACGTATAAGAGACATCAATGATATCTTGACTGCCTTGTGAGAGCTCAGGGTGGCAGAATGCAGACGGTGTTTCAGAGCCCTTAGCTCCACAGGGTCTCCCCAGCACTTTCGCATCACAGGCACATCATTTACTGCCTCATCTTTATACCCTCTTCCAGGGCACAGCCCTGTCCTCAGCCCTACAATCTCCTCCTGACCCCATAAATGTACACAATCAGTTCTTGCCAATTCAATCAATTAATTTTTAAAAAATGATTACATAATAATTTAATAAAAACAACCTTTATTTAAAGAAAAAAAACAGCTGGGTCATCACCTCTTTCCAACCAAGACCTTGCAAGGCCTCATTTCCTCACCGGAAAGACCGGGATGCAGGCTGGGGAGCTCCTATGTGATCTGTGGTGTGTGCTGCACCAGGATGTCCCCTCAGGTCCACTGTATGGTCTCACAGATCCATAGGGGAAAAAAGGAGACTTAAGCACTATTTGTTTTTTAATTGTGGTAAAAACACATAACACAAATTTTATTATTTTAACCATTTTTAAGTGTATAATTCAATGGCATTAAGTACATTTATATTGTTATGCAACCATTACCACCACCCATCTCCAGGATAATTCAACACCCCTAAACTGAAACTCCTCACCTATTAAATAATTTCGTATTCATGTTTAATTTTTTGAAGAACTGCCATACTGCTATCCACAGGGGCTGAACCATTTGCCATCTCCACCAGCAACATACAAGGATTCCAGTTTCCCCACATCCTGGCCAATATTTGTTTTTCCATTGTTTTTCTTTTGTTTTGTGGTTGTTAATGGTAGCTATCTCAATGGGAGTGAAGTGGGATCTCATTTTGGCTTTAAAGGGCAGTTCCCCAATGACTAGTGAGGCTGAGCATCTTTTCATGTGCTTATTGGCCATCTGTGTATCTTCTCAGGATAAAGTCTGTGCAAGTTGTTTGCCCATTTTGTAACATGGATGCTTTTTCACTTTTGAGTTACAGAAACTTTTTATATATTCTGGATGTTAATCCTTTATCAGATTTATGATTGGCAAATATTTTCTGCCACTCTGCGGGTTGCCTTTTCACTCTCTTAATGGTGTCCTTTGAAACACAAAAGAGTCTTTCTTAATTTTTGTGAAACCCAGTTTACCTCTTTTTTCTTTTGTTGCCTGTGCTTTTGCTGTCATATCCAAGAATTGCTGGATCCAATGCCATGAAGCTTTTCCCTGTTTTCTTCTGGAAGTTTTATAGTTTCAGTTCTTACAGTTAGATCTTTAATCTGTTATGAGTTCATTTTTATAAATGGTATAAGGTAAGAGTCCAAGTTCATTCTTTTGCATGTGGATACCTGGTTTTCCCAACACCATTTGCTGAAAACACTATTCTTTTCCCCTTAAATGTTCTTGTCACACTTAACAAAAAAAAAAAAATGACCATAGATGTGAGGTTATTTCTTGGCCCACGGTTCAATTACATTGCTCCATGTCTTTATGCCAGTGCCACAGTGTTGATTATTTCATCAAAACAAACTGTACAAACAAAATTATGGTGACTTGCTAAATCAGGAAATGTGAATCCTCCAACTATGACTTTGTTTTCAAGATTGTTTTGACTATCCACAGGCCTTTAAGAGCCCATATGAATTTTAGGACATATTTATCTATTTCTAAAAGCAACCTCATTGCGATGCTGATGGGGTTGCATTGGATCTGTAGGAGGCTCTAGGTGGTATTCTCATCTTAACAATGTGAGTCTCCAGGAATACGGGACATCTTTTCAGTGATACCTCTTGAAACATAAAACAGCAATTTTTGAGCAAATGAAAAGTAATTTACACCAAAAGTTTGTGCAGGGCAAATATAATTAAGTTCTAGAAGAGCTTAGATGAAACCATGACAAACTTATAACCAGGTATTAAGGGAAAACTAGACAGAATAATAGAGAACATTTTGGGAGAACTCACTATGAGCTGAGAGCTTTTCTAAGTTCTCTACAGATATTAAATTATTTAACCCTCACAACTACCCCATTAGGTCAGCATTATTATTTTCCTCATTTTACAGATGAGGAAACTGAGACACAAAGAGAGGAAGTCGCTCTCCCAAGGTCACAAAGTTACAAAGCAGTGGAGTTGTGACTCTCACCTGGGCAGCCGGGGAGACTTCACTCTCGTAGTCAACTGAATAATGGTCCCCTAAATAGACCAAATCCTATTCCCTGGAACTTGTAAATGTCATGGGTTTTGGAAAATGGTTTTTTTGCAGATGAGATGTACTTAGGAATCTTGAGATGAGAGAAGGACCCTGGGTTATGTGGACGGGGGAGGTGGGCCTAAATACCATCACAGTGTCTTTATGAGAAATATGGAGGGAGAGGGAAGGAGAGAGAGGGAAGGAGGGAAATAGCAGACGCAGGGAGGAGGCCATGTGAAGAGAGAGGCAGGGATCAGAGCGATGTGGCCAAGGAAGCTGGAAGAGGCAGGGGAGTGTTACCTGAATGGTTTTGAATTTCTGGCCTCCAGAGCTGTGAGAGAATAAACTTCTACTGTTTTTCGCCATCAAGTCTGTGGTTATTTGTTAGAGCAGCCGTAAGAAACCGACCTCTGTCCTGATCAGGGTTGTGGGGAGTCTCGTACTGGCAGATTTAACCCTCAGCTGCATCAGGTAAAATCATAGCAGCCACCACAACTCCTCACAAAGGATCTTGGTGAAGAGAAAATACAGACCCGGTCAGATCACTGGCTAAACAGGCAGTTCAACAGCACGCGATACTTTTCAATGTGTGTCCCCATCAGACCCCCACCTGATCTCACCAAAGAACAACTAGAGTCACGGATCCAGTTTCTAAGTGCAAGAGCAACTTAGTCTCTTGCTTCAGAGTGTGGCTCTTCCCACTGTACCACACTCCAACTCCTAAAGAGCAGAAAAGAAGTTCCCAAGGGGGAAGTCCTCATGTTTGTGCATGCACTTTCTAGTTCACAGTGCTCGTGCATCTGTATTATTTTAATTCTCACAACAATATGAGGTTACTCCCTGTTCCACAGATGAAGAAAACCAAGGCTGAGAGAAGTCTGGGGATTTTCTATAAGACACACAAGAATGAGAAATGGTTTTCTCTTGCATGCAAGGCCAATCCCGCCACTTCCGATCTAGTATTTTGCACACATAGGGGCCCAGGCAGAGATGCACAAGTACCATGCCCACATGCACATGATTTCTTTTTTCATTTAAAAATAAAAATAGTCTTGATGTAAAGTTAGAAATGGGAGGATGATTTGCATGAGACCCTGAGCTCTCAATTACACCAATTACTTTATAATTACAGGCAATGCCATCTTGGGTTTTTTCAAAACCTACAGCTATTCTTAAAGGATCTGTCAGGAAGAAGGCTTCTTCTCAGGGAGAGATTCCAATTAGTATGCGTGTTGTATGCAGAGTGAGAGAAAACCCGCTGGAGCTCTGAGGAGAAAAGAGACAGGAGCTTTAAATGTCTTCAGCTCAGCAAATGTGTCTGTCAGTCCAATAGGAAACCAGGACCTCTGAAACATCCCCCAGGTCTTGGCTCTGGGGGAGTGCCATGTCAAGGCAAACTCTGTCTGAACCCTCCTGTCCCTGCTTCCCCCTCCTGCCTGTCTGTTGCCCCCGCAGCCACCTCTTGGGGTGGGTGGAGAACAACTTTGCCTGCTGAGCCTGGGTTCTCATAGTGCCCTTACAAGCTGCTGGGGAGAAATGAGTGAACAGACCTACCGCAAATCCCCCCGCCACAATCATTGTCTTATCTTTCACTTGTTCCACATACACTGAATAGTGAAGTGTCACCGTCTTCTCTATCCAAGGGGGTATTGGCTCAGAGAACTCTCTTGGAATGGGGGTGGAGGTGTGTGCATGGGGAGTCAGGAAGCCCAACATGTTTACATCTTGAATTTCCTCCTCTGGGGTCTAGTTGCTTTCCATGCCCTGATTGCTTTGCCATCAGGTCAGTGATCAGTTTTCAGGCATCATTACTTAAAGAACAGTTTACTCCCTGAGCCCTTATTTACCTCGGGGCTAGAAAGAGAATCTCAGAAAGAACGTCAAGGCACCTTAGGGACCCCTGAGGCCACCTACTCATTTTGATTCTGCCATTTTGGGCAGGGTCCATTTTAGCCCTATTTGTCCGGATGGCAGGTTTGCCACGTAATAACTGTTCTACAAAGCATGCATCCCTGACCCTCACTGCTTGCATAAAGAGATGTGTATCCACATGGCAAGGGTACGTGCTCTGACAGATGGACCTCACCTCTCCAACTGCCAGTGCTGGCAGGTGACTTGGTCCATCTGAGCCCACCACAACCTTGGCACTCAGTACCAGAACAAGCACCTTGGAAGAGCCTGCCTGCCTGCCTGTCTCCTTCTCTAAATGGAACTGCTGTCTTCCTACATTATCAATCTCTAGAATTAATCTTCAGAAGAAGGTAAAACCAGCCCATAACTGACACTCATTTCTTCCCATGTCAATGTCACTCTACCACACTGCATTTCTTCAGCAAGAACACCTCCAGTTACAGTTTACAAAGTCGTGTCCTCTCGGTCTCCAGGGTGCAGCATCTCTGAAAAGGCAATTTCCACTCTATCCCTCCACAATCTGCTCTCTCCATTTCTACTCTTTAGAAAACTGCCTTACACAGGGGCCTGGGAAAACAGCTGTGATGACTCATGCCTGTAATCCTAACACTTTGGGAGGCCAGCACAGGAGGATCACTCAAGCCCAGGAGTTTGAGACCATCCTGGGCAATATAGCAAGATCCCATCTCTATGAAAATAATTAAAACATTAACTGGTCATGGTGGTACATGCCTGTAGTCCCAACTACTTGGGAGGCTGAGATGGGAGGATCACTTGACCCTGGGAGGTCAAGGCTGCAGATTCCACCCCTGGGCGGAAGAGTGGGAAGGGAAAGAGAAAGGGAAGGGGAAGGGAAGGGAAGGGAGGACAGAGGAGGGGAGGGGAGGGGAGGGGAGGGAGAGGAAGGGAAAGGGAGAGGAAGGGGAAGGGGAAGGGGATGGAAAGGAGAAAAAAGGGAAGGGAAAGGGAAAGGGAAGAAAAGGGAAGAGGAAGGGAAAATAAAGGGGAAGTGAAGGAAAAGGGAAAGAGAAGGGAAGGGAAAAAAGGGGGAAGGGAAGGGAAAGGGAAGTGGAAGGGAATGGGAAGTGGAGGGGAAGGGAAGAGGTAGGGAAAGGGAAGGAAAAAGGAAGAGGAAGGGAAGGGGAAGAGAAGGGAAGGGGAAGGGAAGATGAGGGAAGGGAAAGTGGAGGGGAAGGGGAGGGGAAGGGAAGGGATAGGGGAGGGGAAAGGAAAGGGGAGGGGAAAGGAAAGGGGAGGGGAAGGGAAAGGGGAGGGGAAGGGAAAGGGAAGGGGAAGGGACTGGGAAGGGAATGGGAAATGGAGGGAAAGGGAAGGAAAAAGGAAGGGGAAGGGAAAAGGAAAAGAAGGGGAAATGAATGGAAGGGAAAGGGAAGAGGAATGGGGGAACAGGAAGAGAAGGGAAGGGAATGGGAAGGAAAGGGGAAAGGGAAGGGAAAGAAAAGGAGAGGGGAAGGGGAGGGGAGAGGGAGGAAAGGGGAGGGAAAGGGAAGGGAGGGAGGAAAGGGAGTGGAAGGGAAGGAAAGGGGAGGGGAAGGAAAGGGGAAAGGGAAGGGAAGGAAAGGAGAGAGGGGATAAGGGGGAAGGGAAGGGGGAGGGAAGGGGAAGGAAAGGGAAGGGGAGGGGGAAAGGAAGGGGAAGGGAAGAGGAGGGAAGGGGAGAAGGGGAAAGGAAGGGGAGGGGAAGGGGAGGGGAAGGAAAACGAAAGATATATTTGGGGAGATTGACATTCTCCACAGGGCTAAACCTTGATCCTGTTATACAGAAAAAGAAATTTGAGCTCTGTGTTTCGCTTTTCTTTCTGTGATTCCACAGTATGCTGGGCCTCTAGGAAA
Source organism: Rhinopithecus bieti (assembly GCF_001698545.2). Classification (NCBI taxonomy): domain Eukaryota; kingdom Metazoa; phylum Chordata; class Mammalia; order Primates; family Cercopithecidae; genus Rhinopithecus; species Rhinopithecus bieti. The sequence goes on from NW_016805314.1 coordinate 3,451,834, forward strand.
GTAGCAGCTCTCCTCCATCTTCAAGGAATATGTGCCTGTGTCTCACCTGCCCTACTCATGTTCTGTGTCCCTCTCTCTGAGCAACAGGCACAGAATCACTAATTTTGATATTATCACCTATATTTTGCATATGTCAAAAGCGAAACTCAGAAAGGTCACCAGTTTTCCCGAGGCCACATAACGAATCGGGGCAGTGCACATATTAGCAAGCATGGAGGCAGAATGGAGTCGTGGCAAAGATTCGAGAATCTCTCTGCCTGGGTTCAAATCCTCACTCTGTACAAAAAAGCTGTGTGATCTTGGTGAGTTTTTCACCTCCGTGCTTCTGTTTCTGCATCCATAAACAGAGGTAATCATAGTGCCTACCTCACAAAGTTGTGACGATTAAGTGAGTTAATGCATAAATGACTAGCACATAGAATACGCTCACAGGATGTTTGCTGTTTTTATCCATCTCCCTGTTTATATCCAGCCACCTCCAGCAGCTTCATCCCCAGACCCAGACTCTGACACCCACAGGCTCTCTGCCTCACCCTCTGATCTTACCTTCCTTCCGCCCCATCTCCTAGCACCCTGCCACTTACCTCTAGAACTCAAGACCAATCATCAGCAAGACCCCCATGTCTTCACTTCTTGCAAGATCTCCATATTGCCACCCTCTTCTATGCACACCCCCCCACCTTGTGCCTCTGACTGAAACCGGGCTCTCTCCTGGAAACTGGTTTCCTGGGCCGTCCTCCCTCAAAGGCCCCCTCGGCCCCCAGGCCCACCTGGGACCCATGTCCTTGCTCCTCATGGCTGCTCCCTCTTCCCCACCCCTTCATGAGAGTACTGTGCTTAGTATCTTCGGTCAGTGACTAAACCACACACTTCCCACCCTTGGCACAAGTTATCCAGGGCCCCTTTTACCTTGAAGAGTTCAGCTCCTGACTCTCTTTCTCCTGACACTATTTTTCCTGACACATTTTTTCCTACTTTGGTGGTTTAATATACAAATCATCATGTTTCAAATGCCATGCCCTGGCTTCCATTCTTCCAAGGGACTTCTCCCTCTTCCGAATTTATCCAGTCACTCTCAGGGTCATACCTCAATCCTGTCGTTGCCAAGAACTGCTATCTCCCTGTAAGCATGACTCAAACATCCCAGATTCTGAACAACACCTTCTATATTTCAAGTCCATCTCCTCAAGGAGCCAACCCCAGTACCATGCTCCCTGCCCCTCTCCCCTCCCCACCTTCAGTGCAGATTCCACAATCTACCCCTGCCCTTTGAGTCTCCAACTTCCCCGGCTTGCATTCTCTGCCAATCATTAGGTCACACCCCTCACCCTTAACCTCAGCATACCTGTCCTCACCCTCTGCTGCCGCGGACTTTCCTGCACGCAGCTAAATCACAATCTGCTTTAGTCTAACCAGCTTGCACATGCACAAGTGAACATGTTTACAAAAAGAACACACCCATGCTGGTTATTTTTTAATTTATAAGCAATCAACTCAGGGGTCCCGTGGTACTATCCAGCATTCACACATAAGTGCTCTTGCACACTCACTGGGCTGCTCTGCTAGATGGCGAGGACATGCTATCTCATCCTCCATGTGGAACACCTGCCCATGAATCCTCACTCTCAGCTGATAACCATCTTTCTATGATTGAGGAAACTGAAACAACATGAGAAGAATATCCACAGACTCCCACCACCTCTACCTGCCTTCCATCAACTGGTACATAGATCGCCTCCTTCTCCTCCCTTGCTGTGAGTGACGGTGCTCCCGTCCGAGGCCTGCTCTTCCACCTGTCCGCTAGACCCATTCGTCCTCATCTTCTCAAGGACAATGCTCTAGCAATTTTCCTGCCTTTCTCTTGCAACATCAATTTTTCTCACTCTGCTGGATCTTTCCCATCAACACACACACATACTGTGGTTTTTTTCTATCAAGAAAACTGTCACTCACTTTCTCCTATAGCAATCTCCCATTTCTTTCTTTCCTTAGAGCAAAGTTCCTTGACACCATGTCTACACCTATTGTCTTAGACGCATCTCTTCCCGTACACTCTTGAAATCTGCTTTGGCTTTCCCACCCACATCTTCACCAACACGGCCCTAATAAAGGTCACAGATGTCAAACACATAGCTAAAGTCAATGTCAATTTTTGGTTCTCGTTTTCTTAGTGCTCCACAATATTTTTGAGCATTGATCATGTTTTCCTGCTTAAAGACTTTCTTAGCATGACTTATAGGCTCACACAGCCACCTGGTTTTTACCAGCCCTTCTCAGTTTCTTCCTGTGGTTCCATCTCGCCTGGCCTTCAAGCACTAGAGGGCCCAGGCTCAGATTTTAGACCTCTTCTCTCTGTATTCTGACTGTCTGTGTCGGGTCATCCAGTCTCTGGTTTTTAACATCACTCTTATGCTAATGACTCCCAGATTTGTATCTCTAGCCCAGGCCTTTGCTCCAAACTCAACTCCTATCACCCTGTTGCCAAACATTCCCGAAGAATGGTGAAGGCACGCCCAAAACCTAATCTGCTCAAAGCCATGTTCTCACTGTACCCCTACCCTGTCCTTCCCACTTTCTTCCCAATATCTTTAATGCAACTTCATCCTTTCAATTGCGAAGCTAAAAACAGTAGTGTTACCCTTGACATTTCTCTTTTCCACATCCCCACACCCAGTCCATTAGCAAATGCAGTCATCATCCCTTTAACACACATGGAGACCCTAACCCCTTCTCAGCTCCACTACCACCAATGCGCTAGTCCAAGCTCCCAGGATCCATCCAAAACCGCTCGTCCTGCTTCCTGCCCTGCCCTTGTCTCTACAGTCTGTTCTTAGCGTGTCTATCAGAGCAGATCATTTCAGCTCTCTGCTTGAAATACTCCACTGAGTTTCCAGCTCAACCAAGCAGCAGTATGAGGCCTTCTCTGACCTACCACGCCCTCCCTGCTGTGACCTCCCTGCTCTCAGCCTCATTCCTTCCGCCTCAGTCACACTGGACACCTCCCTGCCCCTGGGCCCCTGCAGGTATCCTCTTGTCTTCAAGCCCAGGCACTTGATGTTTCTCCTGTCTGCAGGGATTTCCTCCAACATCGCTCAGCCCTCTTAAGCCTTTGCCTACATGTCATCATCGAGGGATGACTTCTCTGGACATCCTAGACAAAACTTCAACTCTCTTCATATTTCCCTTCCCTGTCTCATCTTTCTCCAAGGCACCGCTCTCCTCCTAGCACTCTACATTCATCTCGTCTGTTGCCTGTGTCTTCTAGAATGTGTGCTCCGTGAAAAAGAGGAGGTCTGTTTTGTCTCCTGCTGTATTCCCAGTGCCTAGAGCAGTGCCTGGCACATACTAGGTACACAATAAGTTGTGGCTGAATAAGTAATTTATAGCCATTATTATATGTCTGGTATCAATACATCCAGACTAGAACTCTTGAATTACACACACACACACACACCCCTGATTTATTGCCCAGTATCCCTCAATCAAAGCTAGAAACATGAGATTCCTCTTCCCCACAGCCCCCAGACTCGCTCCACCATGGACCTGGCTACTCTGCCTTCAACATGCACCCTGACTCCAGCTTTTGAATCCATCCCTCATCCTCCCTGCTCTTCACCATCTGCTGCCAACACTCCTTCAGTGCAAACCACTCTCCAAAGGTTGCAATTGCTTCCAGTGCCCTCCTCAGACGCTCCTACAGGCTCCCTGGCTCACTGGGCTCTCCTCCCTTTGGCCTCTGTCCATTCCTAGGCATGTTCCTCCAGCATCTGCCACAGGGGCCGGCCTGCACTTTCCCAGCTCTCTACCTGGATGGCTTTTCCCTCCATTTCATTTTAATCTCCAAGCAGCTTCCCTGACCACCCAGTCTACAGCAGCTCCCACCTACACCCTCCCCTCCACTCTTCCCACCAGGAGTTCTGTTCCCTAGAGCAATTATCACCCTGCAATTACCTCATTTATGTATGCATATGTTTCTTTTCTAGGACCCCACTGAAATTCTGACATCAAAGGCAGGAACTTAGCTGCGAATAAGTAAATAGTAGGCCTCCGCACAGGGGGCGGATGGATGAAAGCCAGTTTAAAAGGGCTGCAGTCTCCGAAGCCTTCAGCTGTCCCTGTGCCCTGGGAGCAGCTGTACAGAGGCAGGAGGAGAATGAAGCAGGAGCTCCAAAAACATCTGGCCGTCAAAACTAAGGGGTCTTACTTCCCGCCCTTCTCAGCCCATCCCTGGGTTTCTTCTGTAGCAATTTATCTGCCTCTAGTTTGTGGAAGAAAGGAAAGCCTTCTCCAGCAAGAAGCACTGTCCCAGACAATATTATCTGAAAGGACTTAAGAAGCAAGAAATAACTCATCCCAAAATAACCCTTACTTGGCTTCCAGCTGCCCTGAACTGCTGGATGCTTTTTCCTAGCCAGAGAGCTTCTGTCTCTACGCTAATAACATAGGGAGAAACCAAACACAGTGGGATATGCTAAATGGGGTCGCTGTTGTTCATTCCCTTAGGAGGAGAAATGCCATTAGCATTCTCCATGCAGATTTTCAGCAAAAAAGTTTTAAACCCTGTGCTTAGCATCCTTGGACTGGGTACCACCAAAGAATCATGAAGCGACTATCCACATAGAATTTACAAACTAGCTGGGCTGAGGAAAAAATGGCACATATCAAACAATTAGCAAACAATATGATAGACCATAATTAAGCACTAAGTAGTGTCATTCAGGCTCAGAGAGGATTGAGGCTAAGGGTAATTGGGAAAGACTTCTTAGAGGAGTTTTGAGCTCCGTTTGGAAGGATCTGGAAGGTTGAATAAAAGAAGGCAGTCCAGAGGGAAAATATTCAAAAAGTCTCAGAGGCATGAAGGAACCTGGACCAATTGTCCTAATTGGAGTTTAGGAAGGGAAAGAGAGGAGGTTGTAGAACTGGATACCTGGGTGTGAGTCTTAAATTGACCACTGAGTGAATGTGAGTACAAAAATCACTTAATCTTTTTAGGCTCTTTCCCTCATCTGTCAAATAAAACATACGATCTGCAATACCTCCCTTTGCTCCTTCCAGAGCCCTGTGGGAGTCAGAGGAAAAGGTGGTGTGGAGGGGTCTGACACACAGGATACTGGTACCCTCCACACACCCAGGAGGCATGAAGGCAGCTGGTGGGATGCAGCCAGCCTGAGATTGGAAGCACTTGCCTTGGAAGACCAGCGAAGGCTTCTTAGCTTGGATGTAGCGGGTGTGTGCTTTGTGGAAACACATTTCCTTTCTCACATTGAATACAGGATGGCTGGTAAGCCAAGGCCACATGCCTGCAAGCAACATTGGCTCTTTCTTGACAAGGAAAAGATTTTATAAAGGGTATCACCCCAGGACTGAAAGGGCATCAGGTGCTGTTTCAGGAAAGCGGTTGTACCCCAGAGTCACACTCCCTCAGCTCCATAGATATCGTGTAGCATTGTCTCCAGAAACAAGACTTTGGCAACTTTCTGTGGTAAGACTTTGTGCCCTTGTAAATGCTGCCATCTGTATGTAGAGTCTGAGAAACCCATCAGTCCGTTTGGCATTTTGCTAGCTGCCCAGTAGGAAAACGTGACCTTCCGGGAATAAGGTGAGCTGCCGTCTGGAGCAGGTGGGGTTAGCAAGGACATAGGTAGACAGAGCAAGCAGGAAGCAATGGAAACTTGCTGGCCACTCCAATCCCCCCTTTCTGTATGTGCTTCCTGAGCCCCACAAGACTTTGCCCTAATATAGAATGCTATGTGCTGTGTGGCCCCACAGCTTGTTTCTTAGTGCCTTTCCTGCTGCATGAGACAGGATGTGTGACCTCCATAGTGGAGACAGCACTGAATTTGGCAATGAGCAATGCTGACCTCAGGTCCCAGCACCGCACTTTCCAGCCACTTGTCTTGAATCAGCCACTGCCTGCCCCATCTTTCAGCCTAACTTCCCTCCTCTATAAAAAGAGAGATTGGTTTCCTTCTGTCTGCCTTGAGTTTTGCTGATTGCCGTAATCACCTGGTATGCTTGTCCGAACACAGATGCTCAGCACCCCAAACATTTTCCCTCAGTCGGTCTCAGGGCCAGGCAGGTCACGTGTATTTTAACACACACCTGAAGGAGTCCCAAAGCTAGAGAACCACCAGGCCTCTGAGACCCCCAATGGTTTGGTAGAGAGGCCCATGCCGGATAAAGAAAGTAGAAAGGCTGCTTCTGTTGCAAAGACCCCCGAGCCCTTTCCTACCCCTTAGCCAGGCAGAAGTCATTGATTCCTCCTGCACAGGTGTCCATCGCTGGCCACCTAACTAGCGCTGCCATTGGTGGCACACTCATCTCTCCTGCAGCGTAGGAGCATCTCAAGGCAGTGGACGTGCCTTATTCATGGCTCCACCACAGCACCCAGCACAGGCCTGGCGAGGAGTAGGCTCGCAGCTGAATCTCGAATGCTGATGCCTTTTGCTTTGTGTTCTTTCTATTCTTTCCATCTCTTCCTGTGACCGGAATTGGCAAGCCCAAAGTCTGCAATTTCAAACACGGGCATCGTCCCAGACCCAGGCCACCTTTGTATCACCAAGTAGAGCACAGCCATGAAAGGGTTCGCTGCCTTCTCCCCTCCCCATCAACCCTGACGCAGCCTGGACCATCCGTGTGGGTTGAACAGACAGATCTGTGGAGTTACGGTGCAGCCCAGCACGCTCAGCCACGGCCTGGGAAGAAAACTGGCCACTCCCTGGCAGATAGCTCAGCCCCTGCCTGCAGCCCTGCCTGTCTTGTCTAGCTCAGCCCGGTGCCCTCCTCCCCAGCCAGTGCCCCTTCTGAGAAAGGAGTGTGTTTAAGATTCCCAGCACGGGGTCTAAGAGGCGATTCCAAGCATCTTGCTGCAGAGTGAACTAATCCTACCAGGTTAATTCTCCCCCTCAGTTCATTCCGTCTTATTAGAGCTGGCAGGCACCCCGCAATGCTTCATTACCTGTGCCACTTGAAGGCAAAGCTTTCTTTTAATAAGCTGAGCAATGTGGGGAGCCCCCTGCTAAGCACCCCAGATGATGCATTTGTCCTGAAAAGGGGGAAGCCCTGAAGTCCCCAGCGTGTCCATGGAGCAGAGCTGTTAAGAAGGGGCATGAAGGGGCTGGACAGCTGAGGGTCCTTCTGTGCCCAGTGAGGTCAGAGGGGACACCGGAGGAGGCTGAGTGAGAAGAACCACCCTTCCCCACCCCCAGCCTGATCTCTCGCCCTTCTCTCACACTTGACAGCTTATAAGAAATACTTGTCAAAGTCCCCAGGGCAGAAAAGATCCCACCCTCTGCCCACTTAATCCGACCTCAATCATCACACCCTGTTTTCCAACAAATAAAGCACCATTTCATCCAAAAAGTCTCATTTCCAGGGCTTATACAATTACCCCAGGAAAGAAAGAAATGGAGTTTTGCACCAGGACTGGGGAAAAGAAGCTGCATGAATGACCACATTTGTAGGCACCTGAGCATGGGGTCTGTGGGCAGGGGAGGGCGGGGAGGGCGTGGAGGCCGTGGAGGGCGTGGAGGCAGGGCCAGCCCTGGACACCGGGCGTCCTCACCCTTAAAGAGCTTGGCCCTCACCAGCAGCTGCCTGTCTGTGTGAACGAGATCTCCCCTAATTAATCAAATCCTCTCCACCTCCGTGAGTGAGGGCTCCGGCCAGAAGAGAAAGCGCTGCGGCAGCCCTCGGAGAATGGCCAGCTCGGTACAGAGGACCCATCAGGAGGGCAAAGTGACTTCCCCAGCATGCTCAGCCTTTATCCCCAGAAGCCTGGCTGCAGGCTCACTCTCTCCCACCCCTTGCTCTAGTGCTCTGCTTTGTTTAATCTGCATTTTACTCCCTGCATCTCTCCACACTCAGGCTCCCTATCCTTGCTGGGTGGCATTTAATTTATTACCATGTGCTCCTTTTCATGAGCTGGTATCTCTGCGTGTTTCCACCCTTTGCTACATTTCTTACTGTCTGTTGTCCAAAGGGAGGAGGAAAGAAAGGGACTGAGGGAGAGGGAATGCATGCTGGGGGGCTGTTGCAAGTGGGGGCTGGTCCAGATGAAAGGGCCTTTGCACGCATTGCAAGAAGAAAAAACTCTGAGTGGAAAGAGGAAAGAAAATTGCTCACTGAACACATTGTGGTTTCCAGCATGAACGGGTTGCAGACAGAACTGCCCTGTGAGGTTTTACTCATGGGGGAACCACAAATAACTTTCTAGAAGGAAACTAAGTAAAAATATTCCTGGAAAACAAAAGCAAATGGGCTCTAAGCACTGAGCAGGAAATCAAAAAAATGATGAGACTCTAAGACTCTTTTACCAACTCTAGTCCCCCATCCTGTCCCCATCTCCAACCGCACGTCCAACATCAGCACAGGTTCTTAAGCTTTCTCTCTTCACCCTTTGACTTATCAGAACAGAGCCAGTCACGGGCAAGCCATATAACTGGCCAGTGCCTCAGTTTCTCGTCTTGTAAAAGGGGTGCTCTGATAGCTTCCCTCACCCGCATCAAGGGAATGGCGAAGGTAGGGTTTAGGTGCAGAAGCACTCTGAACTCTGGATGTAGAGCACTACTCCAGCAAAGAGAGCTGAGTGGGGTTTTACTGCCTTTGAGAGGAGCGAGGTAGGGAGTATGGAAGGTGGTGGTAAAGTAGTTGAAATCGTAGGTTTTGAACTTGCACTGCTTTCCACAAAAATATCCCTCCACCACCATACATGCATGACTGTGTCATTCCCGGTGTCCACCCAAGCCCCAGCTGGTCTGCGCTGCTCGCTGCTCTTACCGCTTCTGACTCTGACATGCTGCTTAAGACATCAGACTCTCAGTCCTCTTCTCTGTTGCTCCCCCAGCCTCCCTCTCCAAGCGGCTGTGGTGAAAGGGTGATTAATGAAAAGGCCACACTGGCACTGCATTACTAGATTAAAAGCTATAAAGAGCAGCACCTGTGAGATTGAAGAATCCTGCATCAGCATCTGGGTCACACCTGGGCCACGGCAGCGTTTCGGCCGGGGTGAGGAATGGCCCAGGCAGAGGGCAAGGGATAGTTCTTGGAGTCATCAAATCAAAGAAGGTTTGAGCCAGACGGGGTTCCAAAGGCCACCAGGTCCGTTTCTCTAACTCACTCCAATCTTCCCCAAGCATATTGGACTGAGTGACCACCTGAATTCCTCCTGTGACTCCTGTAACACAGGAGCCCTTGCTTCCCCACAGCAGTCTGCTCTAAGGTTGTAATGTGCTAGAAAGCTGAGCTCAAGCTTCAGCTATCTCCACGGTTCACCACTCACTCATTCATTCATTCACTTATTCAGCAAGTAGGTGCAGATGGCCTGCTATGTGCCAGGCATTGGTCTGCAATGGCAGAGATGCTGTGGTGACTGAGACAGAGTGGTCCCTGTCCTTGCAGATGGTAGAGTTACTCATGCCCACAGACACAGACAGACCAGGGCTACAATAAGAGAAGTTCAGGGACCTAAGGGAACACTCAGAAGAGATACTCATCAAGATTTAAGGGAAGCGTTATTGGGGTGTTAGATATGAGTTCTAAATTTCTTTTCAAAGAATCGGTATGTCAGTATGTTCAATTCTTTGCCTTCTACTTTTAAACAACTTCCTCATAAAGCAACCTTTTTTGATTACCTGCTCCACCTGACTCATTCCAATTACCTGCTCCATCCTGACTCATTCCAATTACCTGCTCCACCCAGATTCATCCTGATTACCTGCTCCACCCTAACTCATTCCAATTACCTGCTCCATCCTGACTCATTCCAATTACCTGCTCCATCCAGATTCATCCTGATTACC
>NW_016805314.1:3462025-3498122 GCF_001698545.2 Rhinopithecus bieti
ATACATTCCGATTACCTGCTCCATCCTGACTCATTCCAATTACCTGCTCCACCCAGATTCATTCCAATTTCCTGCTCTATCCTGACTCATTCCAATTACCTGCTCCACCCAGATTCATTCCAATTACCTGCTCCATCCTGACTCATTCCAATTACCTGCTCCACCCTGACTCATTCCGATTACCTAGTCTGTCATAACCATTTTTCCCACCAAACATTTTTCCTGTCACTCTCTTTAGCCAATCGAAATTGGTTTAGCCTGTGCGGTCGAACCCTAGCCAACAAGGAAACGACACAGCAGCAGGGGTCACATGCGTCAGGGGTAAGAACCCCTTCCCCTCCTTCGTCCAAGTGTGCGCTCACCATTGCTTCATCTGTAAGGGCGCACCCTTCTATAGAAGTAACTTGCCTTGCTGAGAATTAAAAAGAAAATTTTATATTTGAGTGCTATTTCTCTTGTGGCACCAAAACTTTATTTATAACAGGGGTGCAGGTCAGAAAAGGCTTTTGGGAGAAGCAACATTGAAACTGAAACCTGACCTAACCAAACCGTCTGACATTTGAAGGCTGGTCTCACGACGACCCTCTGCCCACCTCCTGTCTCCACACTAGGCACCCCTGTTCCCATCATTTCCAGGATGATTTCTCATCCCAGGGTGAGATTTTAAACTAAAACTACCATTTCTATAAGCAAAATGTTGCATCGCCACAAAATGGAATAATAAGCCTCTAATAAAAATGGCTGAATAATAAGCCTTTTAAGAGAATGAAATTGACACATGTGGAAACATGGATAAGCTTTGAAAACGTGATGCGAAGCGAAAAAGCCAGACACGAAAGGTCCCAGTCTGTAAGATCCTACTTCTACGGAATATCCAGAGTAGGCGAGTTCACAGACAAGAAGCAGACGAGCAGCTGCCAGGGTCTGGGGGAGCAGGGATAAGGAGTGGCTGCTTAACAGAGTACTGGTTTCCATTCGGGGTGATGGGAAAGTTCTGGAACAGGATTGTGATGGTTGCACAACATTGTGAATGTACTTAATACCAATGAATTATACACTTTAATATGGTCAAAATGGTAAATCTTGGCTGGGTGTGGTGGCTCACACCTGTAATCCCAGTACTTTGGGTGCTGAGGCAGGAGGGTTGCTTGGGGCCAGGAGTTTGAGACCAGTCTAGGCAACATAGAAAGACACCATCTCTAATTTTTTTTTTAATTAGCTGGGTATGGTGGCACGCATCTGTAGTTCTAACTACTCAGGAGACTGAGGTGGGTGTATGGCTTAAGCCCAGGAGTTTGAGGCTGCAGTGAGCTAGGATAGCAATACTGCCCTTCAGCCTGGGCAACAGAGCAAGACCCTGTCTCCTAAAAAAGGTAAATTTTACGTGAAACATATTTTATCGTATACATGGTAAAAATCCCTACCATTTGTACAATACTCTGTATCTGATGAGGCATCCTCCTATAAGGTACTTCATACAGCCTAATCCCCCTTCCACCTGGAGTCATTCCCCTTCTTCAGGTGAAGGAGCCGAGGCTCTGCCTGGTCTGGGGTTGCAGCAGGAGCTGGGGTAGGCTCAGTTCATCGGGTCCAGGGTCCTCGTTTTGGCCAGGGTGCATCCACCGAGGAGCAACACTGCCGACGGGACACTCCTGCTCATGGGGTGACGTGGGGGTGACAACGGTGTGCTGCAGAAGAACGTCATTTCCCCCACTTTGCAGTGACAATGTACAAGTGGGAAGCTTGGGGCGGGAAAGGGTACAACCTTCTTACTCGAGAAATATAACAAAAGAAAATGTGTGGCATTACCTCCTTCCCACATTGACGCCTGGGGCCTAGAGCCATTGCAGGCGATGATGGAGGGAAGGCATGGATGGTCTGTTTCCTGCAGCCAGGAGCGTCCCCTGCAGAAAGCCCTCCCTAGGGCCGGCCTGGGAGGAGGGTTCCCACCAGGCTTTCTCAAGCCCAGCACAAGTGAGTCAGAAACCATCTCCCATTGGACCTGGCAAGGAGAAGATTTGGAGGAGGGACTGGGAAGCCTGTGGAGCAGGAGGGTACTGGGGGTGGAAGTGGAAGAAGGTGGCACAGTAACCGACTCCCTTCTCCTGAGATCCCTAGCATGGAGCGGAGGGGCTGCCCTACACTGAGCCCTTACCCCTTGTTACCTGGCAGGCTGCAAGTAGCTCTCAGGGCCAGCCAGGCCGTCACCTGCATCTGTTGGGGGAGAGAAGGAAAACAGATGTCCCGAGCCCTAGAGACTCGCATTATCCACCCCGGGTCCAACGGCAAGTGAGCTAAGCACTTGCAAATGTTATCTGACGTATTCTTTATAAGAATGGGTCACAAAACTGAGGCTTAGAACATGTAAGAGGGGACAGGGATTTGAGCCTGGGTCAGCTATGTGAGGATCTCCTGTCTGTCCCCGCTGGTTCCAATTCAGGTCTTTTGGTAAAAGACAAGAGGGTTGAGGATGAGCTCCAGACAGGCTTGTATTCCCTGCCCTCCAGAGCCCCAGGCGTGGGACCTGCAGGCATGGAGCAGGCAGGACTAGAGTCAGCACAGCCTGGCTTTGCCTGGGTCACTAGGGCCTCCACCAGGTTTGGTTGTATACGTACTCAGGCCTAGTGGCCTGCAAAGAAGCCAGTTCTTCCAGCATTATTTGTCAGGACTACTGACCAGAACTGGCAGACAGACCACTCTCCGCCTGACCTGCAGAACCCTGTCTTCAGTGAGGGGGCCTTTTCCAAAACTGTGCGCTGGTCTCAGTCTAAGGACATCTGCCCCCTTCCTAAGAAAGCCCGCCCTACAGGTCCTGTCCCACGATGGGGAAATGGCCACAGAGGGGTTAAACGAGATACCTAAGGCCTCAGAGCTGATATGACAGCCACAGAGCCCACAGCAGCTCGTGCCGACTCCTTCGACGGCGCTTTTCCCCTACGCAATACCGCATACAAATTTCTCACCGAGCCCGTTCTTGGAAACTGGTCTCTCACCGCGCCAGCTTTTTCCCAAGGACCAAATGCAAAGCCCCGCGCGGTGCTCCACTCTGTTGTGGAGTCCAGGCTGGTCCACCCACCACCCAGCTTGCTGCCTGGAACTCACAGCCACAGTCCCCACTTCCCTGGCCTGCAGCCACCACCCAGCACCATGTTTTAAAAACCAACTTGTAAAAGAAGCCACCCGACAGGAACCACTTGTATTTCTCTAATTGTTCCAAATTCAAAGACCATGTGGGTGTTCAAGCAGAAGCTGCGGTTCAAAGCCCAAGTTGCAGGTTTTGATAGAGGATGCAATGCAGAGCCATCCAGAATTTTTTACCTAGTTTGGCATCCCTAAAAGAGTGGAGATGTCTGTTTCAGGACGTCTTTGTCAGTGGCAATGTGCACTTTTATCTAGAATAATCAAACAAGGCATTTACGCAGTCGGTGCCTCTCTCTTCCTGTCTGTAACACTGATGAGAAGAACAAGACACACCCGATACAAACCCTGCTCTGCTGGTCTCCAGGTACATGGTCCAAGACAAAGCCCTCAGACTCTCAGAACCTGTTTCTCGTCCATGAAGTGGAGAAATTCACTGCTGCGGACTTTGCTGCGGTTGTGTCTCCACGGACTCCATGCTCCCTTATCCTAGAAACATCCTCCTCACTTTCCTCTGGGTCTGATAGGCCGATCGATTCCTTCCTGGAGTTACAGGGCTGGCCTTGTGACACAGTTCCCACAAATCAACATATTCCATCCCTCTGGCCACAGTGATCAGTTCACAGGCAGACCATATGCACAGAACTCATTTCCAGGACATTTATTGGAAACGCTAATCATTTGCAGTAAGGATGACATTAGCTTGGAGCTCTTGGGGTCGCCCTAAGGAAAGAACTTGTCTCAGAGTTAAGCCAGCAGGGAGGAAAGTAAGGCCAAGTGAGGAGGGGAGATGAACAGAGGAGGAGAGAGAGTGAGAGAGAGAGAGAGCGTGTACCCGGTGGCATTATGAGTCCCTAGAACCAGCTGTGTTTGAAGGCAATTCTGACTCCCCCATTTATTGTTTCCATGAACAAGTTGAATTGAATTTTTGACACTAAAACTGAAATGATGCTCATATAATAGGTTTTCTGTTTCATATTGTTTTCTGTGAGGCTTGGTTGAGATAATATAAGCAAAAGCACTTAGCCCAGTGCCTGGCACATAGTAAGCCTTCAATAAATAATGACAGTGATTATGGAAAGCAGAGGAGATGACGAATGCAGAAACACACAGAAAGCCATAAGGTGTTGTATAAAAAGTAAGGGACCTGTTATATGTTCCCCTGTGATCTATACCTCATGTGGAGGCTTTATTGCCCGCTCTCTCCTTCTCTAAATATTTCATGTGCCCAATTAGACCGTGAGAACCTCATGGCGGGAAGAATGGTCTCTATTCCACTTTAACTATTGTATTCTATAGCATGGTTGTCAAGCACACAGTGGCAGAGCAGGGGAGTGAGGATCACAACGCTGAGACATCTGCCTGCATTTGCTGACTCTGCCCCTGACTAGCGGGGTGACCTCGGGGAGCTGATCTCACTAACCAGGACCCAGTTTTCTGCTCTGTAAAGTGGGGCTGATGCTAGTACCTACCTCATTCAATTTTTATGAAGATTAAATTAGTTAATTTGATGAGTTGATTGAATTAGTTGCAGCTATTATTAAAATACTTGTAAAGCATATATAACAGTGCTTGGCACATAGCAGTCCCTATGTAAGTGTTTGCTATATAACCAACTCCCAATTGTTTTATTACTATAATGCACTTACTCAATATTGAAAGGATATACCAGCCCTTCTTTAATGTTGTGATGAAGAAGACAAGTCCCTGCATTTAAACAGTAACTATCACTTATTTATTAAGTGTATACTGGGTCTCTTCAGTTTTTAATCCTCACACTCTAACTATGCACTTTAAACCTGCAAGTAAGCAAAGCAAATGTATTACTTTGCAGTTGAGAAAGGAGAGGGCCAGAAGGGCTACATGATTTATTCAAGGTGCAGAGCTTGCTTGAAACAGCGTGAAGGAGAATCCAGGCCTCTTAACTCCAGACCCATCAGACCCTACCCAGCATACCACACTGCCTACAGAGATGAGACATAAGCAGATGGCCAAAACCTATAAACATACACAACTGCAGCTGCACAGATTCCTTCCTTCCTTTAACAAATATTTATTCAGCGCTGAAATATGTGCAACTGCCAAGAAATTATGAAATGGACTGCAGTGAAGCAGAACCACTTTCCAACCTGTTGCTTTGTAAAACAGGTAGTGTAGCTGCCTTTCATTCATTCATTTGGTAAATATTTAAATATTTATGATCTGCCAAATACTGAGGATAGATACAGTATCAACAGAGATTAAAATATTATGGGTTTAGGTATTTAATAAGTTTTGAATTTTGAACCAAAAAATGAATCATTGTAAGTACCAATGGATGGATGAATGGATGGATAAATGGAAGGATATTAAATAGATGGATGGATGGATAATTGGGTGAATGGGTGGATGGATGGACAGATGGATGGATGAGCAGATGAGTGAATGGATGGATGCATGGATGGGTGGGTGGATGAACAGACAGGTTTTTTATATATGTCTTTGAGCTTTGTGCAAAGAAGACTGTATAATCATCTTCCCTTGATGTTTTTCTCCAAGGGATTTGATATGTGATGTGAGAGATTGAATCTGGTAATTTAGGAAATGGAAGGAACCTAAGAGGTCAGGAAATCCAACTCCCTCACTTTATAGATGAGGAAAGTGGCACCCAGAGTGATGGAGGCAGGTATACAAATGTTTGGTTCTGTGACCTACGTTGTGAACATAGCCATTTAGTAACATAGATTCCTATCCATTGAATGGAATCCCTCCTAGGGAAATTATTTCATCCCCAGAAGCCCTTCCTGACCCACAGAAGCCACGCTTCAAGAGGGCCACCCTCAGAGTGTGCTTGTCCGGGATGGCTGATCAGGACCTTTTCCCTGAGGACAGGAGAGGGTGACTGAATCCTGGCTAAGGCCTCAAAGATCATCGGATGAGTTTCAGAGCATCAATTTATAAGGCTGCTAATAAAGTCCATCTGCCTGCAACAGGAGCCCGCCTCTGCGTGTGATTACTGCTCAATAATTGTTCTCGAGGGAAAACATCTGCTGCTCCTATCCCACTGCTGTGGTCGTCTCCTATTTGTCTCACCCCTCATGCCTGTCCCATCATGGCTGGGCTGCTACGCTGTGGCCGGGCAAGACACTGCAGGAGCTCTGGTTCCCTCTTTCTCTGCGACAGCCCCTATCCTTTTGTACCCTTGTCTTTCCGTCTCTGACCCAGCTGTATTCTGTTGTTTTTTGTCCGTTTCGTTCCATGGCTCAGGAAGCATCCACCCTGATGCTTGGGTTGGATTGGGTTTCCTGACCTCCTAGGTTCCTTCCATTTCCTAAACTGCCAGATTCAATCTCTCACATCACATGTCAAATCCTTTGGGGAAAAACATCAAGGGAAGATAATTGTACAGTCTTCTTTGCACAAAACTCAAAGACTTAGGTGTTCCTGGAAAAACCTGTCTGTTCGTCCATCCAAAAATATCGGACCATCTCTCCTAATTTTCTAGTATATATTGAAACCTCAATATGTCTGGCTCCCATGCTGACATATACCACTAAAGCATACCTTGCTGCATTTAGAAACTATTCTACTTTTTTGATTTTCAATGAGATAATATTATGATCAAAAGAATTCCACACTGAGACTCATAGGTGATAGTGGTAATCACAACAACTTATCAGACAGGAGATGGAGCATCTAATCCTCGAAATTTTGTTGCAAACCACCAAGGCTACTGTAGAACCCCCGAATGCAATTTAATTGCTGGAAGGCAGTGAAATTCCTCACACTTCCCTGTGGAAGCAAAACATCAAATGACGCAGGTTAAGAAATGCAAACCGAAGCACCTGCTGTCCTCTTCAAATATTTCTAATGATTTTTCTGATGCTTTGAACTGATTTCACCCAAAGTGCATTTGGCTCCTAAATAGTTATTCCTTTGATTTTTAAACTGAGGTGTAATTTCATTCAGATTCCTGACTGTCCTCTGCTTCTCAGTGCAAAGCTGGAAGTCAAAAGCCTTCAAATCCAGTGGTACTGCTTTTTTCCTTAGGACAAAATATTATGTTTTCCTTCTGTCCACAGAACAAGACCTAACTCAGGGAGGAAAATGAGCAAAACTGCAAAGCCCCAGGGACAGAAAGAAATTAGGTTGAACCTGAAGAAACCAGGCATGGGACATGAAGGGACTTAACTGGCGAATGGGAGATGGGGGCTATTCTAGACCCCTGGTCTGGCCTTCCTTGCAGGTATTCCTGTTCCTTGACAGCTGATGGATGGTCTTCAGAACACTGAGAAACATAAGAAAGCCTGGGGATCATTAAGGAAGATGATTAAAAACTTAGCCCATTCTCCTGCACTTGTTTTCATCTCTGAACCAGAAGATAAGCCGCCACAGCCAGTTTGAGGTGCACTACATCTCACTGAGGCCATGCACCAAAATAATCATCTCTTCACTGGCAAGGCGGGCAGAGGAGAGGAAACACACGTGTAAAATGGATGAAAGCAAATACTAAAAAAGGAAGGCGATGCCAACCTGAATTTGTAACGTCCAGCTTCTGGTGCGATCCCCATTCCACTAACTCCATTGATTTGTATTGACGAGCCAGAGCATTTGTTCTCGATGCAAGAGCTGCCCTGCAACCACATTCAGAACTGTTTGCCGAGCCTGTGTCCTTAAACGTTCACAGTATTTTTATCGAACATTAGGAAAGCCCTCGGTAATTTGCAGCAATTTAGTATGCTTGCTTTGCTTTTAGAAAATCCACAGCAATTCAATAAACACCCAGTCACTGTGGCTAACACACACACACACAGTCTCTCTACAGCTGCCTGCCAGCTGTCACTCCAGGAAAGCCATCAGAGCCTCCCCTAACTCTGTGACCCTCACTGTATCCTCTCTTCTATCTAATGTGAAGAGCGTCCCCAGAAAGCCATGTCTCCACACACACAGTCCCCATTCCCCTCGTCTCCAAGGTGCTGGGAAACCCAGGTCACACAGGTGACTGGGGTAGGCCCATTGTG
The DNA here is from genome assembly GCF_001698545.2 of Rhinopithecus bieti. Taxonomy (NCBI): domain Eukaryota; kingdom Metazoa; phylum Chordata; class Mammalia; order Primates; family Cercopithecidae; genus Rhinopithecus; species Rhinopithecus bieti. Next base: position 3,470,164 of record NW_016805314.1, read on the forward strand.
TGCCCCACCTTGGCCTCACTCGGCTGCCAGGTGCCATCTGTTGCATGCGAGGGTTGAGCAAGACCTGAGGAGAAGGATCCACCTCTCCATCTGCTCTCTTTAGTACAAGCTCGTTTGTTCACTGAGCCTGGTCACACACACACTCAAACAAAGGCAATAATCTGGACTCTACCACCAAAGCCTGCTTCTTCTGCTGGTCCCTAAGTTTAATTACTGGCTTCAAATTCCCAATAATGTTGTCTTTACCTATTTCCCCTACTTGCCCTGATGTTCTGGAGATAACCACAGAGATTCTCCCTGAATAAATGTCCTACTCTTTACCCCTTTACCCTTTAGATAGTGTCTAAACTATCTGATAAGATCCACAGGCATCACCATGTCAATGAAATCTGAGCTCTGATAGAGGCCTACTGTTTTCTGAGGCCAAGACCATGTCTTTCACGCCCCATCCACACATCCTCGGCACACGGCCTGATATGTAATAAACACTTGACAAATATGTGTTGACTCTGATAAATGACATAATTTATTATCAGGCAACATTTTCTACATGACTTAGACAGTAGAGCATAAAAGGCTCTGTGACTTTTGCATCTTGTCCCTTCACTGAATCCAAACCAAACATCTTCCTGGAGATCTCTACGAGTGTCCTTTAGTACTTCTGAACTCAGTTAATCTTAGTATTGTCTCTGAAGAAGACTGAAAGTCTTAACACACCCCAAGTAAACGGGGTTATGCCCATTCGATGCCATGTGTCCCCCAGCCAGCCACCCAGTCACTGGGTTTTACCTGGCCATTGTTACTAATTTGCAGTGACCAGGAGCCTAGAGAGAGGTGTCTGGTGATGGCAGCCCTAGAGGTGCATCCTCTTTGCAACTTCTACCTGCATTCCTATCTCTGAGCAAACTTGGTATAAAAACTAATGCCTGTGCAAATCCTGTCACCTACTCCACACATCTTCAGCAGTCCCTTACCACAGACGCAACTGCTTGTCTCCCAAGAAACAGTCACCTCCCGCCCAGCTGGTGCCCTCTAATACGAAAGCTGGAGTAGCACCCTCTAACTGGGCCCCCACCTCCCGACCAGCGTGCTGGGAACCCCAGAGTCTGCTCAGGGTCGCGGCCCTGCCCAGCCAGGATCCTCTCCAGGCCGGAAACCTTCCCAGCCACAACAGACTTCAGCACAGATCCAGCTCCTTTACTGAGCTGCGTCATGTTTTGTGTTCAACGCGCTGCTTCTCAGCTGGAGGTGCACATTGTGATTGACACCTGTGACGTACGCCAGTGTCCCAGATGGTCCCCACCCCAACGCTGTCCTCCAAAACAGCACATCCTCCCGATGGCTGCATGTCGCCGCAGCCTCTGATGAGCATTGTGCCAAGAAAGGGATGGGACGAGAATTTTAAGTGGTGCTTCCTGAATCTGTGGCCTGGATCAGAAGTCCCTAAAAAGGCACTTTCGATAAATTTATCCAAAAATCACAGGCAACAAGGAGCAGGGTGAGGACACATCCTCCAGATGCATAAGGATTTATTAAATATTTAAAGCTGCTACATAGATTTAAAAGGCCAGGTTATTTATTTTTGCTGGGTTGATCAATCATTTGTTTCCCTAAAGAATGCCAGACCTTTAACTACTCATCTGATTATGTCTGCAGCAACCACATTGCTGCTACCCCAGTACTTAATATTTCATCCACACAGCTCCCGGGCAGACTAGGGGCTGCATGAGGCTGATTCTCCAGTGGGACTCCTATTTGCTTTGAGAAGTCATTTTCCTACCCCATTGCACTTAGCTCCCCTCCCCAAAATTAAAAGGTAAAGAAGAGAAATGGAATAATAACTGTTTATTTCTTTTCTTCTCACTTCAAATGGGAGATTTACTTTCAAAACCCCATTAAGGGTTTGATGTGTTTGCTGAAAACTGCTGCTGAGTTAAAAGCACCAGCAAATTACATTGGCCTGCAGCTTCCAGTGGCTGTGAGGCTTCAAGATAAGGCAGAGTTCTTGTCTCCGCTGCAGTGGTATGGTTTGAATTGATACCGGCCAAGCAGCAATTACCTTTCCACATGTTGGGTGGCAGGAGGGATTCTATTATTTGTCAGTCTCAGTGATAACGATAAACAGGTGTTAAGTGCCTGCAGGTGAGCTAGACATGGTACAAGGACAACTGCCCTCAAGTTGCTTCAGCCTAGAAGGGACAAGGCAATGAATCTGTCACGGATTTGGACTCCCAGGTTCATCAGAGATTGGGCGTTCACTCAGCAGCGGTTATTTCCTGCGCCGTCACACACGTTTGCTATTGCTGATTATTTGGTCTAGGTTGAAGCCTATCTCTACATTGATGTGGGAAAAAATGGGGGAGGAAAAATGCCGGTCAAATGAATACATAAGATAAATCATACAACCATACTGGAGCCCACATGGTTTAAATCTTGGGCAGCAGGCACTGGCATTCCTGTAGTCCACTCGGGCTGCTGTACCAAAATACTGTAGGCTGGGGACTTCTAAACAGCAGCCATTGATTTCTCCCAGTTCTGGAGGCTGGGAAGTCCTAGATCAAGGTGCTGGCAGCTTTGGCGTCTGGTAAGGGACCATTTCCTGGTTCTTAGAGAATGCATTCTCGCTGTTCCTCACATGGTGGAAGGGACAAGGAGTCTCTCTTGGGCCTCTTTTTCTTTTTCTTTTTTGTTTTTTGAGACAGAGTTTAGCTCATTACCCAGGCTGGAGTGCAATGGCAGACCTTGGCTCACTGCAACCTCCGCCTCCCAGATTCAAATGATTCTCCTACCTCAGCCTCCCTAGTAGCTGGGATTACAGGAGCCTGCCACCAACCGTGACTGGCTAATTTTTGTATGTTTAGTAGAGACAGGGTTTCGCCATGTTGGACAGGCTGCTCTCGAACTCCTGACCTCAGGTGATCCACCTGCCTTGGCCTTCCAAAGTGCTGGGATTACAGGTGTGAGCCACTGCATATGGCCTTGGGCCTCTTTTATAAAGGCCCTAATGCCATTTATTCAGCTCCACCCTCATGCCCTAATTACCTCCCAAAGGCTCCACCTCCTAATATCACACTGGCAGTGAGGATTTCAACGTATGAATTCTGGGGTATATAAATACATTCAGACCATAGCATGCATAATCTAATTCTATGGGTCAAGGGAAATTTTATCAAAGGCTATTAGACACTGTTCACGGCCATGTCTAGAAGCAGAAGTCTTTGTTTATATTGAAGCTGGAAGAGGCATTTTAGATTTAATATGGTCGTGTCACAGATCTAGAAATTGAAGCCCAGTAAGACTGAAGAGTATCTGAGTGTTTTCACAATGCTCGTGATACATATGTAACCTTCCAACTGTAGGAAGGAAGTAGACGGAACCCTTGTAAGGCAGTTTGAGATCTTCATTCACAAACACACACACAATCCACAGCTTTCTCCCTTTTTTTAACTTAAGCAAGCGTTTCCAGAAGTCAGCATAATCATCTGCCCTGGACATACAATCTAATTAAGATGATTGGCTTAGGAAACAATATTACAGGACAAAAATCCACTGACCTACCTGTTAAAGGAAATGGCATGGGCTCTAAGGGATACAGCATAACACAAGGTGTGCAGGCCCAGTGAGAGCGATCCAGAAGGGAGATGGTGGAGAAACCACACGCTGCTGGCCACGATGTGGCCAGACATCCCAACCACCATCAACACCACGGCAAGCTCTCCCTGGCTGCAGAGAGGACTTTGAACTGATCTCTCCGCTTCTGCTCTGACCCTGCACCCACCTCCCCTTCTAATCCATTCTCAATAAAGAAGCCAGAGAACTTCCTAAAACAGAAATGAGATCACATCATTCTCCCACTTAAAACTCTCCATGGCTTCCCATTGCACTTGAAGCAACTCCTTACCACAGCCTCCAGGGCTCTTCATGATCTGGCCCCAGAAACCCTGCCCAGCACATCACCAACCTTGCTTCTCCACACTCACCTTGGTCCACTCTGTCCCTCAAGCACCCGGGAGGCCCATGCATGAGGCTTGGCCATTTCCTCTGCCTACAGCACTGATTTCCACGAACATTTCTCCGACCACCTCCCGCTCCCTCCGCCACAGCACCCTGGCCCTTCTTCCTTTACACCACACTCGCTCTCCAAGTCATCTCCTTCACTTACTTGAACGTTTATTGTCCTTTTTCTCGTAAAGTGCTTCTGGTGGCCAATGGATCAGCAGGGAAAGAACCCACATGCACGACAGAGTTTGGGGGAGCTCCACATGCGTCTTCTCTCAGGAGGAAGAGCCACGCAGAGGGCAGCCGATGCCCGGCCCGCAGCGTTCAGGGATGAATGCCACACAAGGTCACCCCAGCACGGGGAAGCCCAGTGCTTGCTGCTCTCCCACTCCCTCATACTCAGAGCTTCTCTCACCCTCCAAGAGGGATTTGTGTAAACAATGCATTGCAGTTCAAGGAACTGTTTACAAAATCGAGTTCTCCCAGTCCTTAAGGCTTGGCCCATTTTTGGCAACACCACTTCCCCGTTGGGGTAGAGAGAGTAAACTCAATGCCCACGAGTTTCTAGGCAACAGCTCTATCTCCATCACCCCCAGCCTCTAGAAAGACATTTCCTCACCTCCTCCACCTGAAGGGTGAGGTGCAGGAGGGACATTGACCCTGTCTAGCTTGTCACTCTTGGTGTCTCCAGAAGAACATCCCTAAACCAGGGTCATGCACTAAACAGGTGTGCAGCCAGTCCTCACTGGGTGAGCTGAAAATAGGTAAGGATATTCACAAATGATGTCCACTAAATCAGACACTTAATTCTGGCTTTTGCTTCAGGTCGGTCAATTTAGGAAGATTTACAGTAAGTGGTTCCTCCCATCCTCTGAGTAAATCCCATAATAATTTCTAACTCATTGACTGATTTACTTTGTGCCTCCAGTCACAAAAGATTTGCCGGAACTTTGAAGTAGTTGAAGAACTGGAGATGAAGAGAAAAGATAGATGAGAAAATAATAAAGCCCAGTGAAGACGAAAAATCCACATAAAATGGCCCCACCCAATTGCTAGAGGTCGGCTGTAAACTTGGCTCCACATCTCTCAGTCGCCCAGGCAAACATTATGCACCCAAACAATGTGAGCCTGGGGGCCCCAAGGTGGGCCCTGCTTAGGTATTTTAATGGGTGTCTCTCTGTGTATTTCTCTTAGCCATCAATTGTGATGCTTTTCTTCTTTTTCAGGGCAATGGAGGGCATTACTGCTTTCTCATCTGTCTTTTCTCTTCACTCTAAATTCCTCACTGTGAAGCCTGTGCTCCTTTATGTATTTTTGGAAGGCCGAGCAAATCGTTGCTGACACGAAGCACAGCGCAAACAAAGCTGTCAATAATTTCATCATGTTTGTTTTGTCTTTTTTAAATAGCAAGTCTGATTTTCTTGCCAAAGATTAAGGCCTAACTTTTTAAACAGAATTTTTTTTCAATAAATTGATTCACTCACGTATTCTTTCGGTCATTCATTTACTGTGATTCACTGTGCAGTTACACAGTGGACCTGCCTTCTGCAGGGTGTATAAGCTGTATAGACAGCTCTGGATGGGACAAACAGGCACCCCAGGGGTGACAGAGCAGCAAGGTCCATGGACCCTGAAAGTCCTCATGTGGGAGCGGCAGTGGCATTAAACAAGAATGGTGAGTTGCAGCTTAATTGTGAAGTTATGGCCCTGCTAAGTGGGCCCAGGTCTGAAACAGGGCTCAGAGCAATCTGGAAATCATGTAATTTTTCACCTCAATGAGCATGCAAATGTATTGGGGGAGAAAAAGGAGAAAGGGGTCTTGAGTCAAAGACTTCTGAAAATGATAAGGAGGAAGGATACAGGGGTTTAGGTCACACCATCTCCCTGCCCCTTGCTCAGCACAGTGAAGAGGGTAAGACCCAAGGCAGGGCAGCTGACGCCTGGCCTCAGGAAGCAAGAGTGCCCAGGACTCAAGACTCAACAGAGTGCTACCCGCTAAAGCCACTGGTCACCCTCCTGCTGCTCTGAGCCCTGCTCCAGGATGGTGGGCCAGGGTGAAGACAAGGAGGGACAAGGGGGCATGATGGGAGGATGTAGACAAGCCCCTGCCATGAAGGAGACTCGGTGGAAGGGCAGATGGAGACTTCGGGAGCTGTGCACACCCAGTCTCACCACCTCCTTGAACAAACAGGCTGCATCTCCACCCTGGGATTTTCCAGAGCCATGAGCTTCTCCAGATGCATTGGACATGTCCCAGTCAGACGGCTAGAAGAGACAGTGAGCCAAAAGAACGTTCTAAACCAGAGGGTTTTAAGCAATAAATAAAGAATTTTCTAGAAATGTCAGAAGAGGTGTCCCACAAACATTTGTACCCTTAATTCCAGAAAGCCAGTTCATGCATGACTCCCAGAACATGAAATGCCATCTCTGGGTCTCTACCATAATGTCACTAAGGAAAATCATTCTCAGATCATACGAGTCTTCAAATGACGGGTGCACAGTGCGCACACCCTCCATAATCCTGTGGGATGTAGACACCCTAGATTTCAACCTGGGAAAGATAGGCAATGAAGGGTGGGGTCAGGTGCGATGAGGATCTCTCTGCCCTCCTGGCATGGAAGACCCCAGCTCACTGTTCTACAGAAGGTAAGACGTGGGTGACTACACACTCATCAAGAATTTAGATTATAGAAAGGGAAAAAGCAGCACGTCCCCAAGAAAGAGCATGTATTTTTTCCTTCACATAGTCTTTAATTCCAAAGTCATCTCATTTTCATTACATTTATACATTTAAAATGGTTAATGTTGTACCATGTAAGACACTCACACCCACCTTAAAACTGCACTTTGATTTCCAACTCAATTGCACATATAAATTTGAAAACTGAAGACTGGGCAGATGAGAACAATTTCACAGCCTCCCTCACATAAGCCGCTTTGAAAACCACAGTTGCACTTTAATTCCTTCAATTGCATGTATAAATTTTTAAAAAGTTAATGCCATACTGTAGAGAAGAGCTTTAATTGAGTGTTAACGAGCTGCCAGATCAGCTTCTAGCCAACCCCATTACGCAGCGGGGAGCCTCTGAGGGGTCCCCGTGACACAGAAATAAAAGCATCTAAATAAACCACATGCACCAGCCACCTTCCCATGCAACGTGCATCAGGACTGGGCCCTGGCGTTCAGGTGCTCACCCTTGGTCCTCATCTGTTCTTTGAAAGGAACTGGAATCAGGTGCACACAAAAGCACATCAGCCTCAGAGAGGAGGGCGACTCCGGGTGATCCGAGAATCCGAGACCATTCTGTTTAAGGTGACTGTGCACTGTTGTCCTTTAGAATTCTAGAAGGTAAGGGTCAGAAAGACCCTATGAAGGCTTCTAAGTCTACTGCCTTATTTTGCAAATGAAGAAACAAGAAATTATTTACAGAAAGGGTGGAATGACTTGATCAAGGTCACACAGTTAGTAATCAGAATCAGAAATCAATCTCATGAGTTTTTTAAATTTATAATTCACTGCCACATAGAAACACTTTTAAATTGGGAGTTTTCTTTAACTAAATAAAATATACACATTGTTTAAAAAGACACAAAGGCCAGTGATGTCAATAGGCAGCTCTCTGCCCTACTCACTGCTCCTTCTGATAATTCTCACTTTCCAGAAGCAGCTACTCTCTGCCCTGGAAGCCCCCATTCATGTGGTCCAAGTAGGGCTGCTGGCTTTCCAGGCCTGCTGCACAGCTGAAATCCTTGTCCACTTGCTTCCTGGAAATCTCTTTCACCTCTATCCTATAGTTTCCTGGACTCCAGGTCTTCAGCTTCTGATATTGTTCTAGCTTCCAAATTGCTGCTGGAATACCATTCTGAACCCCAGCACTTTGTCACCGTGTCTGCCACAATTGCAGAGAAGTTTTTAGGCACTTCTCCTTACCAGCATCCTGAACGTTGACAGGGATGGGCCTTGGGGTGGATCTCTTTGATTTCATTGTACTCGGGACTTGTTTGGTCCCTGCAACATGGAATACAACTGCCTTCAGTTCTGCAATATTTCCGAAAGTATTTCTTTGAAAGGTATCTTCTCTTTGTTTGACTTATCTTCTTTCCATGTAACTCTTATTAATTGAAGGATGAGCTTTCTTGATTGATCCACATCTTTTTCCTTCTGTATCTAACCAACTGGATGTTTTGTTCTGCTTTATCAACTTCTTCAAATTCTCCAGTAAATTTTAAAATTTTTTATCATATGGTCAATGGTTAAGAGCTGTTCCTTGTTTTTTGCTTGTTCCTTTTCATAGCATTCTATTCTTCTTTCAGGAATGCAATATTTTATTATGAGACCAATCAGAGGATTATTTTGTAAGTTTTCTTCTGCTTCCTGCATTGTATGTATTCTGTCATTCCTCTTTTAAACTTTGGTTTGCATCAGTCTCTGGTTTTCATATTAGGGCTTTCATAAAGTATCAGGCTGTCTTGTCTGTTCTGTGCTGCTATAACAGAATACTATAGACTAGATAGTTTATAATAAACAGAACTTTATTTTGGCTTCTGGTTCTGCAAGCTAGGAAATGTGAGATTGTGGGGGTGGCATCTGGCAAGGGACTTCCTGCTGTATCATCCCATGACAAAAGGCAAAAAAGGAAGAGAGTGCATGAGAGAGACAAAAGAGAGTCAAACTCATCCTTTTATAAGGAACCCACTCCTGCAATAACACCCACTCCCATGATAATAGCACTAATACATTTATGAGAGCAGAGCTCTCATGACCTAATTACTCTCATTAGACCCCATCTCCCAACACTGTTGCATTGGGGATTTCCACACACATGCCTTTTGGTGGACATATTTGAACCATAGCACTGATGATGCTTGGATCTCCATTCACATTTAGGAGAAAGCCACTAAAAAGCTGATGAGAAGCTTTGTGTGCCTGAGCTATATTGCACGGGGATCATCCGGGCTGTGCACACATATTTTGGTACTCCTCCTTCCAGGCACATGATAGGATTAATGGCAACTGAAGTTAGTTGCAGCCATGTGACTCCTGACCAGTGTCATGTGAGCAGAAGGGATGTAGATTCTCTATTACTCTGCAGTGGCAGCAGCAGACCTCCAGATTGGAACTACATCAGTTTTTGTCTTGATGCAAAGATGACTTAGAGAAGAAAGGGACAGTTGATATGAGTGAGAAATAAACCTGTTAGCATAAGCCACTGAGATTTTAGAATTGCTTGTCACTATAGCACAATGTATACTATACTGAATGATACAGAAACTAATACACAGAAGTGCCACATCAAACACCTGAAATAGATGGCACTGGCTCCATGGTTTGGCAGTGGACAACAAGAAGACCTACCAGGGGCTAGCACAATGGCGATTCATGTTAAGCAATGGGGAACATTTGGTTAAACTTTCACTGAAGACACCTTGTGTTTTGTATAGCTATAAATGAATAACTGAGGCTGGATAATTTATAAAGAAAAGAGGTTTATTTGGCTCACAGTTCTGCAGGCTGTACAGGAAGCAGAGTGAGGGAGAAGCAGACTGAGAGAGGTGGGGTATTACATTCTTTTAAACAATGAGCTCTCACATAAGCAGAGCAAGAACTCACTCATTACCACAGGGACAGCATGAAGCCATTCATGAGGGATCTGACCTCATGACCCAAACCCCTCCCACCAGGCTGCATCTCTAACTTTGGGAATCACATTTTAATATGAGATTAGGAGGGGACAAATATACAACCTCTTATCTTTGGAAACAAATATATGTTATGGTTAATATTATATGTCAACTTGACTAGGCCATGGGGCACCCAGATTTTTGGCTAAACGTTACTTTAGGTGTGTCTGGAAAGGTGTCTCTGGAGGAGACGAACATTTGAATCTCTAGACTGAGCAAAGCAGATGGCCCTCCCCACTATGGGTGGCTTCATCCAGTCTGAAATAGAATCATGTGCTGACCAAGAAAGAATTCTTTTTCTCTGCCTGGCTGGCTTTGACGTTAGTCTTCTCCTGCCTTCAGACTTAAAACATGGACTGGAACTTACAGCTCTCCTGCTTCTCAGGCCTGAATTTGGGCTGGATCTATAACTTCAGCTCTCCAGTGTCTGGGCTTCTCAGCCTCCATAATTGTGTGAACCAACTCCTAAAAGTAAATAAATAAATTAAATAAATAAATAAAAATAAATCTATGGGTCCTGTTCCTCTGGAGAACCCTAACTAATGCAAAACCCAAATAAACTTGTAGGTCTAGAAAACCAGAGTATGAGAAGTGTGCTTTTGTTCATGATAGTTGCATCTGACAAAAAGCCAAAAGCAAAAGATGATGATGAGCTTAGAAAAGAATTTGCAGGCACCCAAGCAGGGATGTAAAGGAACGGAGATCAATAATTTGGTTATTTTCATGGTTGGAAAAAGCATCTGCCACTCAAAGCTACATAGTAATAGAAAAAACTGAGAAAGCCCTAAGAGAAAAAAATTACAGGATGATTATAAATTGATCTTTAACAATCACAAAAGCACAGCCATCACACCCAATACTAAAATTTCTAAATAGACTAAGATGTCCATCAAAAAAAAAAAAAAACAGACATGTCATCCAGAAAATTCCTTCAAATGAAAAAGTGTTTTGGGGAAGAGGTAGAAGGGGTGGCTGTCCCACCAAAGCCTGATCAGGTTTCTCCAAGGTCCCCGTAATTAAATTAAGAGGAGAAGAGGCTCAGAAGCAGAAAGTAAGTGTGTGTGTGTGAATGTATGTGTGTGTGTGTGTGTATACACACACATATATATATATCAAATTTAAGAAGTTTTTCTATGGAAGAACTGCATGTAGCTATTAACACATGGGACTGAGTATAATCAAATAGATAATAAGTTAATCACATTTTTGAGAGGTTCATGTTGAAAAAAACTATCCACCTGGGCTGTGATTCTTTAAAACTTAAAATGACCACTGAGCTCTCATTATCTATGGACAAGAGGTGGGCTGGACAGTGTGCTCAGTTCCAAAGGAAGGCGTGTTTCCCAGCGTCACCTCAGATGAGGAAAGGAGGATAATAGGAACAAGAGAACATTGAAAAAGGTAGATCAAGGGACCACAGAAAACAACAGACAAGAAAACATTCAGGAAAAGGTGTCAAGGTTCAGCTAAAGGACATTTTCCTCTCTGGGACCAGGGGGCCCTAAGTGTGGCTGCCCTGTGAAATCCACCACTCGCTGCTGCAGGACTCCCTTCCCGAGCCTTTCTGAACAAGAGGCTTTCCGAGTTGTTCTCTCCTTCTTCCATGATTATGTATTAGGAGTGTGGAAGGAGGAAAAAACTTGTTTATTTTGTTAGTTGACTTTTTGTTCCTCTGTGTGTATGTGTGTGTGTATGTGGGGTGTGTGTGTATGTGGGGTGTGGGTGTGGGTGTGTGTGTGGGTGTGGGGGTGTATGTGGGTGTGTGTGTGGGTGTGTGGGTGTGTATGTGGGGGTGTGTGTGTGGGTGGGTGTGTGTGTGGGTGTGTGTATGTGGGTGTGTGTGGGTGTGGGTGTGGGGGTGTGTGTGTGGGTGTGTGGGTGTGTGGGTGTGTATGTGGGTGTGTGTAGGTGAGGGTGTGGGGTGTATGTGGGTGTGTGTGTGTATGTGGGGTGTGTGTGGGTGTGTATGTGGGTGTGTGTAGGTGAGGGTGTGGGGTGTATGTGGGTGTGTGTGTGTATGTGGGGGTGTGTGTGTGGGTGTGTGTGTGGGTGTGTGTATGTGGGTGTGTGTAGGTGAGGGTGTGGGGGTGTATGTGGGTGTGTATGTGTATGTGCATGTGTGTTGTGTGTGTGCATGTGTGTTGTAGTTTCCACATATATGGAGATGACTATAGACTGTGTATGAAGAGTTGAAGAAATCTGAGACTCTAGATCCCAAGTCTATGTTTGCCAAAATATGTTCCAATTTGTAAACACTCAACTCACTTTCCTAACATGAGTCTTAGGTTTTAAATATTTTATGACTAAACTCTATCGCACATTCTTANTGTGTATGTGGGGTGTGGGTGTGTGTGTGGGTGTGTGTATGTGGGTGTGTGTGGGTGTGGGTGTGGGGGTGTGTGTGGGTGTGGGGGTGTGGTGTGTGTGTTCTTAGGTCACCAGAATGCTAGCAGCCACAGATAGGCCTAAAATTGGTATCATGTAACTCCAGAGGTTGAGTTTGATGCCAACTAGATGAGGCAGTAGAGTAATCCACCTCAGGAAGAGATAACCATACTTTGCATGTGGAAAGGAGGGTAAACAGAATATTTGGTGACCAGATGGGAAGACGGTTGTCCAAGTTCACAAATATCTCAGTTTTTCTCCTTCCAGGCACATGGTGAATTTTCACTCCCTTACCACCTTTAAAGTGAGTCACGGCCATATGACTTGCTTTGGCCAATGAAAAGTGTGTGGGAATGATACGTGTCACTTCCATGGGGAACTGTAAGAATCAGTGCAAACACTGTTGGTGGGGATGTAAATTAGTACAGTCATTATGGAAAACAGGACGGAGGTTCCTCAGAAAATTGAAAATAGAACTACCATATGATCCAGCAATCCCACTTCTGGGTATATATCCAAAGGAAATGAAATCAATGTGTCAAAGAGATATCTGCCCTCCCATGTTCATTGCAGCAATGTTCACAATTGCCAAGACAATATGGGAACAACCTAAGTGTCCATTGCATATGAATGGATAAAGACATGTGGCATATAAACACAATGGAGTATTATTTAGCCTTAAAAAAGAGAGATCCTGTCATTTGTGACAATATGGATAAACTTGGAGGACATTACGTCAAGCAAAATAAGCCAGGCACAGAAAAACAAATACTGCACGATCTCACTCATATGTGGAATCTAAAAAAGTTGAACTCACAGCAGCAGAGAGTAGGATGGTGGTTCCCAGGGATGGGGGAGAGGGGGAAGTGGAGAGGTGTTGGTCAAAGGATACAAACTTTAGTTAGACAGGAGGAATAAATTCAAGAGGCCTACTGTACTGTTGGTAACTATGGATAATCACAACGTATTGTATACTTGAAAGCCACCAAGAGTAGATTTTGTGTTCTCACCACAAAGAAATAAGTTTATGAGGGAATGGACATATTAATTAGCTCCCTTCAGCCATTCCACAATGTGTACATATTTCAAAACATCATGTCAGACACCGTAAATAAACGCAATTTTTATTTGTCAATTTCAACAAAATTGATAAATAAGTAAATTCAAAAGTTGCTTAGGCAATTACTGTGCAATCCACCACACACTATTTCCTTCTGCCATGATGCTGGCCTATATGCCTAATGACTGCTCCATTCACTCAAGCCTCTGGATGAGGAGTACTTGGAGCAGAAGTCCGGCAAACCAATGATGGCACGTAGCTCAAATGAGAAATAAATGTTCTTTGGTGCAAGTCAGGACCACTAATGGCTTGTTTGTTATTGTAGCATAGCCTAGCCCATGCTGCCTGCTAAGCTTATCAATGGTGGGCTTCACCACAGATTGGAAAAACTGTGGACTTAATTTTGGTTGGGCTATGCTCAGTATCTAAAAATATTTTTTTTAATGTCAGTCTGTTTTTTCAAATAAGTGACCCAACCTCCGACATGGAAGGATTGCTTGCCAGGTTTAGAGAGCAGGATAGGAAAAGACGGTTGGAAGTGTCACTCTTTCATATACAAACTTTCCCTTGGGCCTTCTCTATTTTCAGAACAATGTCTGTCCTCTCCTCCTCTGTGCAAATCTTCCAGTTTCTGCTTGGTAGGGGCAGAGCAGTCACACAGCTACACAGGCTTGGGGAAGCAATCTGGGGTCTAGTGCTTTCTAGCAATCAAGCCTTCTCTTTTCAGCCACAGGGGTACTTAGTACAGCCAAATGCAAGGCCAGGATGTTTCAGTTTGCTTTTTGCTTGCTTCATCACTCTCACACACACACACACGCACATTCACACATATGCACACACTCACACACATGCACAGACAGGCACACACATAAGCTTAGGTTTTAGCTTGCCTATTTTAATGCAGTTACTGTCTTTCATCTGTTTCCTATCTCCTAATATTTATGGTCATTTCTCAAATGCTCTTCCCTCTTTTCTTAATATTTTTGTGTATTTATTGATATTTCTTTCTATTTTATCCTTTACTGTCATTTCAGTGGGCCTTGGGGGAGGAGCCGAGATAAAACCATGTGTTCACACCACTGAGTTTAGCCAAAAATCCCCTACTTGTTACTAATTCCACTTAAAATTCATAACATTACTTGCTGCCATGAGGGAATTAGGCTTATTTATCAGTCAATTCATAAGTATTTACTGAGAAATTCACATACCATATGGAAGATACTGTCATAGGAACATGAAAAAATAGAAGCCAATTTTTTGTATTCAGTAGTCTCAGTCTCTCAGAGGCAGTCTCTTTCTCTCTCTCTCATCTCTGTCTCTCTCTCTGCCCCCCACCCAAGTTCCTAAAGTGTAGCAATAATGTATCATTCATTTTTGTAGCCACAAAACAAGCTCAATAATGATTATTTAACAATCAATAAATGTGGAATATCTATAACACAGTTTCAACCTTCAAAGAACCTCAAGTTTATCTAAAGAATGGATATGTTGGTAGACACAGATGAATAACACAAGGTAGTAGATATTAAGGGAATAAATACTAATGACATCAGGCTGACTTTTTAAACAGCATAAGTTTTTTAATACAAAAATTCAAGCCAGACACGGTGGCTCACGTTTATAATCCTAACACTTTGGGAGGCAGAGACATGAGGATCACTTGAGCCCAGGAGTTCAAGACAAGCCTGGGCAAGATGGAAAGACCCCCATCTCTACCAAAAAAAAAATTTATTTCAATTAGCCGGCATGCACCTGTAGTCCCAGCTACTTGGAAGGCTGAGGTGGGAGGATCCCTTGAGCCTGGGAGGTCAAGACTGTAGTGAGCTACAGTCACACAACTGCACTCCAACCTGGACAACAGAGCGAAACCCTATCTCTAAAACCAAAGCAAAACAAATCAGAGGCTCAGAGAAATTAAGCAAATTGTTTAGCATCACAAGGTATTATAATTAGCATTTATTTATGTATTTATACACAAACTTGATCTTAAAAGGGTTTAATCAGCTAAAGGCAGTTAGCTAGCGGCATAAACAGGGCGCTTGGCACTCAGGTCATATCTTTACTCTTACACAGAATTTCACAGAACTCAAGATTGGCCTTGACTGAGGAGCTTTACAAAAGCTTTAGAGAGGAGGTGGGGTCTTAACAGGAGCCTGAGTGATCAAGAGGATGCATCACTACCCACAAAACAAGCTCTCAATACTAAGTAATTCCAAGAAAGAATGTGAGCACTCATAGGACTGGAGTCATTCTGCCCACCAACCCCCTTTTCTTAGTGCATTTTGTGCCACTATAACAGAATACTACAGACTGGGTCATTGATAAAAAGTAGTTTTGTAAAAAGCTGTTTCTAAAAAACAGTTCTGGAGGCTGGGAGGTCCAGGATCAAAGCACTGACATCTGTGAGGGCCTTCTTGCTGCATTGTAATATGGTGGAAGGCATCATGTGGGAGAGAGAGTGGGAGAGCGGGGTGGTGGGAGATGAACTCACATTTTTGTTATGAACCCACTCCAACCTAATCACCCTGAAAGTCTCCCAATAGTGTTTCACTGAGGATCAATTTTCCAACACATAAACTTTAGTGGACACATTCAAACCATAGCATTCTGCCTCTGGCCCTAAAAATGTATGTGTTAGAAACTTAATCCCCAATGCAACCACATTGAGAGGTGAAACTTTTAAGAGGTGATTACGTCATGAGGGCTCTCCCCTCATAAATAAATTAATGCTGTTATTGAAGGAGTAGATTCATTATAAAAGTATGAGTTCCATCCCCTTCTTTCTCTCTCTCACCTGTGTGATACCTTCTGCCACGTTATGACATAGCAAAAAAAGTCCTTATCAGATACTGGCACCTATATCTTAAACTTCCCAGCCTCCAGAATGGTGAGAAAATAAATTACATCTTTTATAAATCACCCAGTCTTTGGTATTCTGTTATAGTAGCACAAAATGCATGACAATGGCAAATTGGTACTGGAAGTGGGGTGTTGCAATAACAAATACCTGAAAATGTAGAAACAGCTTTGGAATTGCGTAATGAATAGAAGCTAGAAAAGTTTCAAAGTGAATGCCAGAAAAAGCATGTATTTTCATAAACAGAGCATTAAGGGTGATTCTGGTGATGGCTCAGGGGAATAGAAAAGCTGTAGGAAAAATCTAAATTTTCTTAAAGATTACTTATGTGGTTGTGATCAGAATGTTGGTAAAAATATAGACAGTAAAAGTCATTCTGATGAGGTTTCAGATGGAAATGAAAAACAAGGTATTGGAAACTGGAGGAAAGGTCATCATTGTCATAAATTAGCAAAGAACTTGGCTGAATTGTGTTCATGCCCCATAGTTTTATGGAAGGCAGATATTTTTCACTGTGTTGACCAGGCTGGAGTACAGTGGTACAATCACAGCTCACTGCAGCCTTGACCTCCTGGGCTTAGGTGATCCTCCCACCTCAGCCTCCCAGGTAGCTGGGACTACCAGTGCATGCCACTATGCCCAGCCAACTTTTTGTATTTTTCACAGAGATGGGGTTTTGCCATGTTGTTCAGGCTGGTCTTGAACTCCTGGGCTCAAGTGATCCTCCTATCTCGGCCTCCCAAAGTACTGGGATTACAGGCATGAGCACCCAGCCTGGGAGTAAGAATTTAACAGTAATGAACTAAGATATCTGGCAGAATAAATACCTAAGCAAAATATTGAAGGAGCTTTGTGGCTACTTTTAACTATATATAGTAATATTCAAGAGGAAACAAAGGATTCAAAGATAACATTTATAATTAAAAGAGAAGCAGAGAGGAAAGATTTGGAAAATTTACACCCTGGCATGTAAAGAGTGAACGGCATCTTTAGGAGCGCAAACCAAGGGTATGGCCAAGTGACCGTTTGCAAAAAGAGATTACTACAGACAGAAAGAAGCAAAAGTTATTATCAAGAAACACCTCAAAGGCATTTCAGAGGTCTCTGGGGCTTCCCTTCCCATCTAGGACCTTAAAGGCAAAGTCTCCAGAGAGACATCTGCAAGACATCAGCATTTGCAGCCTGGGGTTTCCTCAAGTGTCTGCACCCACTTTCTGGCACAGTGCTCTTGGGGCTCCCCAGCCATAGCTTGAGTGGGCCCAGCCACGGCTCTGGCCACTACTCTGGATGGTACAGACTACGGACTTCGGCAGTGTCCACTCGGGGCTAATTCTGCAGACCAAGTATAGCCGAGATAACTCCTTAGAGCCCATCAGAGAAAAGATTTGCACAGAGGCTAGGTCCTTCTAAATGCCTATCTGCAAACTTCTCTGGTGTTAAAATCTGGTCTGTGAACTCCCACCCAGACGGCTCCAGCCCCATAAGGACAGGAGGCGCCTTTCAAACCCGCCTGAACTCCCAGATGGGAGTGGGAAGCTTGAGTCAGAAGCTGGTGAGAGGCTGAAGTGCCCTGAAATAACAGTCTTCGAATGGGTTGAAAATCCTCACTCCAATGGTCTGATTACCAAGACTTCAATGGCTCATCTACTAGCTGTTAAGGTCCCAAGAGTTTCAGGCTTCCACTCCTAATCTGGGTTGAAATTAGCCATCAAGAGCAGACGTGTGAATCAGGCAGGAAAATCACAGTCAACCTGCACAAAATGAGGAGTCCAGAATACAATTGCCCTAGCCTCTCCATTTTGGTTCATAATTTTTGCACTTTAATTTTCAAAGTCTCTAACAAAATGAATAGCCAGGATTTTTTGAGTCTTGAATACCCCGGTTCTTCTAAATCAATGGGTGAGATTGGATAGGTTCAGCCAGTGCAAGAAGTAAAGTATGGAAGATGTGAGATAAAGCCAGTGGGAAAGGGGTAGAGGACCCTTCAGAGACAGGAGGAGACTCCGTGGCTGGAGACCCACACTGGCGTTCTCTATTCCAGACAGCAGTGTAAGATGCTTTACAGACGTTATCCTAGTTTTTCCCCACGAGAACACCTGAAGGTGGGATTCACAGGTGAGAAAATGGAGGTTCCGAGTAGCTAATTGACCAAATAAGATAACTGTAGCAAAACTAACATTTAGCTCCAGGTGTCTCTGATTCAAAAACTTATATTATTTCCCGCACATCACACAAGAAGAAAAGCACCAAGTGCCATAACTTCAAACCATATCCATGACAAGCCACTTCATCTCACTGTCTCCCATGATAAGGGTTCAAACTGGAGAAAGCCTTAAAATACGGTACTCCTGGGATGCTACTCCGGGTCAATTCTTTTTGCTATTTTAGAGTTTAAAATTTGAACGGGTGAAGAGTTGGGGGAGATCTCTCCTTCTCTCCCTCTCCCTGTCCCTTCCCCGTCCTTTTCTCTCCTCCCCATGGTGGTGAAGTCACTCCGTTTTGCCAACTCATTTCCCCACCCCACCCCAGCTCTTACAGTCTTTCTTGCCTTCTGATCTTCAGCAATGTATTCATGTATTCATTTAAAAGTTCTGTCTGTGCTGAAGCCGGTGCTGCTTGTAATTGCTGGCGGCCAAAAGCTGTTCTGTTTTTTCTGGCTGAGTGTACCAGGCAATCATCATCTGTAATTATTTCGAGTCTTGTTACAGATGGAACTTCGAGGTTTTCAGTCTTAAACAGAATTCATTATTCAAATGTCTCTAGCACTGACAGTAAGGGGTATGGGGCAAAAAACTACAGAAGGTTCAGAAGAAGAGGACTGGCCAGGCCATTGAACACCCCAGTGGCTAAATGTAGCTTTTAGTCCCAGATCTGGAAGCCTGGTCCTCAGTGCTCATGCCACCCTCTCACACTTGGGACTAGTTCCTTCCTGTTAGTCTTCAGTTTCTTCGCCTCAGCATTTACCAGAGACACAAACGTGACCTCACACGTCTCCCTTCTCCACAGAAGACCACACCAGGTGCATCCTTAGCTCATCGATGTATTGGTTTGGGGCCAAAGTAATTGCAGGTTTTGCCATTGAAAGTAACGGCAATTACTTTTGCACCAACCTAATAGAAGCACAGTCTTTCTCAGTCAGAACCCACCTCAGGTTAACAGTGAGTTTCCTGGAAACAGAACTCTGTTGAGAGACGGTAACCTCAAAGCTCTGAGGAAGATAAGCAGTTCTCAGTGACATCAGCTCCCCTGATCCCAACCTCAGTCCAGCTTTAGAAATCTGCAGTAGCAGGCACCTGTCTCCCAAGAAGCCTCATGAGGAGGCGAGAGAAGTGCCACCCAACCATCCAATGGGTTCCTCCGTCTTAGAGGGACAGAGCCTTCAGAAGGGGGGAGCGGCAGGCAGAAAACCTCCGGCCAAGGTTCCACCTCTTAGGGCCACCCCCCCACACCCCGCGCTGGCCAGAGTTACAGAGACAGCAGCTGTAGGAACAGGCTCTGCAGGAAAAGGTGGGGGCGGCAGTTCTTTAGAGACTGGGCCCTTTGTCCTAAAAGTAATACTGCTCCGAGGAGACTCCATCAGCACATCCCTCCACCCCCATTCCAAGATGGCAGGAGCAGCATGCAGATGGCATCTGTCCATCTCCTGTTCCAGAAGAAAGAACAAAGTGCCCAGTGCGGACCCAGAGAGTTACCCAGAGAGTAAGACGCCCTGTGCACTCAGAGAAATGCCTTCTGCTTCTAGAGATAACTGCATCCCAGACGCTACCGCTTCCTCTGCTGCTCTGGGAATTTCTGACTCATCTTCAGTGCAGCTCCTGCCACACCCCAGGTTCAGTCTCAGCCTTGGCCCTGTAATTCCAAGTGCTGGATGCAACTCTGGCTTGTATAGTCAAAGTTCTCCCTGTCTCCCCGCTCCTCCTCCCTTTTCCCTTTCTCTCCCTCTCTCACTCTCCCACTCTCTCTCCCTCTCTCTTTTCTCTCTCCTTTTCTCTCTCACATACACAGACTTTCTCCACCCCCATCCTTCTCACCCAGCCCCCCTTACTCCATCTCTGTCTCCCTCTTTCCCCTCCTGCCTTTCTCACCCTTTCTGCCTCGCTTCCTTTCTCCCTCCCATTTCTCACTTACTCTCCCTGCTCCACACACTCCTTACCCTCCTTCCACACACACGTGTCCACACTCTCTCATCGGCCCCTTCCCTCCCTATCCACATCATGCAGGGACCTGGGAATGGGCCCTGGGCTGAAGGAGGCCTCGGGGATGGAGCTAGAGCAGCGAGGCAGGCAGAATGGGGTGAAGGCAGGAGGAAGCAGCAGCAGGGAGAGGCAAAAACAGATGGCGCAGCAGCTCTGGCTGTACAGGCACGGGCAGCCCCCAGGCCTCTCCCGCTGGGCGACGTCTGCACCAGCCCATCACACACAGCTCCCTGGGTGGCTTCAATCCACCACAGTGGCAAGCCTCCAATCAACCTGAAGGTGTCAATGATGGCCCTACTGTGTGTACAGCACTCGCTATGTAAGCAAGCAGACAAGAAAGTAATTGAGGAGGCCAGACACTCTTCCAAGTGAGCGCACTGCAACCTGAATGGGGCCTCTACGATGCCACAAATGGCTGATGGGCAGATCTCACGCTCCGTGTGGACCAACTCTGGAGGACTGTGCTCCCTGTTCTAAGTTGAAGTGAAAGATGGGAACCCATGATTTTCTGTGTTCCTCTCTTTATCAGATGATAAATAAAGAAACGGTAACTAGGTAATATTTGATAGTAGAAGCCACCTATGAAAAGAGTTGTTGTTGTCATCAGAAGGGAAATGAACAAATGGTTTATCAGAAGGCAAATGATTTATTAACCGTCTGTGTGTCAAGCACCGTGCTCAGAACGTAATACATATGATCTATTTAATCTTCGTAAGAATCATGTTATGTAAATATCTCCATTTTACTGCTGAAGAAACTGAGTCTGAAAGGTACATAACTTGCTGCTAAGTAGCAGAGGAGAGCTTGACTTTAGGTCTTGCTGAGGTCAAAATCTAGACACTAGATGAGCTGTGTCTCAAGCTGTGTGCTCACGCGCCCCTGCGCCCAGCACCTCACATATCTCCCAGCAAAGGTGCTGGACAGTGCAGCTAGATCCCTGCTCACAAAAGCTGTAGCATTACATTGGGATGATAAGAATACACCTGAAACAATCAAATACCTATATGTGAAAATATATGATCAAATCCCAATGTGAACAATATATATCCCAGAGATCAGAGGGTTCTGTGGCCTGGAATGACTGACTAGGTATCCTTCGTTCACGTGAGCTGCTCTAACAAAATATGATAAACTGGGTAGTTCACAAACCACAGACATTTATATCACAGTTCTGGAGGTGGGAAGTTCAAACTCAAGTTGCCAGCATATTTAGCGCCTGATGAGGGCTAGATTCCTGGTTCACAGACAGTGCCTTTTTGACACATCCTCGCATGGTAGAGGGGGCTATGCAGCTCTCTGGGATTCCTTTAGTTAGGGTACTATATCCATTCATGAGGGCTCTGCCCCCCAGGACCTCATCACCTCCCAGTGGCCCCACCTCCTAACACTGGTGATTAGATTTCAACATAGGAATTTTAGGAGGACACACACGCAGACCACAGCACTAGGCTTCTTGATGAGAGGACATTCGCTGAGCCCTGAGTGTGGAGAGGTGGAATCCACAGCAACAAAGGCCAGGGAAGGGAAGGCAGCAGCACAAGCCCAGGCTGGCTGGGAACAGCACTGTGTGGTCTGGGGAGAGGGAGCCCCACATAGCTAGAGAAGACGGGGAACATACCCAGCAAGTGGGAGATGCCATGCCGCAGACATCAGGGAAGACCCTCCTGCAAAGCCACCCCAGGGACAGACTGAACTCACCTGGTAAGCAACAAGGGACCACTTTTAGGTAGAGGAGCCCATAAGGCAGTAAACTTACCTTCAAGAAGACTAAACAGGCAGTGGTAGGAAAGTAGCAGAATAGAGAACAGCAAGGAGACCATTGCAATAATCCAGGTATGAAGTGAAAGCTGGAGCTAAGGTGGCAGAGGCAGAAACAATAAGAATGTAACAGATATGAAACATGTTAAAAAACAATAGGAGTTGAGGACTTCAGGGGATGACGGAGCAAGAGAAGAAGGTTGGGGAAACAGGACTTGGGCAGTAGAATGAACACAGGGAGTCGCTGAGGGTCAGAGAGGATAAAGGTGGTAAGCGGGAGGCGAGTTGTGAACCCAGACACTGAATTGCCAAGCGTTTGTTGAACACTTCATTTGACACAAAGGACGGTACTCGGCATCTAGTTGGGAAGATAAAATATATACATATGAAAACAACCGGAACACAAACTACATATGGAACAGATGAACAAACGGAAAATGCTGTGGTGTCAACGCTGTATATAAATACCAGAATTGCATTTGTAAAGGGAGGAAGGTAAGGTTCAGCAACTTTTCCTGCATTTAAGAATAAAAGAATAAATTGGAAAAAAACTGAACACTGTTCTTTTCTTCTCTCATTCTTTCTCTTAATCCCTACCTCTTCTCCCTCTCCTCCCTGCTGCCTCTGCCTCATGAATTTTCATGCTCACACTACCAGGAAATCAGACAGCAGGCTTCAATGACCTTTGGTGGACTCCACATCTTTCTTTTCTTACCACACCCAATTTTCACAGAATTTGTTTTTGTTTAGTGGGTGGCAGTTCTGAGTTGGGGTCTGCAAACAGATGTTTCTCCCTTCTGACGCCTGAGAGGTTTCAGGCGTGCAGGCCGGACAGGGAATAGGGCAGACATGGATAATAGTGAATAGCACTAAAGCAGTTTGGGTCTGTGAGCTTTTCCTTTATCTTTCCTTGAGAATCTTGAGAAGTCAAAGCAGCACATTCCTAGCTGGGCAGTGGGAGGCCCTCACGCCTGCCTTCGGGGAGGGAGCTGGCCCCAGAGAGGTGTCCAGGGAAAGGTCAAGATCAGTCCAAATTCAGGCGAGCAGTCACAGGGAAGAATTCAAGACCAGAGGCAGGGAGGCTTTTTTGTTTTCTTTTATTTTTTCCTTTTTTTTTTTCACCATTAATTAGAAGTCCTTTTTTTTTTTCCTACTTTTCACTTTATTCATTTTCTACTTTTTTTTTTTTTTTTTGGTAGAGTTTTTTGGTGGTTTTGTCGTTGCTGGTGGTGGTGGTGGGCTTTTTTGTTTGTTATTTGTTCGTTTTTGGTATGTTGCCCTAGCCTCAAACTTCTGGGCTCAAGAAATCCTCCCGCCTCGGCCTCCTAAAGTGCGGGGATTACAGGCATGAGCCACTGCATTCAGCCTAAGGGAGGCCTGAAAGCTGAATGACACAATGATCAGGAAATCAGAGCTGGCAATACTGGAGAGCCCAGAGAGGCAATATCACAGGCATCAAGGAGCTTTATCCAGTAAGATCGAGGCCCTACACCCAGACTGGAAACCGGAAGAGAGTTCCAGCTCAGCTCCAGGGAGGAGAGTGGCAGGAAGGTGTAGAGCCACACTCCTAAGAAGGGCCAAGGGAATGATAAAAGTCATTTCCACAGTGCATTCAGCACTGCCCTCTGGACAATGCCAGGCTCTTTATTGTGGCAACTAACTTTAAATGACAGCAGTCACAATAGCGCAATGAAGTAGCAGCAATAGCCTCACATTGCAAAGGAGGAAACAGACTCATAGCGATTGATATCTTGCCTAGGTGCAAAGTTGAGACACCCATCTGGGAAAGAGAGAAAGGCCAGAGAGAAACTACAAGAGCTAGAAAAAGACCTTGCTCCTAGAAGTGGAGGTAACACACAAAGTCCAGACAAACAGCCAGATGGCTCCATGTCAAGCCACAACCACCCTTTCAGAAGGCCTGAGCGTCTCTCCAGCCTAGATCAGGATTAGGTTTGGCTCTTGGAGTTAGCTGGGCCCGCACATGGGGACCAAACTCACCTCGCTGAGAATGAAACACACAAAGTAAAACAACTTTTGAAAGTCCCTTCCAGAAATATGGTCTTAGAATCCAAGGGTCCATAGTGGGACCTAGAATACAAGAGAAGATCCCTCTGAAAGTCCCTTCCAGAAACATGGTCTTAGAATCCAAGGGTCCATAGTGTGACCTAGAATATAAGAGAAGATCCCTCTGAATCTAGCGGTGGCTCTAGTTAGCTCTAGAGGAGTAAAAAGAGGAGGAATTTCTTTATTCAGCGTGACTTCTGGAGAAAAACTCAATGGCCAGCCACAGCTGAAGGATCCTGAAGGCAACTGTACAACTGTGGTAACTCCAAGCCAGTTTGTAGTACAAGAGGTAGGCAGGATCTCCCAGGGAGAATATAGATATTTTATAGCCTTATTGCTGTGCATCTGTAGGTATCACCGAATTCTCTGGGCCCCTTCCATCTCTAGTATTTTTTGAGCCATGACATGTGTAAGATGATTCTGCCAACATATTAGCAAATGATTCCCATTAAAGAATATTTATTAAACTCGCTACTNTCTAGCGGTGGCTCTAGTTAGCTCTAGAGGAGTAAAAGAGGAGGAATTTCTTTATTCAGCGTGACTTCTGGAGAAAACTCAATGGCCAGCCACAGCTGAAGGATCCTGAAGGCAACTGTACAACTGTGGTAACTCCAAGCCAGTTTGTAGTACAAGAGGTAGGCAGGATCTCCCAGGGAGAATATAGATATTTTATAGCCTTATTGCTGTGCATCTGTAGGTATCACCGAATTCTCTGGGCCCCTTCCATCTCTAGTATTTTTTGAGCCATGACATGTGTAAGATGATTCTGCCAACATATTAGCAAATGATTCCCATTAAAGAATATTTATTAAACTCGCTACTAAGTGGCCTGCGCTATGCTAGTGAGTGAGCAACTAGACAAGTGAGTTAGTGACAAAATGCTCCAGAACCAAAGAGGAACTGTGACTTTCTCTGTACACAGGACTCTGACGCCAGACCCATATTCTTAGCATTTCTGCAATTCAGTGGTAAGTAAACCACACCTTCTTTTCTCATGTAGTTCAAGAAAACCAATTGGTTCTACCAGAATCTTTGCCACTTAGTAACACTGACTTTCTCTTATATGTTTATTTTTTAAAAACTGTGAGAGCCCTGAAGAAACGCAATGAAAATGTTATAATTATTTCTGTTGACTTGTTTCCCTCACCCTCTATTAAAAATCTATCTATGCAAATTTGAAGAAGTCTCAGCATTCTCATGAGCCTGCTGCCTCCAACGAGGTCCAACATATTTGCTTTATGGAAATGTGTCGGTTGGCTTCCTTTAAAAATTATTGTTATTTGATTTTAAAGGACTTTTTTCCTCACTTCTCTCTCAAATTGGCAAAATAATTAATTAGTTGCAAAGCGTTTTGGTCTTTGTGTGTTTCCCTTCCTTTCTGGACCAGATTGGGAAATCAATATGGAAGAGTGTGACAGAATCAGAAATGCAAAGAAGTGCCATTCTCCTATGAGTCACTATCAGATATGATGAGATCCCCAGGGCTGGCTAAAGGGGCTAGGCCCAGATTTTCATACTATCTTGAATTAATTTTCAGTAATTCTTCCAAAATCATCAAAGCACTTCTTTGCTCTAGAAATATCCCTGGAAGACAGACGGAGAGTCTGTCCTGCAAACAAGAAAGTAGGGGTCAGAGGGCACAGCCTGCACTCGGGTCTTGCCGGGGCCACATTCCTCAACAGGGGCTTGGAGAACTGGTGTGCACCCCGCTCACTGGCAGCAAGTGCTGACCCTGCTCAGCACTACACAACAGAGTGGTTCTGTGTTTCCGCCTGAAGCTTCTCTCTACCTCACTGGGATGTCCTCTCCCCTGATATTGGATACACTTCTTTAGTTAAAAACAACCAACCAGGCCGGGCACGGTGGCTCACGTCTGTAATCCCGGCACTTTGGGAGGCCGAGACGGGCGGATCACGAGGTCAGGATATCGAGACCATCCTGGCTAACACGGTGAAACCCCGTCTCTACTAAAAAAGACAAACAAACTAGCCGGGCGAGGTGGCGGCGCCTGTAGTCCCAGCTACTCGGGAGGCTGAGGCAGGAGAATGACATGAACCCGGGAGGCGGAGCTTGCAGTGAGCTGAGATCGAGCCACCGCACTCCAGCCTGGGCGACAGAGCGAGATTCCATCTCGGAAAAAAAAAAAAAAAAAAAAAAAAAAAAAAAAAAAAAAAAAAAAAAAAAAAAACAACGAAACAAGCTTAAGAAGAAGAAATGTATTTATAGAACGAACACTGGCAAGCCTTACTGAAAGCCATCGACATCTAAGCCTCAGAAAGGCCAGGATGAATCATAGCATTTCTTGGATGTGGCCCTGGGCAGCTCAACTCTGACCCTTCTTTGTTGCCTCATCTTCCCTGTAGTCTAAGACAGACTGTCTTAGGCTGGCCTGGCTTGGGTTACATACAGCTTTACCCCTATACTCAGCAAGACAGCGTTCTCCAATGGGCAGCCCCACTAGAAGCCCAAGGCATGGGGAAGGGTCAGCTCTCAAAGGAGGCGTCGGTACATGCTGTTACCACAGGTAAGAGGAACAGGAAATGGGTCAGGTATCCAGTGTGCCTGTGTTCCAGCAGACGCGGATGCCCAAGCGTCTTGCCTGAAGATCACAGCATGAGGGAGAAGCCTGGGTTCCCGCCTGTCCCCTGAGACCTTCCTCATCAGGTGCCTTCCTCCACACCTGCTAGTGAGCCCTGAGAGTTGGATTCAACAAGCCTCCCTCCCAAGGAGAAATAATGTCCCAGAATCCCTCATCACTGAATGGCCTATCGGACAGAGAGGGGAATGAAGCAGAGAGAAAGGTAACAAGCCAGCTCTCCATCCATTCAGATTCTCCATGTCTCACTTTCCCAAACACCACCTCATTTTGCTCCTTTTGTCGGCTGCTAGTCCCGCCAGGTCTTCAGTATTTCCTGATTGTCCACATAGCTTTGTTTTCTTGCTGGGAACTGATTTGCCAAGTGTGCTGGGAGTCCCAGGCAGTGGAGAGTCAGCATTAATTCATCCTCTCATTTATTAGTGGTTCAATTTTTCTCCCTCGAATCTCTTTTTTCCTTAATATAATTCAACTGCAAAAAGACTGCCTGAGCCTCCACAGGCAGCTTTTCTGGCACTGTGGAGTGAAGCCTTTCTTCTATTGTGATCTTGATCTTCCCCTCCCGGCTTTCACGGAGGAAGTACATTCTGTGACTCGGCTGTCCTGCATGTTTCCAAAAAGACGTGTTCTTTTGCCTGGAGATCTTGCCGTAAGTCATCTTTTGTGAGGCGAAGCTGAAGGGATCTTATCCCTGCATTCTTTCTTCTTCAAAAGGAATAGTAATCTTATGCACTTGCAAAGACAAAAAAAAGTCCCTCAGAAGACCTCAGCTTTGCCTTCACTCTTCTTGAAGTTTCTCAGTAGTTTTCCCCGATTTCCAAATCTTGTTTTAGAGAGGCTAGCCACAGAGTAGCACCTGGAGACAACTGGATTCTATGGTTCCCAGCAGGGTCCAGGGCTGTCTCCTGATCTGCCCAACAATTTTTATTCGGTTCTCGCATAAAGGTACACAAAAGTGTGGTTATTTACATTGTAAATGACCTACAGGTGAGAGGTGCAAGAGAAACATGGATATTAGCACTGGTGACTGACTAGCTAAAATTTCCAACAAAACCTAATCATATAAAATGTAATAGATTAAAAGGTGAAGTACTTCACATGAGTCAAAAAAAAAAAAAAAAAAAGGGAAAAGAAAAACAGAAGCCTATTCTATGAGATAAGAGACGGGTGGCTTTGAAGCAACTCATGGGAGGAAGACTGAGACATTGGCACATGATAAAAAAAGGCTATGAGTAAACATGCTTGCTCAGTTATCCATTGCTGTGTAAGAAGCCCCCCTGATGCCAGCAGCATTTTTTTTTTTCAGAAATTAACAAGCAGATTGTAATTTTTTTTTTTTTTATTATACTTTAAGTTCTAGGG
>NW_016805314.1:3501781-3571193 GCF_001698545.2 Rhinopithecus bieti
TTTTTTTTTGAGACAGAGTCTCACTCTGTTGCCCAGGCTGGAGTGCAGTGGCACAATCTTGGCTCACTGCAACCTCCACCTCCTGGGTTTAAGTGATTCCCCTGCCTCAGCCTCGTGAGTAGCTGGGACTACAGGCATGCACCACCACACTCAGCTAATTTTTTTTTTTGCATTTTTAGCAGAGATGGGGTTTTGCCGTTTTTGGCCAGGCTGGTCTTAAACTCTTGACCTCAAGTGATCTGCCCGCCTCGGCTTCCCAAGTTTGCAGGCGTGAGCCACCACGCCTGGCCCAGATTGTAAAATTTATATTTATATGGAAATACAAAATCCAAAACAAGATGTCTCTTTAAATGACAAATTTGGAGTACTCATGGCTCTGGGTTTCAAAACTTATGGTAAAGCCACAATTACGAAGGCAGCATGGTACTGGCATGGGGAAAATAATATAGATCAGTGGGACAAAATTGAGAGTCCAAAAATAAATCCTTGTGCTTGCAGTCAACTGATTTTGACAAAGGTGCCAAGGGAATGCAGTAACGAAAGAATCGTCTGTTTAATAAATGGTGCTGGCACAACTGGATATGCACAAAAATGAACTCACACCCTTGCCTCATACCATACGCAAAACATAACTCAACAGATTGCCCCAAGACACATGCATGGGAATGCCTTTTTCCATAGGCTCCAATGGAGTAGAATTAAAACCAACAGATGGAGGCCATGTGCGGTGGCTGACGCCTGTAATCCCAGCACTTTGGGAGGCTGAGACAGGGAGATCATGAGGTCAGGAGATCGAGACCATCCTGGCTAACACCGTGAAACCCCGTCTCTACTAAAAAATACAAAAAACTAGCCGGGCGAGGTGGCGGGCGCCTGTAGTCCCAGCTAGTCGGGAGGCTGAGGCAGGAGAATGGCGTGAACCCGGGAGGCGGAGCTTGCAGTGAGCTGAGATCCGGCCACTGCACTCCAGCCCAGGAGACAGAGTGAGACTCCATCTCAAAAAAAAAAAAACCACACACACATGGAAACCACAGGAAAAAAAGATTAAGACACAAGGCAAGGAGGAGCTTCCTCATCAAATAAGGAGGTGTTAAAATCTTCATACATCAGAAAATTTGAGAATGCGAGGAATTACCCTTTGGCAGTGAGATAACCAAAAGTAACAAAGCGTCCCACTCAGAACTCATTAACTGCGTTGCTGAAATCTCCTATCTACTTGCTGCTTTTGACCCATGTGACCTATCAATTGTGAACAATGGTATGTAGAAATCTCCCACGATGAAAGTGGATTTATCAATTTCTTGCTGTAACTCTATCAATTTTTATGTCATAGATTTTGAAGAACTTTTATTAAAGGTATACACATCCTTTTAATAAACTGAACATTTTTTTTTAACCAGGTAATGATCCTCTTCATCCTTAGAAATGCCTTAAAGTCTTAAATCCTCTCGTTTTCAACCTTTGCATGTTACCTTACATATAGGCAACTTCTATTTAGGTTCAACAATTTGTTCCTGACTATCAGGCATCCTACACAAAAACAAGTATCAGAAGTGCAATCTGCATTATTTTGTTTTTACAATAATATACTACACATCAACCAAAAATAAATTACGTAGAGTAGTAAAATAGCTGATCTATTTCCTAAAATATAAATATACACAATAAAATGCCTATATGCCTATAACAAACTTGTTAGGTTAAAGAATATTTAAAACATTGCTTCTCAATGATCAAAACTCAACATGGCTATTAACAAAACGTTTCCTCATTCACAGTAATATCCCCCTCCGTTTGATCATTTTTCTTCTTCATTTTGCTTCCTGTTCCACAATTTCCTTCAACATTTTCTCAACTTTCCTGGGGACTTACCTTGCGACACTAAGCTAAATATCAAAGACACTGGAGAGACATGTCAGTTGAAGTGTACAATGGCAGAGAATGACTCAGCTAAGTCTAACTCTGAGATGCCTTTCAGCAACATCCAAAATGAATGTTCTTCTTGCTACCACTTGTCAAGATTTTCAAAATCCCTACACATGATTCCACCAATTGTATTAAGAAACTAACTTGTTATTTTTATTAAAATCATTTTACAAAGAATTGAGTTGAATTTGATGGGTATAAATATAAAATTTCCCCATAAAATATTGAATGAAAAATGTTATACGAGGAGGTATGTATGTTCTATAAAGTTTGGTTAATAGGAGAACTTTCCACTAGAAATATTCGAATTGGTGAAAAAAATCTGCAACTACACCTGTATGTGGATGTTTCCTAATCCAATCTATCAATATTTGTTTTATAAATGATGAGTTTAGTCTATTCATACTTATTGTTATATTTATATATTTGAACCTATTTCCACCACATAATTTACTTTTTTGGTTTATTCTACATTTTTCTGAATTTATCCATCTATTCTTACTTTTCTAAAAATATTATTTTCCTCTAACCAAATAGAACTTACATTCTTTGATATCCTCTCAACACCCATCATATTTCTATTACTCTACGTATTTAATTCTATATCACAACTGATGTCATTCTAAATATACATAGAAGAAATATTGAGACAACTGTACTATAAATGAGGAAGGAAGAGGGACATAAAAGGAGGTAAAGTTTCTATACTTAATTTGAATGATGAAATGGCAACGCTAGTAGATTGTGGTAAATTACATGTACAGAAAATGTGAATTTTTACTCTGAATTGATCATTCCACACTGTATACAGGTATCAAAATATTATGTGTACCCTCAAAAATATGTACATCAATAATATACTAATAATAAATACAAATAAATAATTTTTAAAAAATAAAATGTAAATCATAGAAAACCGCTAAAAGAATGTACATTGAAACACACTCAGAAACAGTACAGATAACTCAAAATAAAATTCCAAAAAATGCTTAAGTAACACAAAAAAAGCTGAGAAAAGAAAACAAATAAATGAAAAATGGGAAAACAAACAGAAAACAAAAAAATAAAATATTCTTAAGCCCTAACATGCCAATAATTGCATTAAATCTAAATGTTCTAAATACACCAATTGAAAAGAAATTGGCAGAGTGAATTTTTTTTAATGATCCAACTATTTGCAGTTTAAAGGAAACTCACTTAAATGGAGCAACATAGCAAGTTGAGAGAAAAAGGATGGAAAAAGTTATATAGTAAAAATGTTAATCAAAAGATATCAGGAGAGCTAGATTAATATTTGATAGTGTAGACTTAAGTGAAGAAAATTACGAGAGACAGAAAGAGACATTATATATTGATATAAGAATGAATTTACTGGCTGGGCACAGTGACTCATGCCTGTAATCTCAGCACTTTGGGAGGCCAAGGCGGGCGGATCACGAGGTCAGGGGATGGAGACCGTCTTGGCTAACACGGTGAAACCCCATCTCTACTAAAAATAAAAAAAATTAGCCTGGCGAGGTGGTGGGCACCTGTAGTCCCAGCTACTTGGGAGGCTGAGGCAGGAGAATGGTGTGAACCCAGGAGGCGGAGCTTGCAGTGAGCCGAGATCATGCCACTGCACTCCAGCCTGGGCAACAGAGCAAGACTCCGTCTCAAAAAAAAAAAAAAGAATGAAGTTACTAAAAAAAAACAAAAACAAAAAGGAATCTTAAATCTGTATGCACCAAACAACAGAGCTGCAAAATATGTAAAGGAAAACTGATAGAAGTAAAAAAATAAATAGACAAATTCACAATTATAGTTGGAGACTTCAACACTCCTTTCTCAACAACTGATAGAACAACTAGTGACAAGATAAGTAACAATATAGAAGAACTTGACAACACCAATACCAACAGAACCTAATAGAACACTCCACACAACAGTAGAATATGTATTCTTTTCAAATATCATACAAATTGTGTTCTCCAGTTACAGTGAAATAAAACTAAAAATCAGTAATAGAAAGAGAACAAGAATATCTTCAGGCATTTGGAAACTAAAAAACACACTTACAAATAATCCATAGGCCAAAGATAATGTCTCAAGGGAAATTTAAAAAACACATTTAACCAAATGAAAATGAAAATACAACGTATCAAAAAATGTGGGGCATAGTTAAAGCAGAGTGAAGAGTGAAATTTATAGCACTAAATGCATTTGTCAGAGAAGAGGAAAAGTCTCAAATCAATAATCTAAATTACCATCTCACATGGAAAATGGCAAAAATACCCAAAGCAACTGGAAGAAAGAAAATAATAAAGATAAGAGCAGGAACCAATGAAATTGAAAACAGAAAACCAATGAAGAAAATCGATGAAATGAAGAGCCGATTCTTTGAAAATCAATAAAATTGACAGAGAAGACACAAGTTACCATATTGGGAATGAAATAGGTTACATCAACGCTGGCCCTGCAGACATCAAAAAAATAATAAGAGAATATTATCAATAATGCTACATATATAAATTTCACAACTTAGATAAAATGGACCAATTCCTCCAAAAACACAAACCACCCCAATTCACCTAATATGACACAGATAATTTGAATATCCCCATAACTATTAGTGAAATTGAATTTATAATTTATAGGTTCCCGAAAAAGAAATCTCTAGGACCAGATGGTTTGGACGTTCTACCAAATGTTTAAACAAGAATTAACACCAATTCTACACTATCTCTTCCAGAAAATAGAAGATGAGAGAACACATCCCAATTCATTTTATGAAGCTAGTATTACTCTGATACCAAAATCTGGCAAAGATGGTACAAAAAATAAAACTGCAGACTGATATTCCTCATGAATATGGATACAAAAATATTCTTAACAAAATATTAGCAAATAGGATTTAGCGCTATATAAAAAGAACTATATACCATGTCCAAGTGGGGTTTATTCCAGGGATTCAATATTCAAAATTTCAAAATCCATGTTTTGTTCAATATCTCAAAATCAATAAATGCAATCCACCATATTAACAGGCTAAAGAGGGAAAATTATACAATCATAGCAACTGATGCAGAAAAGTGTTTGTCAAAATTCAAAACTCTGAAGCAACCAAGATGTGAATAAATGTGAAGCAGTAAGTAAATGGATGAATAAACTGTGTTACATCCAGACAACAGAATATTATTTAGCACTAAAAAGAAATGAACTATCAAGCCATGAAAAGGCATGGAGAAAACTAGAATGCATATTAGAAACCAATCTAAAAAGGCTACATGTTGTGTGATTCTGACTATATGACATTCTAGAAAAGGCAAAACTATGGAGACAATAAAAAGATCAGAGGTTTCCAGGGTTTGATGCAGGAAAGAGAGTGAATGAGTGAAACCAAGATGACTTTTAGGGCAATGAAAACATTCTGTATGATTCTATAATGATGAATATATGTCATCATGCATTTGTCTAAACTCATAGAATTTACAACACGAAGAGCAAACCCTAATGTAAATCATGGACTTTGGTTCATAGTGATATGTCAATATAGGTGCATCAGTTGTAACAATGTATCACTCTGATTGGGAATGTCGATAGTCGGGGAGGCTGTGCATATATGGGAGTAGAGGACATATGGGAAATATCAGTAACTTCCTCTCAATTTTGCCATAAAACTAAAACTGCTCAAAAAGAAAGTCTTCCAAAAAAGACGAATAAGATTTTCAAAATTCAACGACCATTGATAATAAAATTGCTCAGAAAAAAATAGAAAGAAAGGGACGTTCCCTCAACTCTTTGAAGAGTATCTACAAAATAGCTACAGATTGCATTGTATGTAATAGTGAAAGACTGAAGGTTTTTCCCCTCATATCAGAAACAAGGCAAGGATGCCTATTTTCCCCACTGTTATTTAAAAGTGTGCTAGAAGTTTTAGCTACTGCAGTAAGTCATGGAAAGGAAATAAAAGGCATAGAGATCATAAGAGAAAAAATATATTTTCCCTACTTGCAGATGATATGACTGTCTATGTAAGAAACCACAAAGAATCTAAAACAAAAGTTCCTGTAACTAACATTTGAGTTCATCAAGATCTTAGGATATAAGATAATATACAGAAATCACTGTAATTCTACACATTAACAATGAACAGAGACACAGAAGTTAAAAATGCATTATCATTACAATTACTTTTAAAAAAGATAAAGACTTAGTTATAAATGCAACAAAATATATGCAAATTTGCACGCTGAAAACTATACAGTACCAATGAAAGATACCAAAGAAGATCTTTAAAAAATAGAGAGTTATACCATGTTCATTGATTTTAAGGCTCAGCATACTCAACTATGTCAATTCTTCCCAAAATGATACACAGATTTAACACAATACCTATCAAAATTTTATCAAGATGTTTTGTGATGTAAACAAGACTATCCTAAAATTTAAATTGAAAAGCAAAATAACGAGAATTGCTAAAACCATTTTTAAAAGACTAATAAAGTGGTTGTTCTAATTTATGACTTATTATATAGCCACAGTACTCCACTATGTGGTATTGGTGCTAATCACTTTGATGTGACACATAGATCAATGGAACAGATCAAGAAAATGTCCCACACAAATATGTTCAACTGCTTTTTGGCAAAAGCACAAAAGCAATTCAATGGCAGAAAGCCTTCTCAACAGCACCCACAGACAATAAAAAGATGAACCTCAACCAA
The DNA here is from genome assembly GCF_001698545.2 of Rhinopithecus bieti. Classification (NCBI taxonomy): domain Eukaryota; kingdom Metazoa; phylum Chordata; class Mammalia; order Primates; family Cercopithecidae; genus Rhinopithecus; species Rhinopithecus bieti. The sequence goes on from NW_016805314.1 coordinate 3,508,411, forward strand.
AGACTCACAATTTTACAAAAATTAACTGAAATAATCATGGACTTAAATATAAAATGTACAACTATAAAATCTTAAGAAAGAAAGAAGAAAATTTTTGGAATCTAGAACCAGGCAAATTGTTCTCGAATTTAACACCAAAACCATTGTATATAAAAGGAAAAATTGCTAAGTTGGACTTACTCAAAATTAAAAATTTGCTTTCTAAAAGATCCTGTTAACTGGTTAAAAGACAAACTATAGACTGGGAGAAAATGTCTGCAAACCACATAGTTGACAGGAGACTAGTATCTAGAATATATTTTAAAAACTCTTAAAATTCAATGGTGAAGAAACAATAAAATTAGATCATGGACACAAAAAAACGAAAAGCCATTTCATTCAGTAGACATGCTACATTCACTGAAGAGGATATAGCAAATAAGCACACAAAAGCTATTCAGCATTATTAACCATCCAGGAAATCCAAATTTAAACCATAATGATTTATTATCACACACCTATGAGAATGGCAAAAATAAAAAAACTGGGACAAAACCAAATGCTAGTGAGGAGTCAGAGAAACTAGAATATTCATATATTCATTGCTAGCGAGAATGTAAAATAGAACAGCCATTCTGGAAAAGTTTGGCAGTTCCTTGAAAAATAAGCATGCAACTATCATTTGAAACAGCATTTACTCTCCTGGGCATTTATCTCAGATAAATAAACTGCGTTCACAAAAAGACTTGCATATGAAATTTTTTTTGTAATAGTCCAAATCTGGAAACAGATGTCCTTCTGGGTGAACAGTTAAACAAACTGTGGTACAACCAATATGATGGAATACTACTCAGCAATACAAAAGAAAATGAAGAAAATGCTATCAATACACACAACAACTTGTATGGCTCTAAAGGGCACTATGCAGAGTGAAAAAACGTCAACCTCAAAACGTCAGATGCTGTATGGTTCCATTTCTACAACATTTTGAAATGATAAAAATTATAGAAATGGAAACAGTGAGTACAGGAGGAAAGTGGGTGTGGCTACAAAAGAGTAACATGAGGGATTGTTGTGGTGATAGAATTGTTCTGTGTCTTGGCTGTGTCAGCATCAGTATCCTGGATGTGATATTGTGCTATGGTTTGCAAAATGCCTGATAGGGTTTGGATCTGTATCCCTGCCCAAATCTCATGTCAAATTGCAATCCCCAATGTTGGAGGAGGGGTGTGGTGGGAGGTGATTGGATCATGGGGGCTGATTTCTCCCTTTCTGTTCTCACAACAGTAAGTGAGTGTTCTCACAAGATCTTGTTGTTTAAAAGTGTGTAGCACCTCCTGCTTCACTCTCTTCCTCCTACTCCAGCCACACAGGACGTCCCTACTTCCCCTTCACCTTCGCCACGATTGTAAGTTTCCTGCAGCCTCCTCAGCTGTGCTTCCCGTACAGTCTGTAGAGCCATGACTCAACTAAATCTCTTTTCTTTATATATTAACCAGTCTCAAGTAGTTCTTTACAGCAATGTGAGAACAGACTAACACAATGTCACTATTAGGAGTAATGTGAAAGAGAGTACATGGGACCTCTCTGTATTATTTCTTACAACTGAATGTAAGTTATCTCAAAATAAAAAGTGTAATTAAAACAAAACAATGTTCACGCAACAACAATAAAGGATGAAAATGATAAATGAAATATTTGGGGGTCCTCAGACCACCACTATGTCTTGAGATTTGCTAGATGGACTCACAGGACTCAGCATATAGTTGTACTCACAGCTAAAGTTCATTACAGTGGGTAGTAACGACACACAGCCATGTTACAAAGAAAAAGACAGAGGACGGTTGGGCACAGTGGCTCACGCCTATAATCCCAGCACTTTGGGAGGCTGAGGTGGGTGGATCATGAGGTCAGGAGTTCAAGACCAGCCTGGCCAAGATGGTGAAACCCTGTCTCTACTAAAAGAAATACAAAAATTAGCCAGGCATGGTGGCAGGCACCTGTAATCCCAGCTACTCAGGAGGCTGTGGCAGATAATTGCTTTAACCCAGGAGGCAGAGGCTGCAGTGAGCCAAGAGCGCACCACTGCACTCCAGCCTGGGTAACAGAGCAAGACTTTCTCTCAAAAAAAAAAAAAAGAAAAAGACAGAAAACACGTCTAGAGGAATCCATATGCAGGCTTCCTCATGCTTTGTCCCTCCCATAACAAAGAAAATGCAGCAATACGTGTGCAGTGTTTCTACCCAGGGAAGCCCAAGAGAGGCACAGCACTCAAAGCTTTTACTGGGTGCGAGTCATGTTGGCACTCTCTGCCTAACACATAGCAAAATCCAGACTCGCAGAAGGAAATCAGATGTTCAGCACAAACCACATTGTTTGCACACTGAGCTACCCTTATCAGTGAGGGAATGGTGGGGATACACTGAAATCCAAATTCCCAGATCCCAGCCAAGAGTCAACCTTGCCATAGGCCTTTCTAAGAATGGCAACCTAGGTCTACTATGATAACTCTTCACTGCACACTATGCAGACACTAACCAAAAGAAAACTAGAGGGCTATTGTAATCAAACAAAGTAGATTTACAAATAAGGAATATTATCAGGGATAAATAGGGCATGACATAATGATGAAGGGTTTCATTCTCAAAAATAAGAATCTTACCTGTGTATGCAATAAGTAACAGAACTTCAAAATATATGAGTGAAAGTTTATATGACTGAAACAGAAATAACCAGCCTCACAATTATAGTTGAACTCCTCAACAGCCTTCTCCAAGTAATTAACAGAACAAGTAGTCAGAAACCCACCAATGATATAAAAGTCCTGAACAACACTCTAGGCCACATTGGACCTAATTGACACAGAATGCACATTCTTCTTAAATTTACATGGGACATTCACCAAAATTCACTACATTCTTGGACATAAAATAACTTTAACAGAATTAAAAGAATAGAAATTGTAGTAAGTATAGGCTCAAGCTATAAAGGAATGAAACTAGAAATCAGTAACAGATATTTGGAAAATATCTAAATATACGGACATTAAGCAATACACTACTAAAAGAGAGAAAGTCTCGAGGAACGTTTTAGAAATATTTTAAGCTGAATGAAAATTAAAGCACAGAATATCGTGTTTTGCAGAATGCAGCTAAGGCAGTGCTTAGATGGAAACACATAACATTAAATGCTTACATTGGAAAAGAATGAAGATCGCACATTAGCAATCTAAGGTTCCACCTGAAGAAGAGCAAATTAGACCCAAAGCAAAAAGAAAGAAGGAAATTGTACAGTTAAGAGCAGAAATCAATAAGGTGGAAAGTGGAAAAAAAATAGAGAAAAATCAATACAATTCCAAACCGGATTTGAGGGGGAAAAAAGCAGTAAAAGTGATACACTTCTAGTCAGACTGCCCAATGAAGAAAAGAGAAAAGACAAAATCAGTGGTTTAGGGAAGTAAAAAGGAGATACCACGACTGCTGCTGTAGTTATTAAAATGATAATGAAGAAATATTAGTAACAACTTCATGTTAATACATTTGAAATCTTGGATGAAATCAATCAATTCTTTGAAAGACACGGACCACCAAAACTCACTCAAGAAGATACAGCTACCCTGAATAGCCACACACCTATGAAGGAAACTAAAATTGTGGTTAAAATCCTCCAAAACAGAAAACTCCAGGCTGATATGGTTTACTGGCAAATTCTATGAAATATTTAAGGAGGAAATTATACAAATTTCTACACAACCTCTACCAGAAAACAGAAAAGGAAAACATTTTCAAACCTAGTTGATGAAGCCAGCATTATCCTAATACGAAGACCAAGCAAAGATATTAGAAAAGTTTAATTTCAATGAAGTTCAACTTATTAATGTTTTATTTGATAGGTTGCGCTTTCAGTGTTGTTTCTGAAAATCTTTTGCCTCACCCAAGTTTACAAAGACCTTATCCTAGATTTCCTTTAGAAGTTTGGATGTTAACACAAAGTGTGCAAAGTGATATTTGTAAAGCACATAACTGATTTGTTTCCAGAATATAGTAAATACTTTCAACACACAAGAAAAAAAACTTCAAATTTAAAAAACAGGCAAAAGGTCTGAACAGATACTTCATCAAGTCAATGACAAATAAGCATATGACAAGTGCCCAAAGTCACCAGTCATTAAGCAAGTGCTAATGAAGACCACAGTGATATACCACTGCACATATATTAGAATGTCCAAAATTATGAAGACGTCTATATCATGTGTTGGCAAGGATGTGGAGCTATTGGGACTCCCATACGATCATTAGTTTGGTACCAAATTTTTCAGCGCTAGAGATAATTGGTGTTTGCTTTTGTTTGTTTGTTTACTTTTTACTTTTTATTTTGAAAGAATCTTTGCAACAGAAGAGTTGAAAAGATAAAGTTTCCTGTTCCCTTCCCCCATTTTCCCTCGTGTTTGCACCTTACATAAATACAGTAAATTGACAAAACTAATAAATTAACAATGGTATGACATTGTTAACTAAATTATAAACATTATTCACATATCACTAATTTTCCCCTCATGTCTATTTTGTATTTTGGCTCCAACTCTAGGTCCCACGTTGTACCTAGATGTCTTGTCTTCATGAGCTCCTTGCGCCTGCCACAGTGCTTCAGTCTTCCATTGTCTTGCATGATCTTGACACTTTTGAAGAACACTAGTCAGGTGTTTCATAGAAAGTTTTCAACTTGGTTTTGTCTGATGATGTCTAATGTTTAGATTGAGAGGTGCTGCACCCTACTCAGTGCCTCCTATCAGGGATAATCGATGTTGATGTAACACTTAGGTAAGATGGCATCTTCCAGGTTCTTCACTATAAAATTTTTATTTCCTCTTTTGCAATTAATAAGGTTTGAGGTTTTCCCTCATCTCTCCACTTTGGCACTATATGTCCCCTTTGGATCTGAGGTCTTTGTTTCCTTCTTTTCATTCCAGAAAATATGTATGTATTATTTCTCTCAAGAATTTCTGTTTTCTACTTTTATTTCTTATATCCTTTGATCTCCTCCACATTGCTGGTTTTTGTAGACTCCAACTGAAGGATTTTCACTCTTCTGCTTTTCTTTTCCATCTCTTTTAGCTTTTTGTTTGTTTTTTTTTCTATCATGTTCCTCAGAAATGTCTAAAAGCTGGTGTTTCAGATTATGAATTAATTCCTCAGCTATATCCATTTTGTTAAATAACCCATCTTTATTCAACTATTATACATTTCACATACAAATGTTTACTTTTTTCATTTTATGTTTTCTTGTTCTTGTTTTATGGTTTCTTCTTTTTCTTTTTCATTTAGTGTGTTTATTGGGCTTGTTTTAAACTCTTGGTCTAGACATTCTAATATTTCTGCTTCTGATGGAATCTGTAATGCACTATCCCACTTTTCTTTTGAAATAGCTGTACCACTCAAATGTCTCATTACATTTGCTAGTGAACCCCTTTTCCCTAGTACTGTCAGCTACTCTGTCAGACAATGAAAGCCAGGACCTGAGTCAATATTAGCCTAATTTGCTCAGATGAACAGACCCTAGTTGGGAGAACTTCAGGTACCAGAGAATGGCAGCCAATCACCCTCTACTCCACAAAGCAACTACCTAGTTCAAGACTTTACTTTTCATCTATCCAGAAAGTGCAGTAAAACAAGACACTTAGATAATTCAGGTGGGGTAGAGAAGTGGGGTAGAAAGGGGTTAGATGAGAAGAGGTATGTATGTGAGTTCCCACTTACTTTTGTCAGCTCCTAACCAGCACAGGACTTTTGTCCTGCAACAATTTTTCCCTGGGGAACACCTGAACCAGAACTTGAGTTGCCATAGGTATGAGGACAGGCTTTGCATTTCCTAAAGTAATGATGGAGGGAAAGCAAAACCAACCCCACAGGTTCTCATCTTCCATCACTGTGCCTGACTTGGTCTGCCCCAAGTCTACTTTCCCCACCCACGAGCTCAAAAATCCTCTATAACCCCAGGAATTTTCTCACAGCTTTCCATTTAAGTTTCTGTTTTTGCTCTAGAGCAAGTGCCTCAACCTCAAGACCATGGACATTTGGAGCCAGATAATTATCTGTTGTGTGGGGGCTGTGCTGTGCCTTGTAGGGTCCCTGCGGCAGCCCTGGCCTCTCCCCACTCGATGCAAGTAGCAGCACCACCAAAATGTCTCTATATATTGTCAGATGTCCCCTGGTGAGGGGTCATTTTTGGATGAGAACCACTGTGATCTTGGGGCCGTGGGCTTGCACTCATGCTGGTAATGGCGTTTTGGTAGGAGTCATCAAAGAGCAGTCTCTCCTATATAACTGCACATGATAGGTGCTCGGTAAGTATTGCTTCTCTTCCTTCTCTGACCCTCCCTGACAAAGGAAAAAGGTAAAAACAAAAATTGGGCCTTAAACCAGACCTACAATGGTGCTGGAGACAACTGAGGAGAAACTACAGGGGAGGTTACTGGGCATGCCTTTGAGGACATGTGGCCCTCCATTGATGGCAGGGGACTTCTCTGCCTGCTGATGGCATAGAGTCCACTAGTCACTGCCAGGCAAACTTCCCTGCCTCCTAAGACCTGTGCAGTCACCAGAGCCAAGAAATCCATGCTGGACAGCTTAAGGCATCAGCTGATGAGCTGCCTCATCTGGGCAATGCACGGGCTTTAGCTCCCCTGCATTTAATTGGTATTAAAGATTAAAAAGCAAATTACCAAAGCAATCACACCGAATCCACTTGTCTATATCTCGCTACGGCTCCCAAGCAGTTTGATATTTACTGTCAGCTGGCATTTAATTACTCAGCCAGATTTGGAGGCCATAATTGACAGAATGCTGAAAACTAATTCTTTAAAGGATGCTTTCCACATGCAAGAACACTTGGGCTCAGAGGTGACGCCGTCTCCCTGTTCCAAGGATCAGAGAGACAGACACCAGAACAGATTGGCTTCTTCTCCCTGCACTCCTCCCTACTGTTCTCTAGTGGATTTAGGTCCACGTGCCTGCTGGAGTCAGTGGGGAAAAGCAAATGAGACATTGAGACATGAAACATTTCCCCTTTCTAGCCACAAATCCACCCTAGTCCCAATTCTACAGAAAACTCCCATAGCCTAGAGAGGGTCCCGCCTCCAAGGCAGAACTATGAAGCCAACAGAGCCACCGTTGTGCCAAGTATGAAGGAAAAAACCCCAGTTAAAGGCACAGTGGGCGGAACATCCGGGCACCGCTGACTATGTAATCACATATTTCTGAAGCGTCACTGCACATTGTAAAAATCTCCACCTCACCCTTGCTGTCCATGTCTCTTGTCACTGAACGTTGTTCTGACTTCCTAATCCTGCGTCAATTATGTCATGCACTGTTGAATAATTTAGACACTAAAACTAGACTGGACTCAGCAGCATACATTACAGAAAAGGGGGCAATGCCGTTCCACAGAAATACGGAAAAGGTAGTAATCCATCAGTCATTTCTCACCCTAATCTGTCAATGTTGCCGTCCATAACAACTGGGCTCCATGCTACACTGAAAATACAGAGATCCTAATGCAAAGAGAGGAGCTGACAGCACCCTTGTCCTCAGCTGTTGTTTTTGGAGGTTTATTTTTAAATAAATAATTCCAAACTCTTACAAATGGCATGTTTTCAAAAAGGATTAAAAAAATTTTCCCAATATTCCTGTATTTCAACTAGCAAATCATCAAGATCAAGTATCCATACGAGGAAAAACCCCTTTGTTTTCTGCTTTCTTTTCTCAAGCATTTAGGCTTAAGGGAAAGGGGGCATTTTTAAGGAGGGGTAGAGGGAAAAGAGCTGGAGGAAAGCCTAACTTTGATGGAATGACTGTTGGAAACCTGGGCTCCCCAGCATGGGTTTGTGCTGGGCTCAGCCAGCCGTTCGCTGCATGTCTGGTCTCTCCTCCTCCTCAGGAGGAAATGGAAGTTCTATTTGAATCTGTGCAAGGCCCAGACTCTCCAAGCCTTGACGAAATCACAGTCAGGAATGTTACAAAGTAGACTTCCATACGAATGCACCGGGCTTTCCGTGGAGAGATCGACAGACGGGGGCTATTTTGGACGCCCCACTTAAAGCCGCGGGGGTGCCCTGCGCAGAGAGCGGGCGCGGCTGGGCTCAGGGCTGGGCGCAGCTGGGCGCGCCTGGGCAGGACCGCGGAGAGCAGATGCACGCGCTGCAGCGCAAGCTGGGGAGTATTAGCTGCCTGGATTTATTCCAGCAGCGCTGTGACTGCACAAAGCCAAGGTGTTGCCTGGCCCTGGCCTCCCGCATACACCTCTCCCCAGAGCGCTGTCGCCCCGGAAACTTCATGGACCACGGCCTCGCTGCCGTCAGTCCTGGGAGGATTCAGGGAGCGTATATCTAGCCGGCTGACTGCCTATTTGAAGAAATTAATAAAAGACCAAGTACCAACTATTCCTTCAAAATCTCTGTCACCACACATCTGCTCATAGGAGGTGATGGCATGAACCCCACTCCACTCCCAGCAGCCTGTGGTCTTCACCCTTAGATGTTTCCGCTTGGGGTAGGGAAGCTCTGCCTCGCCCCCTTCCTTGTTTCCGGGTCATCTTCATTCTCTTTTCCTTCTACCAAACCGGCAGGCTCAATGCTCAAGCCCCCAGGAATTTCAGATCTCAACAGAGAATATCCACTTTAAAAGAAAATACGTCTGTCTAAAATAATGTAGAAACTAGAAATTTTATTTTCAAAATTAAGCAAAATACCTACCATCTTCATCAGTACTTACATTTTGATGCATTTCCTTCCAACATTTTCTAAAATAAAATTTATTTTTTTGCACGACTAGGATTATATAATATATTTATTTTATACCCTGCACTTTTAAATTTTGCAAACATTTTCCCATTGAAAAGTGTTCAAAAGCTCCATTTAAAATGGAAACCTAACACTCCTGTAGCAGGGAGGCACCCTCACTTACTTAACAGTCCTTGAATTGTTGGGTATTTAAGTGTTTCCATTTTTTCACGATGAATAACTTGGAATGAACATCTTCGGATGTACGTCTCTGACCCTACCATTGATTACATTCTCAGGTTTCTAAAAGTGGAATTATTGAGTCAAAAGATAGGAACATGTTAAAGCTCTTAAAATAAATTACAAAATTTAATCCAGAGAGGTTGCTTCAATTTGTACTCCCACCAACCTGTATTAACTTCATTTTTTAAAATCTTTAATAATCTCATAGCCCCAAAATTGTATGTAGTCAAAGTTATTGATCCAGTCCTCTGTGATTCTTTTTAACATTCCAATGCTAAGAATAACCAGCCTCATTCGGAAGGCAGAAAAACAGCCATCTAAATATCTTCTAGTTTTTTACAAGATTTATTCTCTTACATTTAACTCAGTAATCTATGTGAAATTAGTGCATGTATAAAGAGAGGATCTCTCTGGGGGCACAAGCCCCCTCTCCCCATTCCTCCAAGCTTCCATGTAGAGGGCTGTCTTCCTTGTTTGTTTGTTTTTTACACGAGACAAGCAACTTACCTGATTGTGCATGAGAGAGAATGCTAGGCTCTTCCTCTTTCCTCTTTGTCTCTGCACTTCCACCGGGAGTCCCATCTCATCTGCCCCCTGCCCTTAGCTTTGAGAGGTGGCCCCACGGGAAGACCTGAAGTGTTTAGTGCTGCCAGGGACTCCATCTGGGCAAGTCTCTCTAGCCCAGGTGCAAAGTGTTAGCGAGTTGGTTTTCTAACACATCTAGACCCACATTCTCTACCCAGTCTCTGCAAGTAATCAGTGTAATATATTGACCTCTGTCTTTCTGACTTAATCTCTCAACTCATTTTAAACATGGGCAGTGTAGAGGAGGTTATTTATCAAATCCCCTAACATCTAAACAATTTACAATGATTATTTTAAAGTAACTAGGCAATATTTCTAACTAAATAATAGATCCCTTCCTCACCAATCCGTGAGTCTTCCTTTACTGCATATCATTGAATATGTATATACTTAAGTCTAGGCTATTCAGTCTTTTCTATATTCTATTGATAATACCAATTTATTCTGTTCCATACAGTACTTTACAGTGTCATACAGTATCTATAGTACTGTCATACAGTATCTGTAGTTTGTATAGACCACAGTAAATCACTTATGACACTGATTCATTAGCCAGTATCATAGAGATTTATACTGTGTTCTATTATTCGTGTTTTAACAGATGCAATGATGATGTTATTCATTTGAATTGTCTGAGAGTAGCCCTGATGACAGTGATTTCCAAACTTTGGTGCACGTCAGAATCATCTGGGAAGCTTGTAAAAACTAGGATGCTTAGGTTGCCCACTATACCACCAATGAAATCAGAATGTCTGGAGATTTTTTTAATGTCTAGATGATTCCAATGTGCAGCAAAATTTAGGAGTGACTGCCTTAAAAGAAGACATGTGTGTGCAGCCAGGAGACCAGGAACCAAGGGTTTTCTGCCAACTTCTCAACTGCCCTCACTTGCAGTCTTCACTTGCAGAAGATGAATACGTTAGTACCTGGTCATGGCCTCGCATACTGGAAAGAGTTTCCATTAACGAAAGAATGTCTTTTCAATAGTTTGTACTCCCCAAAAGAAACATGCAGAATTATCTTTAGTCATGAACTTTACTAGCAATAAAAAGCATACTCACATAGACCCAATCCCTGTTTTTCCTGGGGATTATATGGTACAGCAGACAATGGATGTGTCAACCAACCATAAACACAGACTGCATCACAAAAGCATGATGCTTAGACCCACAAATTAAGAAGAAACCACTAAATAATTAGAGTATGCATTCATTTTATCCATTCAAAGTATTTTGACAAGATTGGAAAAAAATTCTTTTTGGTTTATAACATTTGCAGAGCCTTGAACTTGGGCCAGACTACAGAAAAAATGCCTAGAATTTATATAGCATATTTCTCCTAAGGAGTCATCATTTCCACCCCCAGCCCCAAATGTGCATCTACAGTTTTAGCTTTCTGTGCCTATTAGTGCATCCATGTGGGCCAGAACCACCACAGCTTCCTCAGCCCCCAAAGCCTGGGTTACCTTCTAGCTGAATGGTGCCTGCTGGGGCAGAACTTTGACACGATACCCTAACCCCTGCTGAAGGCTGCAGGAGCTCCCTCTACTCTCCAGGACTTTGATATCCAATAAAGGGGTCCTGACCTGGCATTCTTTTCTGAATCCTGCCCTGACTGAACTCCACGCTGGGCTCCAGCTTGCAATCACCCACTGTAGTCCAGAAGATGGCCTTGCTCCACGCTGGGCTCCAGCTTGCAGTCACCTACTGTAGTCCAGAAGATGGCCTTACTCCACGCTGGGCTCCAGCTTGCAATCACCCACTGTAGTGCAGAAGATGGCCTTACTCCACGCTGGGCTCCAGCTTGCAATCACCCACTGTAGTGCAGATGACCTTCGCACTTCCACCTCTGCCCTTTTCATTTCCCGGAACACCAGGCTCCTACCCAATGCTCAACTCTCAACTTGAGCCTTGCTTCCCACAACGCTGCCACCTGGCTCCCTTTCTCCAGAGTCAGTCTTCTCTCTGTTCCCCAAAAGCCATTAAGCCATGGCAGAGGACATGTAAACTAGACCTGGGACTTTGCTCAGTGACCCTGTCCTCCTCTGGAGCTCATGCCATTCAATTGTAGCATTTCCTTTCACATCTTGTGTCCTCAAATAAGACATTGCTGTCGGGGGTTCTGGATCCCCATAGAGTTCCTTTCCAGCCACCCCCTGCCTAAGTGCAGGTGCACTCCAGAGTGTGGTCCACATCCTCCTTCTCACCTTATTCTCAGTCTGTCCCAAGTCAGCCGGTTTACACGCATAGTTCTGCAATCGCCTTGTGACAAAGCCATCGGTCCCCAGTGTTCTCCAGAGCTTCAGGCCTGTATCTTCACTGACTACCAGAAATCTTCCCCTGAACATTCTAACAGCCTCAGTTTCAAAGTCTCCAAAGCCAAGGGCTTTCACATCTCCAGGTCTTCTGGTGGCACCCTTGTCTCTTCTAATGACTCTACTTAGATCCTTCAACCATGGTCAGAGCAAGGTATTATAGTAGTAATCATAACAGCAGCAACCAGTGACAATCACATTTATTGAGCACTTACTCCAGGTATGACATCCTGCTGAGTTGGTACAGCCATCCTTCCAGGCATGTAGCGTCATCTCCATTTTGCAGCTGAAGTTTAGGGAGGATAAGTACATTCCTCCAAGTTACATGGCTAATATGTAGACTCTAGTCCAGACTCCAAGAGCCCTCTCTATGCCAGGTGCTGGGCTCCTGTTACTCTCCCATTACCTGTGAGGAGAGTGTGGGCCCTGCGAACCACTCCCTGACATGCATCCCCCTCAGATGACCTAAGCCAACCAACCAGGTTTCTCCATCCGCAGCGTTGAGTTCAGGGATGGACTGTGGCTATGGGTTGAATTGTGTCTTCCTCCAAAAAGACATGTTGAAGCCCTAACACCCAATACCATGGAATGTGACCTTCATTGGAGACAGGGTCTTTGCAGAGGTTAATCAAGTTAAAATGAGGTAATTAGGATATGCCGTAATCCCATATAACTGGTTGCCAAATAAAAAGGGGAAATTTGGACACAGAGCTTCACAGGGAGAGGGTCTTGTGAAGACGGGGGTCGGAGTGTGGGGCGAGGGCAAGGGGCAGGTAAGCCACACACCCCAAGGAACCACCGGAAGCCAGGAGAGATCCTTCCCTAGCGTTGCCTGAGGGAAGGGGGCCCAGCCAGCACCTTGATCCCACACTTCCAGTCTCTGGAGCTGTGGGGCAATGGATGTCTCTGGTTCTGAGTTGCAGAGTCTGCGCGCTTTGTTAGAGCAGCAATGGGAAACCGACACAGCCATCTCCTCCAGTCCAGGGGTGACACTCCAGAGGAGCACAGCTCAGGGATTCTGAGAACAGAGGCTGCTCCCCTTGTCCTGTTGGTCGTAAAAAAAAAAAAAGAAAAGGAGCACATTGCCACCAGCTGATGCTGCTGACCTCCTTGCAAACATGAGGGGAGGCCACACATGGAGGGGGAAGGTCCAAGAGGTGTCCAGGCAGCGGACAAGGTCTCCTGACCACCTGCCAAAGAGCCTGCCCTAGCTCAAAGCTTCTGCCTCCTCTGACTTCAGGGATCCTTGCTGCTCAGTTTTAGCTGTGCTTGCAGCAAGCATCACACCCCCATTTTTCAGAGGCTTAGAGAGGCAAAGTGTCTCACCCAAGAACCCACAATTCATAGGTGGCAGAGGTGGGACTGAACGAAGTCCACCTAACCTTGAATGCTGTGCTCCCACCCACTAAGGATGTCACGACAGCGACACCCAGTGTCCCAGGCTGCTTCTGGCAGGAGCGGATCATGTTTGTGTCTGCCTCTTTACCATACCTTTCCTATTTTAGTCCACTCCTAGCTCCTTCCAATAACCTTGATTTAATGTAAATATATAGTTCTCCTTTTTAATCCTTGGCACTTTCCTTCAAACATAGACCACTGGCCTTCTGGGTCTACTCACCTCTGGCCACTCAGGGGCCCCAGGGGCCCTAGGCAAGCCCTGACCCATTCCCCACCCACAGGGTCTCACAGTGGGCTGTGCCGCTCCGTCCACCTCGGCCAGGCTGGCTCCCTACCACATGTACCCCTGGAAAGGAAAGAGAAACTTCCTCTGCACCCGTGCTGCCCTGGGCTCTATGCATCATTACTCTTGCGTTTGTTCCCACAGCAGACCTGTCACCGCCTGGAACATAAGCACTTTGTGGGCTTCCAATCTTCTCATTCTGACTCGGATGGCAGACCACTGGGAAATTAAGGCAATAGCTCATGGCTTTGCCATATTACACTTTTCCCACTCATTCAACAAATATTTGAACACCTGCTACTGTGAGTAATGCACTGCATTACTGAGAGCTATGAGATTAATTAGTTAATGAGAGTCCCTGTCCACACTGAGCTGACTGCACAGAGAATAGAGACCAAAAAATATAATAATAATAATAATAATAGAGAGAGAGAGAGAGAGAGAGAGAGCAGTGAACACAGGCTTATTTAAGGGAAGAGAAACGGTTCCATGTGTTTGGTGTATGGAGCTGTAAAAGATAAAACTGGAGACATGAGTAAAATCAGGCCCTGGGTGCCTTATAAGTATGTTACCTGCTGAAGACTGATTACCTAGTATGTAATAAGTATTAAACCCCTTCACGTTTTAAGGGTTACTCATTCACACTAACATACCCATATATAGAGTTTTGTTTCACCATCAGAAGGGGAATTAGTGAAACCAGGTAACGAGCAGGTGCTGGCTAGAAAGTTGGGGTTCTGCCTCCTTCCCCACCCCAGTCCTTTTTCTGAGAGTCTGCCTGCAGTGCTGTTCCAGGGGGAAAGATAAAAATCTTACTCTGCAAAAGCTGTTTCCTATCAGTTTTGCTGGGCTCAGCCCTAGCCCTGCTGAGCTGAGGGGCACTGGGCTATAAGAGCTGCGCTGGAAGTGAAGTCTTTGATGTTTTCAAAGGTCAGAGCACATCTCTCCCCTTTTGGAGTGTCACTCGGCTCTAGGCAGACGATGTTTCAGCGGTGGGGAGAGCCAATTAGAGCCCATTATAACCTAACTAACCTCCCATGACACCAAAACTCCTTGTAGAATTTGCCAGCTTCTTGCAAAAGTAATGTACATCTAGGCCTAACTCCCGTGTGGAATGTGCCCCAACTCCAGTCACCACTGAAGGTTCAGTCGTTTTCCACTGTGACTGCATCTTACAATCACCCGGGCAGAGTATTCATAGCCAACGCTGAGATTCCATGCCCCGCTGGTCCAGTGTAGGGACTGAGATGTGGGTCCCAGCATCCGTTAAAGAACATCCCCAGGTTCAAAAAATAGTGATGTATCTGAATTCTCCCAAAAACACAGCTGGGCTTCTCTGAAACCCAACTGCTTTCTCTCCTTTCCCATTATACACACGTTTGTCTGGATTAGTTGGCATCTGCATTTATTAACATTGGGTCTTTATTTCATATTTTGTGATTGTTCATTCTAATTACATTAACTATTTCAGGTATGTCCCTCATATATCTGTACTTGCATCTGATTTTATTTTTTTTCTAACCGAATATATTTCAGGTATCTTGAACTACACAAGTGAAGGAGTAAAATTCATTGTAAACTTTTTTCCAAAATAGTTGTGAAAACTATTTTTATTCAGTGAACAGGAAACCGAATCCATAGCATCTAGAAATAAATGGGCATCTTTGATAACTATAGCCATATGCTTGATACAAGTGTGTATATTTTCCTGTATTTATAAGCATATATCCAAATTTATCACACACACACACACACACACACACACACCCCT
The DNA here is from genome assembly GCF_001698545.2 of Rhinopithecus bieti. Classification (NCBI taxonomy): domain Eukaryota; kingdom Metazoa; phylum Chordata; class Mammalia; order Primates; family Cercopithecidae; genus Rhinopithecus; species Rhinopithecus bieti. The sequence goes on from NW_016805314.1 coordinate 3,523,760, forward strand.
CCCATAGCATAAAGTCTTGTAGCCAACCTCCAATAGGGAGTAATTCTTGAAGCAAAAAAGTGAATGAATATACACATGAATAGAGGCACAGATGCTGAAAGTACAAGATAAGTAACTTATATTCACTTAAATATGGATAGATAGCTTATATGTAAATACAACCTTATTTCCAGTTGGCATCTGAAAATAACAGGACATCTGTCATAAATTCCAAATTTTTATTCAGTCTATGTAAATTACTGACATATTCATAGAGCAGGATATGACTTTTTATTTTTAAATGTTAACATATTATATTGATGCTTTTAATAACGATTAAAACAAAACTTCATTACATTGTTACTATTACGGGGGTATGTTCAAGATAACCCTTAAAATATAAGGGGATTTATTAGACTCCATGATGAGAAATGAAAAGAAATAGTAATTTCCAGAATAAATCAGGTTTCAGATCATGAGACTAATGCCAAATAGCAGCGGACACAATTGAGTCCAACAATTTTCAAAGCTTTCGATTTGTTTTGTAGCAGCAGAACTCTTTCTTGTCATAAAATCTTGAGCAGAAAATCAGTATCCTCTTCAGAGCAGCAGCCCTGTTTAAAGTGAGGCCTCAGAGCCCTCCGCATCAGCTGTCCCGGCTGCGGACAAGGGCAGCTGGGGAACCACTGAGCTAGTCTGGAGACTCTCGGTTCTAGCTGCACATTGAAAACAATTACCTGGGAGGCTTTTGAGAAGCCCCAGACCCCACCCTAGAGATTCCGACTGAGTTGGGCTGAGGTGGAGACTGTAACGCACAGCCAGAGTTGAGAGCCACTGGCCCGGCACAGCTCCTGCAACCCAGGAGCAAAGCTGAAGCCCAGGGAGGCAGGAAGGTGGCAAAAGCACCATGCAGGGCGGGCTGGGGCCTGCCAGGGCCAGAGTTCGTGCTCCTGAATTATTCCAGTCCAGCGATGACGCTGTGCGCTGCAGCCCTTGGCAAATGCTCTCTCTGAGGGACTGACTGATGGAGGACCCCCTAAGGAGTCTGTTATCACCACAGCAGGGGCAGAGAGGAGCTTCCCATGCTCTCCCAGACGTAGCCATCCACCTTCTCCCACGAAACACACAGTCATGATTGCAGCAAGCTATCACACAACGTTCTGAGCAGGAAGGAGGGCTACAGGAAGAACGGCCAGCAAGCCTGGCTTCCACTAAGTTGTCTCTCAGAAGAAAATAAACTCGTGACTGGTTCGGCCAGTAATTTTCATAATAATGACAGGTAAGATTGATCGTTTCATTAAGTGTTTTATACATATCATCTCATTTAGTCCTTGTAACACACCAACGAGAACGGTAGCCCTTTGGACCGGGAAACTTCAAGTCTCAGTTCTTAAAGAAGGTTCGTGATTTGCCCAAGGTCATAGAGCTTTAATTGGCTGAGTTGAGAGTTCAACATGGGCCTGTCTTATTTGAGAGCCTGTGCTTTTAACCTCCAGAGTATAAAATATAAAATGTAAAACTACTCCATTGCCTTGATTTTAGGGGCACTCAACTTGAACTCGAGGTCCTGGGAGCCCATCCTCATCTTCCCTTCGTAAAACCTGGAGTCTCTTTCACGTCCAGGAAGCCCATCCTCCAGCTAGAAATCCCTTCAAGCCTCCTTGAGGAAAGTATTGCTATAAATGAGGCACATTAGCTCTTTTTGTGTTGTGTATTTATTTCTTTATTATTTGCTCTTGTTATCTGGAAATCTATATTTTAACCCTAATTGTCTCCCTGCGGTAATGATTAAGGCATGACTCTGAGATTTGCATTGCAAACACCACGAGGCCTTCAACAGGAGCAGATGAATTCTGAACTTGGCATCTAACAGCATCTATTGCTTCATTTTCATATCTTCCCAGCTTCAGTTTGGGCCAAAGTTGTTCATATTTTTTTCAGATTCAGAAAGGATGGGAGGAGGTGGACTTCAGGTTCATGATATCAGCCTGCATTGACTCTACCCAGTAAATCAAAACTGAACTTTTACCAGTGAAACGTATCTTTGAATAAAGAAGACCTATGGATCAGTGCCTTACATACATTTTACTAGTGAATATTTATAGGACCACCCACAGGGTGTACAATCTCACACAAGCCACTCTATTTAGACAATGGTTATTTGGGAAAAACGAAAGGGGCCCTAGAAAAAGCTATGCGGTGAGTGGGATGCATTTTTATTCCTCCCAAGGGGAGGTGAGAAGCCTTCAATGGGTAGCTGCACTTTTTCAGTTCTATTGTCTTAAAAGTTTTATTTATTTTAGAAATAGTTACAACCTAGCCAGGTAAATATATTGCGATAAATTCCATTTAACTTTTTCCCTCACTGGAATAGCCTCATAAAAGACAACAAAAATCTGCAGAAAATTCAATGAGGGAATAAGATTGTCAATACAGTGTGTGTGTATTTGAAAATAAAATGGCACAATCAGGTATAAAGAAGAGTCTTCATTCAAGTTAATAAAACTCAATCTAGAAGAAAGAAAACTGCATTTTGGTGTCTAAGTAATCTTATCTTTTAATAACAATAAAACTTTCCACTTTATAGGGCTTTTTCTTTGGAGTCTCTAAGAGTTTGTCAAGCAAGTGCTGGACTGGGGTTGATGGTGCACCCAGCAGGTAAGAGTCTGTCCCTGACCTCCACCAGTAATGATGGCGAGATCGTATCCCTGAGGCACCTCTGCTACACATACAGTTCCCCATCATCGCCATCCCTTAATAGTCCCTTACAATCAGTAATGTTGACAAACCAGTGTTGTTCCAACTACAAAACCAAATATAATTAAGAGGAAATGGGAATTCTGTAAAAAACCATGTGCATTAGGTACTATTTTGTTGCAAACAGTGAAATGCACTTAATAAATGGGAGCTATGCCACATGAATAGATGACTCTAAACACCCAAATGAAAAATAATAAATCTGACCTCCAGAGCCAGATAAAACTATTTTCATTTTATTGAGCTACCATATTTTTATGTCTCTAAGAAGCCATTGATTACAAGACATGCCATCAATTTAATAACTTTCCAGGGGGAAAGGAAAGAACAACCACATTGAATATACATATCAATTATAAGAAACATATTGATTTTAGAAATGTTAAAACATGGGGGGAATATGTCTTACAAGTGAGGAAATACAGCAAATATAAATGTATACTAAGTTTAAAGAGTACTTTTATATTTATTATCTGATTTTTACCACAATTTCATAAGGCTGCTATGATTATTCCATTTTACAGATGAAAAAAAAAATCAGCCTCTGAGATGCTGATTAACTCGCTCAGGATCACACAGCTAATAAACCAATACCCTTAACTCTTTGCGTCTGAATTCCGTGTTCTTCTCACTACTCCACACTACCTTTCTGTCTTAAAGTAATAGAACCTTTTTATCTAAAATGTTTTTCTGATCACTAATAAAGAAGGATACATTTTTACAAGACTGCTCCAATAAATTCTTCACAACTGCTCTTGAAATTCCTTCAGCTAAGATGGTCTTCACACCACCTATAAATCAAGTTCTCTACTCATTGTTGGTAGTCGGGTTAATAGAGATGCAGCCGTCCCAAAGGATGCACCCTCCAAGAAAAAATACGGGTCACTGGCTGAAAGCTCAGGTGGCCCCTGCAGCAGCTAGCTCACTGCTGCTCGCTTCCTCACTTATTCTGGACAGAGCACACCTGCTTTTGCAGATTAAAATTTTGAATCGGCTACGTTAACTACCCTTGGTGTGTTGTGAATCTTCTTTCTGAAGATTCGCTAATGAATGTGCAGTGCCCACAAAGCTTTCATTGACTGGCTACACAATCAGCTGTCCCCACAGCGTCTTAGTGAGGAGAGTGGGAACCTGCAAGTGGCTTTCTCCATTACCTAGATTGCTAGAAATTGATTCAGTGGTGGGAGTCTGGTTATACCTAGTTATGACCTGGAAGCCTCCTGGGAGGTCAGCAGATATAAAGTCAGAGGAGCATTTGCCTGATACAGACATGCCTCATGGTGCACCATCCAGGGCCTGGGTATGGGATGGCACTGGGGGACATCTGACATCCTCCATGGTGCATGTGGCCAGCATGGTGGCAGCAGAATGTGTAAACAGAGGAACCAGAGCACAACCTCATCAACGCAATCGGTGCCACAACCAGACAGGGAACAGACAAGCCTCAGGAGGGGAAAGGAGACTTGCTCTCCCCTCTGGCCTACCACTAAGAGCCCTCCAGGCCACTTTACCAACCACAAGTCCCACCTTAGACAAAGCCAGGTGCACTCTGCGATCCCTCCCCGGTCTCGCCTGCAGAGGCACTGTGCTGGAGGCTATGGAAGTACCAGGGGAGTTTCTGTTTTTGTCCCAGTAAACATCAACAAGTAAGCAGAACTATTTGTTGTGGTTTTTAGTGAAAGACTCCACTGAACTACAAGTTTAGTGGTAATTATTTCAGAGTTTGAATTTTCCATTAGTATTCAGGGGCTGGCTTTGTGCTTCAAGCCTAATGCTCTTACTAAGTCACTTCTTACCATTTAAAGAGGGGGAAGCTATAACTGAGCTTGTGGTATAGGAAAGGCAAAAAAAATGAGGACAAAGAGAAGAGCCCATGATCCATTTGGAATGCAGTGGGGGTTCCAACAGCAATGCCAAAGCGACTTTCTACGTAATCATCAGATCCTCTGAGACCAGCAGTCCCTTTGCACGGCCCCAAGAGAAACACACGGAAAACAGAGAGATTTTTAAATGCAAGAGCCAACTTGTTGAACTTCCTCTTTTAACATAATTTGGGGAAAAAATATGAAACAAATTTTAAAAAATGAGTTTGGTCATTAAAAAGCCATCATGGGGTTGGGTGTGGTGGTTCGTGCTCGTAATCCCAACACAAGGCAGATGGAGGCCAGGAGATAGACACGAGCCTGGCCAAAGATGATGAGAGATGGTGAAAACTCTTCATCTCTACTAAAAATATAAAAATTAGCTGGGTGTGGTGGTGTGTGCCTGTAATCCCAGCTACCCATGAGGCTGAGGCATGAAAACTGCTGAAACTGGGGAGGTGAGGTTGCAGTGAGCTGAGACCACACCACTGTACTCTAGCCTGGGGGACAAAGTGAGATGCTGTCCAAAAAAAAAATAAAAACCCACAATGAAATATCACCTCATACCTGTGAGAACAGCTCTTATCAAAAAGAAGAAAGATCAGCAGTGGCAAGTAGGTCAAGAAAAGAAAGCCATGGCACACTGTTGGTGGGTATAGCCATTATGGAGCACTGCACGGAGGGTCCTCAAAAAGTTAAAAGTAGAACTACCATGCGATCCAGCAATACCATCGCTGGGTCTATATCCAAAGGAAATGAAATCAGTGCGTTGAAGAGATACCTGCCCTCCCATGTTCATTCCAGCACCATTCACAACAACCAAGATAATATGGGAACAACCTAAGTGTCCATCGCCATATGGATGGATAAAGCAAATGTGGTATCTATGCACAATTGAACACCATTTGGTCATAAAAAGAAGGAAATCCTATCATTTTCAATAATGGGGTTGAATCTAGATGACATCATGCTAAGTGAAATAAACCAGAGAAAGAAAGCGCATATTATCTCATTTACACGTAGAATCTTGTGTTTTTTTCTTTTGCTTTGTTTTGTTTTTTGAGACAGAGTCTCGCTCTGTCACCGAGGCTGGAGTGCAGTGGCACAATCTCCACTCACTGCAACCTCTGCCTCCCGAGTTTAAGCGATTCTCCTGCCTCAGCCTCCTGAGTAGCTGGGATTACAGGCGCCTACCATCACGCCCTGCTAATTTTTTTGTATTTTTAGTAGAGACGGAGTTTCACCATGTTGGCCAGGCTGGTTTTGAACTCCTGACATCAGGTGATCCACCCGCCTCGGCTTCCCAAAGTGCTAGGATTGCAGGCATGAGCCACCACGCCCAGCCACACATAGAATCTTAAAAAGTCAAACTCATAGAAACAGAGAGTAGAACGGTGGCTATCAGTGGCTGTGGGCGTAGGGGAAATGGGAAGATTTTGGTCAAAGGGTACAAACCTTCAGTCACGAGATAAACAGCTGCTGGAAATCAGCAAGGGTGGTGATGGATATGTTAATTAACTTGGTTATGGTAATCAGGACACCATGTATTCATATATCAAATCATTATGTTGTACATATATATAATCTTTATTTGTCAATTAAACATATTTTAAATTAATTAATTGTTTTAAATGCCCTAACTATAAAGAAAATTCAAAGCAGTTACTTTAAGAGAAACCCCCTTTCAAAAAAACCATGTAAAATGGGGCAGGCTGTTCCTCCGTGGTGTGACCCTATGCCCCATCCAGAGGCCAAGGACAGCACAGGAGGTTACCTTAGCAGCCCCCGCTCCTGAGGAGATGAATTTTACTTTTTTCTCTATTGTAAAAAGGGAACAAGTATCCCCTAGGCAATTTTACTGCAAAGGACCTCAGCAAGTGGCAGCTGCTTCAGGCTTCAGCCATCCCTTCCAGGCCCTTCTGAAGCTAAGGGAATTTCCTTCCTTGCTTGGCCACCCCTCCTGGAGTCTCCACCCACAGAGCTGAGCCCGCCTGGTCCGCTCCATCACAGAGCGTGAGGACAGATCTGATATACATAAATCAACATATTACTCATTTTCTAGCACTGCCTTTGACAGCTGTTACATGAGCACATTGTTAGAAACTGTCAAGCAATGATACACAGTGCCTTTTACAACATATGTTGACTTTTATCTAATGTAGCTCCATAATTAGCCCCAGGGAAAATGAATCCAGGCATCCACCTGGTTGTGTGATCTCAGTTAACCTTTGCTTTCTTCTAAGGGAAGTTAGCAGGGTCTGGGGTGGAGATCCAGGCAATGAGGCCCCCAGGACTCAGAGAAAGGCAGTAAGTGTGCAAGCTGTGCAGGGTATGGGAGACAAACTGCTTACACCGCTCTACCCTCAGCCTATGGTCAGAGACTGGGGTTCCAGGGGTTCTGGTCAGGGTTTTCAAGTCCCTCAGGCCTGGAAGAGCTCTGGGATCATTATTGGAAAAATAAAATAAATCTCCCTGGAACCTGGGCCATTCAACGTGAAAGAACCTGAGAGAAGAAGCTAAGTGTTGCTTCAAACATTATTCTTGTTTCTCCTCTGTTTCTCTTTCAGGAAATGACAAAACTTGCAAACCACTCATCGCAAGAAAAACCCATTTCCACCGACCTTCAGGGTTTGGCAGGTCTTTTAGCCATGAAAATTGATACAACATAATATGGACTTGGGGTAAGAAGGTCTGGATTCAAGTTCCTGATCCTTCACTTACCAACAGAGTAACCATGGGAAACTTATAATTTGTCAGGGCCTTCCTGTCCTCAGCTTCAAGTGGGAATAAAAGGCAGCAGGTGCATTGCCAAAACCATTAAAGTCAGGGATGTGGTAGTGGTTCTTCATGGCTCCTGCAGCACCCTGGACAGTGCCTAGATCAAGAAACCTTTTTGACAAATGAATTCATACATTCAGTATTCTAATGAAGACCAAATGAGGAGATGTAGAAACATTTTGAGAGCAGAAACTCAGTGTCCAAATATCAGTTATTTGATTTACGCTTCCACATCTGGTTTTGGGAGCTAGGTCAGAGACAGAGCACTAGCTATCTTGCAAGCAATAAACCAGAATAAATCTGAGGGAATTCAAAAGGTATGAACTGAACTAAAGGCAAAAGAGTTGTCTAAAAGTTTAAGTATTTGAAGACAACTAGCATTCCCCATACAGACACATCCCAAGTCAAAAAATGGAAAAAGGAGGAATTCCCAAGGGGATGTCCACGTGAAGGAATTGTACCTCTGTCTGCATCCGTTCACCATGAGTCCCACCTCAGCCATCCATGAGCACCACCTGCCACATGCACTGCAGTGTCAGAGAGACTGTGGGAACTCATGAACTGCATAAAGCAAGGTACCTGCTCTGCAGGTGTCTGGGTTGGGCCCCGGGGATGCAATAAAGACCAACACTGTGCTTGACCTCAGGGAGTCCAGTGGGAGATGGAGTCCAATGGGATGGCAGTGCAGCAGGGCTATGATACAGAGAAGTAGCCAGGAAAATGGCCACAGACAGAATCCCAAAGAACAGCCATTCAGGACACGGACAAAGAGGGCTGTCCAAAGTAGGAAGAAAAGGAAGAGAAAAAGATGTCCTAGAAACCAATAGAGAAGTAAATTTCCAGAATGAGTCCTCATTTCCCAGGATAAGATGCTATGGAAAGTTCAAGTAAAATAAGGACTGAAAACCATTCAGGAGATAACTAATCAGCAATGAACACGTGATTTTATTGAGACACATAAAAAATTAAATAGTATTATCAAGACAGATCTGACCAGGTGTCAAAGGGTAAAAATTATAAAAGCTATGAGAACTCATAAGATGGAGGGAAAGATCTCTGTAGGAGGGAGAGGTTAAGAGGTGACTGATTCACAAGATATAAATTGAAGTGGGCCTTGAGAGATGAGTAGAATGGCAGGGGATGGGGAGGACAGCAGGCGCCTAGAGCTCCCAATTAGGGGCAAAGCTTGAGTACAGCACAGGGCTGTGTATACTCTGGTGATTTCCAAGGGCCAGGGAAGAGGGTTTGGGGAAATGAGGCTGGGGAAGGAATTTGAGGACAGACTTAGAGGGGATTTAGACGCCAGAGTACCAGTTTGCCCCATAGGATTTGGGTAGGGTCAGACATGTGCACTTGAAGCCTGGAGAAGATCCATGTAACAGCAGTATAGAAAACATAAAGGATCAGTCTTTCACTCATATGAGCAATATTTGTGTCATAAAAGAAATAAGAGACCATTTGCCTGACGATCATGGCAGGGAGCAAATCCCCTTATCCCTTGAATCAGCATGCTAGGTTCCTTTAGAGTTTAAGAGGATGGGCTCTGAAGTCAGACTGAGCTGGTTCAAAGATCAAACCGGTGACATCCCTACCACACACCCTTGTTAGGTTGCCTAACTCCTTGGAACTTCAATTTCCTCATCTATGAAATGGAGAAATCAATAGAACCTACTCAGAGCGTTTTAAGTATATTAAACGAGGTAATGCATGTAAATGGCTGACAAAGGATAAGCACCCAATAAGTGCTATCTATGATACCATTTTATTACTGAAGAATATTGCTCAATCAGGTTAGAGAAATATCTGCAAAGCATATGAAATAAACACCTCGAGAAATGCAAGTCATCAATAAACGTGAAAAATTGCTTACATTCAAATATTCAAAAATTTACATGATCCAGTAGCTGACAGTTAAACAATCTGAGAATACCAAGTGTGGCTGGCAAAATTCTAAGGTCTCCAGGATTCCCACCCTGTGATGTACAGGTCCTGTGTAATCCCCTCCCCTTGACCATGGGCAGAACCTGTGAACAGGATAGCAGTCCTGTGATTAGATTAACAATCCATCAACTTTTAATCAAAAAAGAGTTTATGCCGAGTAGGCCTGACCTAATCAAAGGGGCTTTTAGAAGGTGGCAAAACGTCAGAGAGGCATGCTCCTCTTGGCCTTGCTGATGCAGTGTCCATGCGTCTTACAGCTGCAAGGAATTGAATTCTGCCAACAGCCAGGGGAAACAGAATCCTGAGACTCAGATGAGACCCCAGCCCAGGCTGATACCTTGAGTGCAGCCTGGGGAGACCCTGAAGAAAGGACCCCATTAAATTGTGCCCAGACTGTGGCCCAGGCAAACAGTAAGGTGATACATCTAAGTTGTTTAAAGCCATAAAGCTTGTAGCAATTTGCTATACAGCAATAGAAAACTAATATACCTGTGGCTGGCAAAAAGGTAGAGAATCAGAAAATTAAATCTGCTGTTTGGGGGGATGCATCTGAATTCAATTTGGAAAGCAGGGTGACATACTCCATAAGGCTGGAGATACATACACACCACACCCACCCACCGCCATGCTCTTGCACGTGGCCTGGATAAACCACTGCCTGTGTAAATAGGTGCACGTGTACCAGAATGTACATGGCAGTGCAGCTTAAATAGTCAAATGCTAAAAACAACCTAAATTAAATGACTATCATGATAAGAATAAATAAATTGTGGTATCTTCAGAAAATGGAATATTAGCAATGAAAATGAGCAAACTATAGCTAAAATATAACACGATAGATCTCAAAAATATAATGTTGACAAGCAAGATACAAAAGAGGGCACACATTCCATTTCCATAAAGTTTGTAAACAGGCAAAGTAAGACTATCCCCACTTACAGATGCATACACAGGTATGAAAACGAGGTTTTTTTTAGAGGCAAGGAAGTCATTTTCATGAACTTCAGCATAGTGATTTTCTCTCTCTGTGAGGAGGAAGAGATTGTGTTTGGAAAGGGAAAAATGAGAGACCTTCTGAGGTGCTAACAATGCTTGTTTCATGATTATGTTTACACATGTGTTCACTTCACAATTTAAAAAAATAAACGCATCACTCTATGCATGCCTCTGTGTGGAGGACAGATCTCAGGACTAAAAGGTGGGGTGCTGAAGACCTCTGAGTGACCTATCTTATACTCTACCAGGGAAATCTGCCTGAGAAAGTCTAGGGGATACAGATCTGGGGGCTCCTCTGACATGTGGAAGCCCCCAGTGGGAGTCAAGCTTCCTAGGAGACTGCACTGGGCTTGGAGCTGATGGCTCAATGCACCTTCCCCCGCCCCCTCCCACGCCAGAAGAGCCATCAGCTTCATGACACCTGTGTGGGCTCGGCAGCTGCAGGAAGGAGGAGGGAGCTGTCAGGAGCAGTCACTGGCATCAGACTAATAATAAGATTCATTTCTCCGAGACTCCCAGGACACAACCCAGGGAGACTGAAGAATGCTAATGCTGCCTGCAAGGGCTCTGGGGGCTGGTTACTTATTTTTATTTTTTAAGGTCAATTGTTTCAGGTCGGTACGCTTATTAGAGGGGGGATCAGTGGAAAAAGAGCATGTGCCTCTATTCTAAGCCTAAAAGGAAAAGCCAGACAAAAAGAAGACGTTCATTCATTAATCATGTCCCAATCCTCTTTCTTAGAGGGTGCCTGAGTGACCAGGGACAGAATCAAGACCTGTAGTTGTTAGATGTTGTGGAGCTCGGAGCTGAAGAATCAGAGTCATAAGACAGAGATGCAAAACTTGGGGACAGCTGTTGCCCTTTCTTTGCTCCGGTCCTTCTTGAAGGTTGTTTCTCTATGCCTTTGTCCTCATCACTGTATCAATTTCCTATGGTTGTGTCATAAAAATTGCCACACTTAGCAACTTAAAGCAACACAGATTTATTATCACAAAGTTTTAGTAGGTCAGAAGTCTGGGCATGGCATGGCTGGGTTCTCCACTCAGGGTCTGACCAGACTGAAATTCAGGCGTTGCCTCAGGTATGGTTCCCATCTGTGGCAGAATTGAGTTTTCTGCAGTTGTATGACTGTGGTCCTCATTTCCTTGCTAGCTGTCATGTGGGGGTCACCCTCAGGACCTACAGGCCACCCACATCCCTTATCACATGGTCGCCTGCATCTTCAGAGTTAGCAACAGAGAAATACTTGTGCATCCAATTCCTTAATGCTTCAAGTCTCTGACTTCTTTTTTTTTGTGAGCAAAGAAAATTCTCTCCTTTTATAGGGCTCAAGTGGTTAGGTCCAGCCCACTGGAATAATCTTCCTATCTTAAAGTTAATTAATTCAATACCTTAAACATATCTGCAAATCCCTTGCACAGAAATACCTAGATTAATTTTCAAATAATGGTGAAAACATGGTTATGCCAACAGCTGGGAATCTTGGCAGATGATCTTAGAATTCCGCATACCACAATCATCAGTTGTTAGTATGGCTATTCTGAACACAGCAATCATAGGGATGTAAACAAAACAATGTGCCCAAAGGGAGGAGGAATGTCAAAAGATGGCCCAGACAATTGGGATATTTATTCATTATCTGAGTTGAACTACACCTGGAGTTGGGAATAATAGCTTTCATTCATTCACTCATTCAACAAGCATGCTAGATGCTGTGGGAGGTTACACAGATAAGTAAAATAGACCCTTCCACGACATTTACAGGGTAAAAAGATAACAAAACTATAATATTCATCCATTTAACAAATACGTATTGTGTGCCTACAATGAGGCAGGTGCTAGATACTGAGGATACAGTGAATGACTCTACCATTACTAGGTACAATGCTGCAAGTTACAGCCTAAAAGAGTGTAAGTCTTGTGGAAATTCAGAGTAAAAAAAGGGCTTCTCCAGGCAAGGGAATGTGCAAAGGCGGCCCCCTTACAGAAGAGGAGATGATGGGCTATGCATTATTTTAAGAGGAACTGAGGATCTGAGGGGAATGGCTTGCTGGTTAGAGAAACTGATGTGAACAGAATCCCAAGGTGAGAAAGAGCAGCGAGAAAGTGGAAAACAAAATAAAGCCCACTTTAGATAGATTACAAGTGATAGGAAGGAGTGTAAGCAAGATAAGAATATAAAGAAAGTTTGGGCCAGATTTTGAAGGATCTTGAAGGACAATGAAAAGCCTTTTTTTGGATCAGACGCTCTCAAATCTTCACTCTCGGGAGGTCAGTTCGGCAACACTATCCATTTACTCCTTCCTTATCCACTAAAAGCCCAGTATGTAACCCAAGCACAGTTCAAGCTGCTGGGGATACAGGCTGAAATCTCTGACCTCACGATATTTTTACTCTAAGGGAAGAGACAACAATAAACAAAAAAATTAATAAACAAGGTAATTTCAGAGTGATGTGTCGTAAAGGAAAATCTATCAAGCAAGATAGAGTGATAGAAATTAGGGGAGAACGGTTTTAAGTTGAAGGGTCAGGGAAGGCTTCTCTGAGCAAGACATATTAGAGTGAAGACCTGTACTCTAGGAGGAGGCAAGCCATGCAGAGACCCGGGGGAGCCTTCCAGGCAAGGGCATAGGAAGGGATCCAGACATGGAGTGACAGGTGAGCAAAGGCAAGGCTTCAGTGCGATAGAACGGTGTGAGAGAGAGGACCAGAGAGAGAGTGATGTCAGAGAAGTTGGCAGGGCCAGATCTCTTAGGAATTCGAGGGCTAGGGAAAATAGTTTGGATTTCATTGTAAATGCACGAAGAGGTTCCTGGAGATTTCCAAGTAAGGCACAGTGCTGAAATGACTGATCAGTCAGGCTAAGATGAAGAATCCTAGGGGAGCACGAGCAGGCCCACTGCTGCTGTCCAGCCTCTGAGAGGCAAAGTCCCCAGAGGCCAGGGGTGCTGGCCAGTTTGGGGATATCTTGAAAGGGAGCCGAAAGGTTTTGCTGATAGATTGAAAGAGGGGTGAGAGAAGGGGAAAACTGAAAAGAGAAGTGAGCAGGGGGACCTGCTAGGACTATTGCCAACAGGATGGGAGAGCAGAAACAAGAGGCTAGGCCATGTCTGGCAGCAAGGAGAAGGGGTGACAGGTGAGGAGGTTTGCACACAGTGGACTAGATCAGGCAGAGGAGGTCGGAGAAGGAAGCTAAGGTGACTCTGATTCTTCCAGCCTGGACCACTGGGGGAAGAGTGGTGCCCACTAACAGAAACAGGGAATTCAAGAAGAGCAGCACAGAAGGAGGGCAATGAAATAGTTGTGGACTTGAGGCCTTGCAGGGGACAGGCTCCCTGCACATAGAAAGGAGGAGCTACTGATGGGACTTAATGAGCTCCATGAACTTACTAAGCCAGAACTGGCTGCCTGCAAGGTGGACTCCAAGGTCTAGTGCCATTCATTCACCAGCAAGGCTGCCAGCCGGTGCTGACCATAACCCGCCTCACTGGAAAGACAAGGGGCCATGTTACCTCACAGTCTGTCACCCCATCCCCTACTGCCCCACACAATGACTAAACGATACAAGAGTGGAAAAGCTTGACTCTGTTGCCTGAAGGTGGGTCAAAGCTGGCTGTGCTCAGAGACCTCCACTGGGTCATGCCAAGGCTGGACCCCAGCTTTGGCCTCACAGCTAAGCGCCAGGCTCTCCCCTTGCCCTATCTTGTGATGATGATCATAATCCCAAAAGACACAATCCAAAATGCCATAGTCTCAAATGTTGAAATCCTGAAGGAGCAACATCCCCAAATCTAAAATCCCGAAAACCACGATCCCAAAAGATTAAAATCCCAAATGTTGAAATCCTGAAAGTTGAATTCTAGGGAAAAGAGTGGTGCATTTTCAGTTGTATGAAGAACAGTTTCACCATGTTAGGTGGCACTATTGCCTTGCTATCGTCTTACTCGGGAATTAAGAAAGGTTTGAGGAAGTATGTATGGGTGCCAGGTTGTCAAGGGGTGGACATGTGGGCTGGATGTTAGATGTCACTTGGACCTGATGAAGGAATCCCCAGAGACCTGACAAAGCCCTCCCTTGGGTGCATCTTGAGGTGTTTCCAGAGGAGACTGGAGTGTGAGTCTAGGTGGACTGGGGAATCCTCTGCCCTCAATGCTGGCAGGTACTATCCAGTCAGCTGGGGCCCAGAGAGAACAACCACAGAAGGTGAACTGCTCTCTCACTCTCTGAGAGCTGGAGCAGACTTTTCTTCTGCTGCCTTGGACATCAGAACTCCAGTGCACTGGGTTCTGGACTCCAGAACTCATGGCACCAGTGGCCCCAGGGTCCTAGTGCTTTCGGCCTCGAACTGAGTTGTGCCATCAGCTGCCCTGGCTCTGAGGCCTTCAGACTTGGACTGAGCCAACCTAGAGTCTCCAGCCTGCAGATGATGACCTGTCATGGAACTCCTCAGCCACCATAATCATGTGACCCAATTCCCCAAATAAATCCACTTTCCTTTCTCTGTCTCTCAATTTCTCTCTCTCTTTCTCTCTCTCAATTTCTCTCTCTACCTCTCTCTCTCTCTGTCTTTTCTGTCTCTCATCTATCTGCCCACACATACACACATATCCTATTGGATCTGTCTCTGGAGAACCCTGGCTAACACAGATTTGGTACTGGGGAAGCCAAATATCATTCCTTCCTACTATATTCCCTATCTTGCTTCCTTCATTCTCTTACAGGTTTTACCTCCTCGATAAATACCTTGCATAAAATCTCCGTCTCAGGCTCTTCTACAGAACTGGACCTAAAACCTATTTTACTCATAATGGTAAATGGAATAACAGCTAATAACTATAATAATAATAATAAAAAGAATAATAGCTAACAGAAAATAATAAATAGAATAACAGCTAACAACTACTGAGCACTTAATGGAGCCCAGGCCCTGATAACCCCTTTCTTGCATTATCTCATTTAATCCTCNCTGTTGCCTGAAGGTGGGTCAAAGCTGGCTGTGCTCAGAGACCTCCACTGGGTCATGCCAAGGCTGGACCCCAGCTTTGGCCTCACAGCTAAGCGCCAGGCTCTCCCCTTGCCCTATCTTGTGATGATGATCATAATCCCAAAAGACACAATCCAAAATGCCATAGTCTCAAATGTTGAAATCCTGAAGGAGCAACATCCCCAAATCTAAAATCCCGAAAACCACGATCCCAAAAGATTAAAATCCCAAATGTTGAAATCCTGAAAGTTGAATTCTAGGGAAAAGAGTGGTGCATTTTCAGTTGTATGAAGAACAGTTTCACCATGTTAGGTGGCACTATTGCCTTGCTATCGTCTTACTCGGGAATTAAGAAAGGTTTGAGGAAGTATGTATGGGTGCCAGGTTGTCAAGGGGTGGACATGTGGGCTGGATGTTAGATGTCACTTGGACCTGATGAAGGAATCCCCAGAGACCTGACAAAGCCCTCCCTTGGGTGCATCTTGAGGTGTTTCCAGAGGAGACTGGAGTGTGAGTCTAGGTGGACTGGGGGAATCCTCTGCCCTCAATGCTGGCAGGTACTATCCAGTCAGCTGGGGGCCCAGAGAGAACAACCACAGAAGGTGAACTGCTCTCTCACTCTCTGAGAGCTGGAGCAGACTTTTCTTCTGCTGCCTTGGACATCAGAACTCCAGTGCACTGGGTTCTGGACTCCAGAACTCATGGCACCAGTGGCCCCCAGGGTCCTAGTGCTTTCGGCCTCGAACTGAGTTGTGCCATCAGCTGCCCTGGCTCTGAGGCCTTCAGACTTGGACTGAGCCAACCTAGAGTCTCCAGCCTGCAGATGATGACCTGTCATGGAACTCCTCAGCCACCATAATCATGTGACCCAATTCCCCAAATAAATCCACTTTCCTTTCTCTGTCTCTCAATTTCTCTCTCTCTTTCTCTCTCTCAATTTCTCTCTCTACCTCTCTCTCTCTCTGTCTTTTTCTGTCTCTCATCTATCTGCCCACACATACACACATATCCTATTGGATCTGTCTCTGGAGAACCCTGGCTAACACAGATTTGGTACTGGGGAAGCCAAATATCATTCCTTCCTACTATATTCCCTATCTTGCTTCCTTCATTCTCTTACAGGTTTTACCTCCTCGATAAATACCTTGCATAAAAATCTCCGTCTCAGGCTCTTCTACAGAACTGGACCTAAAACCTATTTTTACTCATAATGGTAAATGGAATAACAGCTAATAACTATAATAATAATAATAAAAAGAATAATAGCTAACAGAAAATAATAAATAGAATAACAGCTAACAACTACTGAGCACTTAATGGAGCCCAGGCCCTGATAACCCCTTTCTTGCATTATCTCATTTAATCCTCACGATAACCCTGTGGGATAAGAACACTATTATTGCTAGTTGTGTTCGTTTCCTGGGGCTGCTCTGACAAATAACCACAAACTGTGTAGCTTAAAACAACAGAAGCCAATTCTCTCACATCTCTGGAGGCCAGAAGCTCGACATCAAGGTATTGGCAGGGTTACACTTTCTCTGGAGGCTAGAAGGGAGAACCTGTTCTTCGTCTCTCGCGGCTTCGGTGGCTGTCAGCATTCTTTGAGTTGAGTCTACCTCCTTCCAGTCTCTGCTCCACAGTCACAGAGCCACCCCCTCTTGTGTGTGCCCCTCTTATAAGGATACGCGTCATTGCACATGAGGTCCACCTGGATCATACACAGCAAGCTTCTCCTCTCAAGATCCTCACTCACGTTCTTTTGCTAAATAAAGCAAGGTTCACAGATTCAGAAGATTAGGAAGACGACATATCTTTTTGAAGGCTATTTGTCCCACTACACCCATTTGTAGATGATGGGAGGAAAAAGGCAAAAGTAAAAGAATAATAAACAGAAATCACAAAATAAGACAGATGAAATACATTGGTAAAAACAATAAATTTAAATGGAAAGGGCATCCGAGAATGGAATAAAAAACACTAACAAAATATAGCTAAATGTGGTTTATGGGAGACACAGAAATTGAAGAGAAACTGAAAGGAACAAGATTGAAAAGGATATACCAGGCAAATACTACTTCAAAGAAAATTGGAGCTGCTATAATACTGATAAACAAAACTGACCTTAAGGCAAAGGCATTAGTAGGAATGAATTGGAAGTATTAGTCATGATCGGTTAGGTTAGGCTGCAATAACAAACAATCCAGAGGATCTCAGTGACTTGCTTCTTACTCATGCAACACACCTGTCTCAGAGTGGGGAAGCTCTGCTTTACCGTACGTTGACCCTTGGACCCGAGCTGATGGATTCGTCTCTATGTAAAACAAAAACTGTCTCATGGAAGAAGAAAGAAAAAGATATTATGAAGCAACTTCTGGTTCTTAAGTCTTCTGTTTGAAAGTGATGCTTCTCACTTCTACTCAGATGTCACTCCCCAAACCAAGTCACACAACTAACACTTATGTCAAGGAGAAGGGAAATACGACCTTCCCTTAGCACAGGGAATAAATATTTTAGCAATGATGCAGTCTACCACAATGGGCCACAGAATAGTGATCAGCAAAACAATTCACCAAGACATTGTAACAATTCTGCTGTTTTATGCAAATAATAATTTAGCCTCAAAATATTTTTAAACCAACAAATTTGCACATAGGAAATGACAACTTTACAATTATACTTGGAGATTTTAGGATGTTTGTTTCCCAAATGAGTAAATAAAGTAAATTAAATTTATAAAGATATTAAGTATAAACATACAAAGGAGTATTATTCAGTCTTAAAAAAGAAGGAAATCCTACAATTTGTGACAACATGGATGAACCTAGAGAAAATTATGCTACATAAACTAAGCCAGTCATAGAAGGACAAAACTGCACGATTTTATTTATATGAGATATCTAAAATAGTCAAACATAGAAGCAGAGAACAGAATGGTGTCGCCAGGGACTGGAGGGAGGTGGAAATGAAAAGGTGTTACTCAATAGTTATAAAGTTTTGGTTATGCAAAAGGAATACTAAATATGCAAAGTAAGTTCTAGAAATCTTCTGTACAGCATAGCACTTATAATTAACAATACAGTATTGAGCACTTAAAAATTTGTTTAGAAAGTAGATCTGTTTTAGCTTTTAGCTTTTTTATTTAGCTGGTTTTTACGCTGTTTTTAGCTTTTAAAACAAGACGCACCCAAAGGAGGGCTTTAACAGGTCTCTAGGGATCTCTTCATCTGGTGAAACTGACACCTAACACCCAGTCCACAATGTTAACTGCTCTTGACTCCTTCAACCCCCACACACGCACCCAAAGGAACACAAGGAAACTGGGGGAAGTAATTGATATATTACAACCTTGATTCAGTGATGCTATCTTGCATGTATGCATAATAAGTTCAAAGTCATCAAACTGTGTAGATTAAACATGTGCAGGAGGTTTTTGCATATCAACTATGCCTAAATAAGACTGTTTTATGAAAAGACATTACAGAAGATTCAAACAACAAAGTAAGCAAGTTTGAGCAAATAGACACAAATATAGAGTGCTGTGCCAACAAAGAGCTTACAGGAAACTTTCATAAAAATAGAACTTGAACTAGCACAGAGAACATTTCTGAAAATTTTAAAGTATAAATATCTTATAAAACAGATTTTTAACAAATTGTAATTAAATGAAAACTAGCAATAAAGAGATAAACCAAGACAGTCAAAACATACATATGTTAGAAGTTTCAGTGCATTCTTTAATAATCTTTTGAATGTAGTAAGTCACTGCTAATAAAATATTTAGAATTGAACAACAAAAACATAATGTATTAAATCTTATAAGACAAAGCTAAAGTTGTATTCAGAGGTAAATGTATAGCTTTAAAATGCATTCACCAGAAAATGAAGATTGAAAAAATACCTAAGTATCAAGAAGATTAAAAAGAAGGTAACACCCAAAGAAAACTTCTAAAAAGAATAAAACCTGAGAAAAAATTAATGAATAGAAAAGAATCAGAACCAATAAGAAAGTCCAACAGGTTTGTCATAGATATAATGAATTTATAAAAATCAATTGTGTTTGTATATACCAGCAAGGATATTTTTAAAATATTTAATAATTCTTAAAGATAATGAAAGAGTACAAAAATGTTAATGGTGTAGAGGAATAATAATAACAAAAGATACATATTACATTTCTGCTTAAAATAATAAAATTTTATTGAAATATATTAAAGAAAACACAGATGAAAGAGGTATGTCATTTTCACAGGTGGGAAGATAATATTATGAAACTCAATTCTCAATTTAATCTATTAAGTTTTGTAAATTGATTCATCTATAAATATAATTTATAATACAATCAAAAGCAAGCATGGATCTTCAAGAATTATGAGTTAATTCTACAATAGAGAGAGAAAATCAAAAATTGACTAAAACTTTTGAAGAAGTACAAAGTGAAAGTAATTATTAAATCAAATATTAAGATATCATGAAGCAATAGTTAAGACAGTGTGGTGTTGCTGCAGAAATAGGTAAAACAAAACGGAGCACTGACAGAACCTAAAATATAATGAAAATTGGTATATGACAGAGTGATTATAAAAGGCACTCAGTAAAGTATGGGATAAAAACAAATTATACTCCTCACCCCATATTCCATATGGATTTTAAAACTAAATACAAAAGCAAATCTTTAAAAACCTTCAGAGAAAAATTCAAGACACTAGATGACCTCAGGGTAAGGAAGGAAGGACTGCATCAGACACAAAAAACACAAGCCATAAAGAAGTCTTCACATTACAATGGAAATCCTATGAACATCAAAAGTTGTCGCACACAAATTGAGAAGAACCACATACGAGAAAAAGGCATATGCAAGACATACAATTAACAAAGTATTTATATCCGGAATATATTAAAATCCCAACTCAAGAAGCAAAAGGAAAAAAAGAACCCCATGGAAACATTGGCAACTGGAATCAAGAGGCAATTCATAAGAAAAAAAGCAAAAATGGGAAATGTCTGAGAACATGGCCAAC
The DNA here is from genome assembly GCF_001698545.2 of Rhinopithecus bieti. Lineage (NCBI taxonomy): Eukaryota > Metazoa > Chordata > Mammalia > Primates > Cercopithecidae > Rhinopithecus > Rhinopithecus bieti. The sequence continues at coordinate 3,544,075 of NW_016805314.1, forward strand.
TCCACTATTAATCATAGAAATGCAATGTGCAACAGTGATCCACTATTTCACATCCATCTTTGGCAAAGATTAAAAAGCCGGGTGATACCAAATGTTGGTGAGAATATGGAGCAAATGGAATGTGCAGCTAGGCAAAATTAGAACAACCACTTTGGAAAGGAATTTGGCCAAATCTAGCTGTGTTGAAGATGTGCACAGCCTTAAGATCTAGCACCTGCAGTTGTAAGTGCATTCCCTAGGGAAGCCCCATGTGTGTCTTGGGAGGCATGCATGAGAAGATTTACTGCAACACTTTCTGTAATTGAAAAAATCAGAAAACAATCCAAAAGACCATCCACAGAAGAATGGATAAATTGTGACATATTCATGAAACAGAATAAGCCACAGCAGTGAAAATGAAAATGTTAAACTGGCCGGGCGTGGTGGCTCATGTCTGTAATCCCAACACTTTGGGAGGCCGAGGTGGGAGGATCACATGAGGTCAGGAGTTCAAGACCAGCCTGGCCAACATGGTAAAACCCCATCTCTAATAAAAGTACAAAAAAATTATCTGGGCGTGGTGGTATGTGCCTATAATCCCAGCCACTCGGGAGGCTGAGGCAGGAAAATCGCTTGAACCCGGGAGATGGAGGTTGCAGTGAGCCAAGATTGTACCACTGCGTTCCAGCCTGAGCAACAGAGCGAGACTCCATCTCGAAAGAAAGAAAGAAAGAAAGAAAGAAAGAAAGAAAGAAAGAAAGAAAGAAAGAAGGAAGGAAGGAAGGAAGGAAGGAAGGAAGGAAGGAAGGAAAGAGAAAGAAAGAAAGAGAAAAGGTTAAACCTACAGTCAATAACATGGACAAATCTAAAATATATAATGTTGAGTGAAAACAAATGTTGTGGCATTTTTACAGAATAAAACCAATTATATAAAGTTGAATGACAAGAAAAATAATACTTTATAACATCAATGGGCATGTTAAACACAGAAAATTATATTTAATAAGAAACAGATTTGAGCAGTGGTACCCCTAAGAAAGAGAAAGAAAAGAATGTGATTGAGGAGAAGTATATGGAACTTCAGTGAAATATAGGCAAAGGGAAAACGTTAAGATTTGGTAAATCTAGTTGATGAGAATACAGACATTCGCTCTATTATTCTCTTTATTTGTCTGTACATCTGCAACATTCCATAATTCTTTTAAAATTAAAAAAATATAAATAAGTAAAGACAAAAAGTAGAAGCTTTGTCCTGAGCTTGCTGCTACAGGGAGCAGTGGCAAAATTCTCATTCTCTAAAGGTCGCAGTTGACACGTGAGGAGAAAAAGAATAAGGTCCTTCCACTCCCAGGAAAGGGAGTATAGCTGGACCCCATAAGAACTGGAAAGTGGTCTCCTCTCTCCCTTCCTCCAGTTGGTCTCAAATGTCTACTTTCTATAAATTGATTACCTTATTTCATCTCTCCACCATGGGTCTTATATTTTCATGGGCCCTCAAAGCACCCTAGCCCCTGGTCTATTTGGCTTTTCAACTCAAGAACTTATACTGACCACATCTCCGTGTCTCCACTCAAATTTCTGAGAGTATCTGATTATACCCTGCTAAGTCCGTGGGGTTTGTTGGCCTTGGGTCAGATGCCTACTTCTAATTCAATTTGCTTTGACTGAGAGGAAATATAATAAAAAAGGAGCCCTTTTAGGGGTTTGTGGGCAGGACAGGATTTCAAGAAAGGTTTAGATAAAACACATACCTCCCCACCCCGTCCATCAACCTAATTTAAGTGGTCAGGAATTAGAACAGGAGCCTGCACGGAAATAAGGAATGTACGTGAGGCTGAATCAGTCTCCTGTGGTCTTTCCCACACTACTTCTTGAGTGACCATCTGAAGAGTTGAAAAAAAGATAATTGCTCACATCGGATTCTTGTCATGGACAACAAACTCAACGAACATATGAAAGCCAGATGGAAAAGTAGCCTCGTACAGAGGATGGGGGCGGGGAGGACAGCTTTAGAGCTTGTGAGGACACTGCTGGCGTGCAAGATGAAAGAAGCCAAATGTGACCCTGAGGCTGGCCATGGGGGCAGCTGGCCCCGATCAGAACTCACCTTCTCCACCCCCCAATCACTTAGAGGCTCCTCTTCCAGAGCTCTTCTCTCAATAAATGGCAGCATTATTCATCCACTAGCCAGATCCCTGGGCATCATCCCCCTCCCTTTCCTCTCGTCCACCCTACAGCAACATCCTGTGGCTTCTACCCGCTATGGGCTTCTCCATTTTTGCCACATGTTTCCATTTGTCACTGCTGCCTCCCACCTGTTTCAACCTGCGTTTCCCTCTCACCTAGTCTTCTGAAAGAGCTATTCCCAACTCAGGTAGAGGAATCCTTCAACACCACCAACCCAATTCATGTTCAGCCATCATCACTGCATCTCCACAAGGGGTCAGCCGGTGGGAGGAGCACAGGCCAGAGATCGGCCAGGAAAGCCGCAGAGATCCTTGCATTAGCGTTGGGGAGAGATGGCCATTAAAAAAAAAAGCATGAAAAAGATTTTTATTGTAAGTCGGATAAAGTGTTCTGAAGGAAAAGCTCCATGTACTTCGAGATTGCTTAATCAGGGAAACACAATTTCAATGGAAGCAGTCAGAAAAGACCTCTCTGAAGAGTGACTTTTGACCTGATGGAGTCATGGTTTCCTCCTCAAAGCTTTCATCACTTCCCCTTTCTGACGATACAGATAATCCAGGGCAAAGCCAGATGTAATCGGCTTCTGTTTCCCTTCCTGTCTAAATCTGTCTTCACTTTCTCCCCAGCTTTTCCCTCTCCGGCCACCCTGCTCTCTGCTCCTTGAAGATGTCACTGAGGAAAGACCTTCTTGTCCCATTTCCCCCAGCCAGTCGTCATCAGGTACGAATTAAACGTCACTTGCTCTAAGAAACCGTCCCAGAGCAGCCCCGAGGAGGCTCCGTCTGAGTGTGGTGTCATGTATATTGATCCTTCCTTATACCAAATGCTCTTGTAACCACCTCCTCAAAACCTGTTAAAATTCTCAGTTCCATATCTGTAGAGGAATGTCAGTCTTTTTTCTCAGTATAGCCCCAGGGCCTGGCTTATTAAAGATACTTAACATGTAACTTCTACATCATCAAAGAAATAAATGAATGACTTCACTGACGTGGCTTTGTGAAGACCCAGAACCTCAGAATTAGAAAGGACCTCAGAAGTCATGTGTTCTTCCTCCCACCAAGTCAGACATGGCAGATATCACAGTTTCCCCAAGCCTTGCACCTGTCTCCCTCACTCAGCCGCAAGCTCTTCACAGGCAGGGACAGCAGCGTATTCATCTTGGTATCTTCCTCCTCCACAGAATTACGAACCAGAGAGCTCCAAAAGGATCATGATCTCCACCCACAGCCTAGAAACTGTGTGGGACGAAGCCAGCAAGTGACTTCCTAAAGGGATTTCAGCAGAGCCAACTGTAAATAAACCCATCCAGCCTCCTCCTGCTGAATTTCCTCAACTGATTCGTTTCATGGACAGTCACTCCAAACTCGTGGCCACCCCGCCCCACCTGTCATCCCATAGTACCCAAGATTCCCACTTTACAGCATTCCATTTTCTTCCAAGAATTCCCTTCCAGGCATCACACTGTGCCCCTGCTGCTGGTCGAGTGCCTAGAGATGCCCTGGCTCCTCCTCGGCACTGTGATCTGTTATAGGGAATTAACAAGGAGCCAAAGACCAGCACACGTGCACTCGCGCGCACACACACACGTCAGGGAGCTCCAGAGACGGCGTTTTCTTCATTTCCCCGTCTTTGGGGTGGCCTCCAGCTTTAAGTCCTCCACTTTTGGCAGCAGCCTTTCCCTTTGGGAGAAAGACAAGCAACTTTAGAGTGATATGGAAATCACCCCCTAAACATTTGCAAGCCTTGCAGGACTTGGAGCCGGTCCCAAAGCAAATTCAATCAGCCCTTTCTTCCCCCTACACTTGCTGCCTCCAGCTGAGCCCCATCTCATACAGTGAAGCCCAGTGAATGGGTGCACCTGATAAGTCCCGAGAGACCCCAGCCCCATACCAAGAAAAAGAGCGAGAAAGCCACCACGAGAAAGGAGGAGTTGGGGGGGAAGGAAATGGGGCCAGGCCTGGGACAGCTGCCATACTGAGCCTGCTTTTGACAAAGGCCTCTTCCTGCACTGAGAGGGACCTTCAGCTAAAACATGAATTTACACGGCAAGGAAGTGATCCTGCTGGCCTGTGGGCCCAGTTCCTGAGCTTTTAAAGACTGAAAATGTTCAGCTTTTCAGTGTTTGACTCAGAAAGCCCTAAATCCCTCTGCCTTCTCAGATTAATAAATGATATTTGCAACGGGATACGGAGATACTGGTACTTCTCCCATCTCTTATCCATAAAAACCTAATTGTAAAGCATTCACTGAATTCGATCCTCTGATGAGACATGAAATTTCAAAGGATCCATAAAGAGAGGCAGAAGAAAGCCTTCAGTACACAGTCCTATGTGCTCTGAAAATATAACGGTATATGTGTAATTGTGTCTTCCCCAGCAGTAGCAGAATGGGCGGGGCACTGGCAGTAGGAGAGTCAGAAGGACAGGAGACTGACCTAATGAATGTAAGGGCGAACATTGAACCCTAATTCCACAGGGCAGCCACTCACGACAAAATCCAAGGTGTTGTCCTAATCCTTCTTGATACTGATGGTTAAGCAATATCTTTTCCAGCTGTCACATAAACTCCCTGACTGCCGTCAGTACACGCTAACCCAGGATTTCCCTAGCAAAGCTCCCACCAAATCCCATTACATCAAAATAAGTATCAACATATTCGGAGGATTTGTACACCCTTAAGTGAGGTCTCTCACCTCACATTGTCACAGTCTGGGCATCTAAAAAGAGTGAATCCAAGGCGAATTGAAAAACTGGATGATGAAACGCCTCCCACAGTGCAGGGTTAGAAAGCTATCTGTAGCCTTCAAGCAGCAACCAAGTGTTTTGTTGTGTTGAGTTCTGTTGTGCTTTTTGGTTGACTCAGGCCTGTGTGAGAGAAATGGAACATGAGCCTTGAAGCCAGTCCTGAGTTTTACTCCAGACTCTCCTATTTTGTGACGTTAAACCTAACACTTAACTTCTTAGCGCCTTGGTTCTCTGAGGTGGGAATAGGGGTAGGAGTGGGAACCAAAAGAACTTCTTTTGGTTTATAGGTTTTTAGGCTCATAATTGCTATTATCAATGACATTTGTGTTTTGGGAGAGCTGCTGTGTTCTCCACAAAGTCCCTGTGATAGGCAGAAGATCTGAAAAGACTGCCCTGCGCGGGTGAGGTAGTGCGTCACTAGGACCTATACAGCTACAAGAACCGGAAAGCCATATTTGCTTATCCTGACTGGCAAGTGATGCAACATCCTCATGAATAATTCACGATGCTTCAGGTGTAAACACAGATATCATTTAAAGCAACCGAGTCATTTCCGAAGTGTGCTTCGGTGACTATCAACTATGGATTCCTTCTTAGCAGCAACTTCTGATTTCCTAAATAAATCTTCCGTCTCCCAAAAAGAAGACTGAAAGCACATCTCTACTTCCCCATCAAGGACAGTCATCTCTGAGAATGGACAGGGAGGCCCCAAGAGTACTGGTCAGTGACAGTGTCCCACAGGGGGACCTACTCCTGTTGCTGGTGCATTCTCACAATGGAGACACTCCCAAACCCAGGGCCCGTGCAGACAGCTGGGGTCATACTCATTTCCTGCCTGCAGTCTGTTTCACTCCTTCTAGGCCCCTTCTCCAGGAGCCCAAGGATGCAGCTGTGTTTGCACTAACATTCCTGCAGGGGGGAGAGAACATTGCTGCAAGGCAATAAGAGGATGATAATTAAAACAAACAATAAAATGAAAATTTCATCAGCATTTTCAAAATAGGAGTTTTCAACTAGCAGCATTTTGCACAGAGCTGGGACAATTCCATTTTGGCAGACATCCTAAATCCTTTGAAGCCGGGAGACTACCCGTGTCCTTTCAGGAGAGGAGCCTGGCGGGGAGTTCGGGGAGCTGGCCAGGAGAGGCTCATGGCCTGGGTCTTCCTTTTGCAGTGAGTTTGAACTATGCTGCTTTTGCAACGAGATTTTGAGCACTCTGAAGTATCATGCCTCTAAGAGGAAGACAGGAAGGAGAGGGATGTTCACTGGGCCAAACTGGGCCAGTCATCTCTGCTTTGGGAGATCAGACAAATCCAAGCCAGCTGGCTCCTGGGAAGAAGATGCATCCAAGCCAGACAGGACAAGGATGAAACAAAAGCTAAAGAATTCAAAAGGCACAAAGGGAAAAGCCAGCCCTAAGGGCTAGCCAGCTCTCCTTCAGCAGAGCCAGTCAGGCCAGACAGCAGCACGTCCAGGGTTCAGAGCTGGCAGTGTAAAAGAAGAAGGGAAATGGGAAGAGGCCGGGGAAGGGGGAGAGCTGGAGAAGACAAAAGCCCGGGAAGTCTCCTGGATTTTCCAAAATGACCTTTGGTGACCACAGTGAGTAGCCAAGAGACCAAGTTGCCACAGATGGAGTGAGGTCCAGTCCTAAGAAGGCAAATGTCTTTACCTTCTTAACAACCAGGGTCTGCAGCCCAGCTGAACTGTGGCAGAATACAGGGACAGAGGGCCACTAAATGAGGCTCACAGCTGGTGCAGAATAGGAAACCCAAAGCCCCCTCTATAAGGGGAGGCACGCCCAAGTGAAGGCCTGCCAACCAGAAATCTGCCAACCAGAAATCTGCCAACTGTTTTTCAATTTGTTTTGTGTTCCTCAGTTTCCTTTTCAGGTAGGTCATATGTTTAAAAACTGATTTTCATTTGGGAGGCCGAAGCTGGCAGATCACAAGGTCAGGAGTTTGAGACCAGCCTGGACAATATAATGAAACCCTGTCTCTACTAAAAATACAAAAATTCGCCAGGTGTGGTAGCACAGGCCTGTAGTCCCAGCTACTCAGGAGGCTGAGGCAGAAGAATCGCTTGAACCTGGGAGGCTGAGGTTGCAGTGAGCCTAGATCATGTCACTGCACTCCAGCCTGGCAACAGAGCAAGACTCCGTCAAAAAAAACAAAACAAAACAAAACAAAAAAAACCTGGTTTTCAATGCGCAAAAAACATTAAAAAGTAGACAAAGGACATGAACAGACACTTCTCAAAAAAAGACACACAAGCAGCAAACATATGAAAAAATGCTCAGCATCACTGATCATCAGAAAAATGCAATGAAAACCACAGTGAGACACCATCTCACACCAGTCAGAATAGCTATTGTTAAAAAGTCAAAAACAACAGATGCTGACAAAGCTGTGGAGAAAAGGAAACGTTCCTACACTATTAGTGGGAACGCAAATTAGTCCCGCCCCCGTGGAAAGTGGTTTGGAGATTTCTCAGAGAACTAAACCTAGAATTACCCTCTGACCCAGCAATCACATTACTGGTTATATACTCCCCGCCCCACAAAACAATAAGCATTCTACCAAAAAGACACATGGACTCCTATGTTCATCACAACACTGTCCACAACGGCAAAGACACAGAATCCATATAAGCACCCATCAGTGGTGGATTGGATAGAGAAAATGTGGTACACATACACCATGGAATATTATGCAGCCATAACAAAGAATGAAATCATGTCCTTTGCAGCAACATGGATGCAGCTGGAGGCCATTGTCTTAAGTGAGTTAATGCAGAAACAGAAAACCAAATAGCACAAGTTCTCACTTGTAAGTGGCAGTTGGACACTGGGGACTCATGGACAGAAAGATGGAAACAGTAGACACTAGGAACTACTAGAGGAGGGGACGGGAGAGAGGCAATAGTTGAAAAACTCCCTATTGGGTACTATGCTCAGTACCTGTGCAAACAGTTCTGTTGTACCCCAAACATCAGCATCACACAATATACCCTTGTAACATACCTGCACATGTACCCCCAAATCTACAATATAAAAGAAACCTGATTTTTTCTGATTATTATAGCAATATAAGCAATATACATTCTCAGCAAAAAGGAAAAATTAAATATTAATTACCTATACTTTCCTCCACCTCCTGAGATAACCCTTGTTTATACGTTGGTGTCTACTCTACGTTTCTTATATATCTATACAATAGTTATTGTCACAAATTCAAAATCATAATGTACAATCCATTTGTAACCTTCTCTTTCCACCCAAAATATCATGATCACTCTTCTATGTGGCTTGTGTCTCAATCAACACTTATTTATGATGAATGAAATGCACTAAAACTAGATTTGGCCAGAGGGAATTCATCATGTGAATCAGGGACCTCATAGAACCCAAGAAACAGCAGCTGGGACACAGGCTAGCACCGGGACACCTCCCTGACACCCCAGGGCACAGCGTCCTCTCACTGTGTCTGCTCAGCAGTGCTCTCTCTGCAGCCCAGGCCCCTGCTTCTGTGTGTAGCAGCAGGCAGCGGCCACACAGCCCACCAGCTCCACTGGGCTTCTCTCATCCTCAATGCAAAACACCAGCCTACTAAACTCCCAATTCCAAATGCCCAAGGTCCATAATCCAACTGGCTTGGTTTATGTCATCTGTGCACCATTGAAGTAATCAGCCATGGCTGGCGGGAGTGGGAGAGGCAGGGAATTGGTGCGCAGGTCATTAGAGAAGTGGACTCACTTACAAATGTTATTTACTGTTCCTTCAAAGGATATGCCAGGAAAACAGCCTGTATTAGTCAGGGTAGACTAACTGCTACTTACAGAAACCCCAAAGGCTTATTTCTTGCTTGCATCCCAGTCTACTGTGGACCAGTAGGGATGACTGGGGACGGGTGTGGGGATCAGGAGGGTCCTTCAGAGACCAGGGCTCCTTCCGTCCCTGGCTCCCCTATCTTGTAGGGTCTTACAGTCCTCTACTGGACCTTTTGAACTCAAAAACTTAATCATGTCTGATCCATTTGCTTCCAGACAGCTCCATTTGCAAAGCAAACACTCTCAAGGTTCTTTCCTAGACATAATTATAAAATGTGCTTGATTTCGTTGTTTCCTCCCTTACCCTCCCACCTCTCTTGTTCTCAGCGACTGTCTTGAGACCATGTGGACAGTAGGCTTGAATGGGACAGCTACATCCCAATCTGACTTTCTGCCACAGGACTAAATCACTTTCTTCAATTGAAACTCATTAATGGGTCTCTGTCGCAATGTTTCTCTATCCCATTCCTTACTGTTAAGGAAGCAGGCAGCTTTTCCAACCCCTCTGTGGTAGACTGGATTTTCCCAAAACTGGCCGTGGCCATAGCAATCTTGCCAATGTCACGTGTTCTCCCAGAGCCTTGACGCTCAGCCCATGATGAGGTGGAGCCTGACTCCCCTTGCTCTGCATATGGGCTGGCCTTAGTGACTTGCTAACAACAACTGCCATGAGGCAGAGGTGACACCGCCTGACTGCTAAGGCCAGGTGGTAAAGTGATACAACTTCTGCCTGGCCACCCAGCTGCCATGCTGTGAGGAAGTTCAAATGAACCCACATGGGGAGACCAAAGGAAGAAGTATATGTGGACAGGCACTGAGTCTCCAGGCAACAGCCAGTATCAGCCGCAAGACACACGAGTGAACCAGCCTTCTGATAATTCCAGTCCCCAGCTTCAAGTCTTCCAGCAGAGCCCCAAACATTGTGCAGCAGAGACAAGATGTCCCTGCTGTGTCCTGCTGGAATTCCTGACGCACAGATGTCAGGAGCATAAGAAATGGCTTATGCACTAAGTTTTAGGGTAATTTGTTACACAGCAATAATGGTTGGAACATGTTTGATGCACCACACTGTTGCATTCTTCTTACTCCCTTTTTTACATTTCTTTTAAATCAGCTCATTCTTTCCTAACTTCCTTCTTCTTGTGACACTTTGCCAAAGGCAGACAATAGAAGCCCACCACACATAAATACACACACACTGTTAAGGTTCTATTTTCTAAACACTTCCCCAGTGCTAAAATCTCAGGCACATGGTCTCCCTTCCAGATCATTGCTGTGAAGTTCTACCACTTTGCCACAGCAACACAGGACTTGCCAGCCTTCCAGCCTTCTGGATGTGTCTCCTCACCACCCACAGCCTGAATATTAAGCCAATATCCCACGTTTCAGGCATTTTTATTATGAAAGCACCCACTTCTGGCATCAATGTCTGTATTATTCAGGGGAGACTAACTTCGGTAGCTAAGAATCCCATCATTCAACACCTTAATGCTATAGAGTCTTGTTATTCATGTTGTGGTCCCACACATGTGGGAAGGTCACAGCTCCCACACAGACATCTTCTGTCTGGCTGATTCTCCATCACCAGCACTCAGCAGCCTCCCCTGGGTCTTGTGCATCCTGCCAGTATGGAGGATCGTACCGTCAGTGCCTGGAAGTAGCATGCCTTACCTCAACCCACATTTCACTGGCCACAACTCAGTCCTGTGGCCCCATACAACTACAAGGAAGGCTTACGTCAGCTGTGCCCCTGGGAAGAAGAAATGAGTTTGTGAGCATCTAGCCATCACACTTCCACACTGCCCAAAGCAAGGCTGAAAGTCCAGCCACAGTAATGTCACGCTATGTCTCTTCCCTAACTGCCCCCTTCCCAGAGTCCCTGCTCTGTGAGAGCCAGGCCTTCTCAGCAGCTTCCCAGCAGCTCATTCCTACGGTCTTGCTCAGGCTTGTCTAGGTACTACTACAGTGGTACGCGGAACAGTGTACCAGCAGAGATGGCCATGTGCCAACTCCCAGACTCTGTGCTTAGGTCACCTATGGTACGTGGAATAGTGTACCAGCAGAGATGGCCACGTGCCAACCCCCAGACTCTGTGCATAGGTCACCTAGCATGGCAAAAGGGACTTTGCAGCTGTAAGTAAGGTTAAGCACTTTGAGTTCTCCTGGTCTGTCCAGATGGGCTCTATCTAATGACATGAGTCCTTAAAAGAAGAGAAACCCTCCCCGGCTGTGGTCAGAAAGGAAGATGTGGCCTGAGAGATGCAAGGTTGCCAGCTTTGAAGATAGAAGAAGGGGGTCATGAGTCAAGGAACTCCAGAAGGTGGAAAGGGCAAGTGAATGCAGAAAGTGAGTCTGGAGTGGAGCACAGCCCTGCTGACACCTTGACCGTAGCTCAGCTGGACTTCCAACCTACAGAACTGTCTGATGATACATTTGCCTTTTAAGCCCTAAGTTTGTGATCATTTGTTATGGTAGCAATAGAAAACTAATACAGCCAGCGGCTGCTCTAGCCAATGAATTCTGAGTCCCACACTTCAACAACGCAGAGTGCCCAGGACCCCAGTAGGAATACACTTCGTGTTCACAAACTAGCTTCTGCCAGACTCTGGTTGCCTTCTCCACACCCACGGTTCTGCCCCTGTTGTCCTCACTCCCCTGCACCCAAACCTCTGAGACTCAGGCCACCAGCCCTAAGGAGGCACTCTGGGCTGCCCAGTTAGCACATGTTTGCCTCAGAGCCCTTCCCTGCTAAGCTTGGCCTCTGGCAGAGCAGAAAGACCAGAGGCCAGCCAGGGACTGCTGGTGCTCTGCCCAGAGGCCCTAAACCCAGAGTCGGCAAACCCAGCTGCACAAAGACAGAGGGGATACACTGGTGTGTCCTGCACATGACCATGGGAGACATGGCTCTGGGCAGTGCTGGTCAAAATATGACAATGTGGCCACCATTCTCCCCACCACTCTCAAGAACTCCCCTCAAGAAAGGGTCGGAAATGATTCCCCCAGCAGATGGGTGATAGCACAGCACGCACACACCCTCCCTACCATGCCTCGGAAAGATGGGCTCTGTACAAGAACTTGCAGTTTAAGCCAAAACAAATAAATAAACGACGTGTGGAATTTTAGGCAGGCACGAGGTGAAAGGAGGATTATTTGTGTCTTGGGGTTCCCAGGATGCCTTCAATAACAATATGTTACCTGCCCACCTGCAAATGGAGTCTAGACCAGCCATGAAAATAGGCACAGTTCTGGGGGAAGGAAGGGGAACTAGGCAGAAGGAAAGCGAGATAAGAACTGAAGACACAGGGAAAAACTGCACAGTGAAGCTGGAGAAGCAAAGCTAATCCTGCGGGTCAGAGACAGCTCAGGAACTGGGTAATACTCAGGCTAAAGCAGGGGAATCTGTGGGGTGAAAAGTGTGCTTGAACGTCTATGGGTGGGAAGAGAGCAGAGGGCAGCAGGAGGCAGCAGGTGGATGAATCTGTACAAGGGCAAGGCCCCTGTTTCACAGGACTCTGATATGCAGTTAGGCTGCAGTTTCTGTCACCAGAGCAGGCCAGGAGCCACACACACAACTCACTCAGCAGCCTACCCACCCGGGAGACTCTGCTGCTCCTTCTGGAGTCACAAGCTCTGGCAGCCCCCACCTCTCCACTCCTGGTCCCTCCCAGATCCATTCTCTTTGCAGGTTTTTCCCCAGTTCCCAGGGCAACACCCCTCCCACCCTCCACCACCCACTGGATGGGACAGAACCACAGAAGCTTCCCACCTCTGTCCAGTCTTGGGATGTTCTCCCAACAGCCCTCCAAGTCTTGGAGCAGCCTCTCCATCCAGATCTCTGGGGAATTCCTGACACAAGACCATCGGGATTGCCTCTGATGAGCCATAAAAATCGATTAGCATAATTAGATCACACATACTATGATATCATTACGGTCTCCTCTGCTGTCTCGCCCTTCATTAATAAAACACACACTCAAAAATGCAACCATCTAGTCCCATTTCTGCTGGCCCTGAAGGAGGTCCTGTTGGAAAAGAGATGCAGAGACAGTAGGACTAGCTAGTGACTTCACTCTCTCAGCGCTCCCATTCCCTCACCCCTCGTCTTGCTGCACCTGTCTGCTCCAGCCTTGCTGGATGGGGGAGGAGCAGGCCTGCTGGGCACCAGGTCCCTGCGGGAGGAGAACTGCACAGTGAAGCTGGAGAACCAAAGCTAATCCTGCGGGTCAGAGATGGCTCAGGAAAAGACTTTCACAAGGCCAAAGGCACTTCCAGCCTAAATGGCATCAGAAGCTGAGTGGATGTGGCAAGCTTAGCAGCACAGGCAATCTAGAGACTGCGGCAACGGCGACTGTGAAGGAATATTCCAGACTGACCCATAGACGGCAGTATCAGGGGAAGTGAGAACTGAAGGCGCCTTACACATCACTGGGGTCCCTTCGTTGAACTGAAAATTATCAATGGGCCTTTGTTCCTCCAAGTCCCTTCCGGCTTCATCTCTATTCCAACCCTTCAATGACCCAAATTTTGGAACTCTCTTCAAATATTCTACTGAGAAAGAAATCCTGTTATTTCACGAATAAACAGGCCGAGGCCATAAGACTCACAGGTTGAGGTGATCCAGCCAGGTGGGGTCGACAGAACCTGCTGCCTGGAGTCCAGCGTCCTCTCGGCTGCACACGCGCCCCTCTGTGACTGTCCAAGGAAACTGGTAGGAAAGAAGTGGAATAAAATGAAGTGTTTTACAGCAAGAGCCATCCTGTGCTTTCTTACCTACGGAGGTACCATTTCATGACCTCTGAGATAAGGGGTCAAGTTCAAAATATATCAACAGTGAAAAGACACAGGAAAAAGCAGAGAGGTTTTCTTTTGTGAAAATTGGTGTGATTAATAACGGCTTTAACAAGTAGAAACCACGTTTACTGAACACTTCCAGCATGCCCAGCCCCTGCCAAGTGTTCCTTCATGCACGCTACTTGTTAATCCTCACAACAGCCCTGGGAGAGATGTACTGTTATTGCCCCATTTTCCAAGGAGGAAACTAAAGAACAGAAAGATAAACTGCCTTTTCCCAGGCTACCCAGTTGGTAGAGCATCCGGCGGGGACTCCAACCAGCCCCGGGGGCGCCAAGCCCATCTGCTTCACTGCAGCTCCTACAGCCCCGCTGCTTGCCTTTAGCCTCAGTCTTGCAGGGAAGATCCAGACACCTCCAATCCATTCTCCCAACAGCGCTCTACTGAATACGCCCTGAGTTTCCTGCATGGCACAGCTCTGAACACTTCAGCAAACAGAGCAGGCAAACTCTCTGCTGTCTTTGTGAAGCCCAGCAGTGCTGAGAGACAGACGATGAACTCAAAACTTAGGAAATCGCACGCTCTGTTGGAAGGTGGTGAGGATGAATGCTGTGGGGGCAAGGGAAAGGGGAGACGAGAAATGCAGAGCAGTCTCATTTTAAATGGAGTGTTCAGGGAAGCCTCGCCTAGAAGCTGACATCAGAACAAAGGCTTGAAAGGGTTAGGGAGTGGGCACAGGGTGTAGAGGTTGTTCCCAGAAAAGTTCTCTCCTCCCAGGCCTGGATGATCCATCCTCATTTCACAGAATCCCCAAATGAGAAAAGAGATACAAGATATGTGACAGAGGCTGGCACACAGTAGGCGTTTACCATATGTCCCTTTCCTTTCCTTCTAATGGGGATGGGTTTTCCTTCTAGGAAGAATATTTGAAGAGAGTTCAGAAATGTGGGCACTGAGGAGCTGGAAGAGAGATAAAAGGGGCTTTGGGAACAAAGGCCCATTGATAACTCTCAGTTAAGCAGAGGGTCCCAGCCCTGTAACAAAGATCGAATTAAAGACCCTTCCTTCTCTTCCACGATGGGGTGAACAGTGTCCCCTAAGTCATCGTACACTGAAGTTCTGATCCCCAGTATCTCGGAATGTGACCTTATTCGGAAATAGGGTCATCACGGATGCAATTGTACAGATGCGGTCATACTGGAGTGGAATGGGCCCCTATCCAGTATGACCGGAGTCCTTACAAAAAGGAGAGATTTGGACAAAGAGGCAGACACACAAGGAGAACGTGGCACGAAGATGAAAGAAGAGGCTGGGGTGACACAGAGAAGCCAAGGAACACCAAAGATTGCCAGCAAACCAGCAGAAGCTAGGAGAGAGGCATGGAGCAGCGTCTCCCTCCCGGCCCTCGGCCCTGGGCAGGAGCACCCCTGCTGGCACCTTGATCTTAGGCTTCTAGTCCCCAGGACTGAGACACAGTTCATTTCTTTTGTTTAAGCCAGCCAATCTGTGGTACTTTGTTATGGCAGCCTAGCAAACTCAAAACCTTCCAAGCCTAGTGTTTCTGATGTCTCATTAAACTGTGAGGGAGGACGGCTTGGGGCAGGAAAGAATTTAAGTACACTCGAGGATGAGATCTTGGAAAGAACTTTAGCTGCTGATACTAGTATTTGGAACTGACTGGAAGCAAATAGTTGAGAAAGCTACCAAGTTTTTGAGGGAATTGAATACCAAAGAAACTGTTTGCTGGTCTCTAAGATCCTGTGAGCAAAAAGTGCCCACTAATCAGAAGCAGACACATGCCCAGATGCCCCCGTGGTGTCAGATGTGACCACGGAGTGGGTGGACAAGGAAGTGCCTCCTAGAAGGTAGGCAGGGACTCTGAAGGACAATGGGCAAGGACATCTCTCACAGCAAGCAGAGGCAGGTCTCACCGTGCAGCATCCCCACTGCCAGGGTAGAGCTCCTCACATTGCCCGCCAGCAAAACTCCATCGCATCCATGGATGTGGCATGTCACCCATGGACACTGGCCAGCTTTCTCGTCCTTGCATCCCAGTTGTATCTTGAGGGCAAATAAATTGCCTTGCTAGCTCGCAGCTCGCCAGACCTTGAGAAGCTACATGAGACTTGAGGGGAAAGACTGCTGCTTTGAGGCCAGGGTGTGTGAGCGTGTTCTGCATAGGACAGAGAGCAACACAGATATGTGGCCACCTGGAGGGTGGCCAGCAGTAGAGTTTCCTAGCTGTGCCCCAGCACCCAGCTTTCTGTTTTGCTCCTTTCTGGGCACCAAGACTGTCCTTCCTTGTAGTGAAACCTCACAGGATAGCGCTCGCCAATGGAGCCTGAGTCACAATGATGGGTGCCTCTTCCAGGTCAAGCCTTCTAAGAGGTGTCTGCAGTCCCTCAGATCTCTTTCTCCTCCCACCATCTAGAGAAAGAGGCAGCAAGCCCCTAGGAGCTCACGCGACCACGCAATGAACAATCATAAGCACCTGAGTCATCATGGGATGGAACCGCACCTGCCGATCAGAAATGCCACATCAAACTGTTACACGGGCAAGAAAGAAACGTCCACGCTACTAAGTCACCAAAATTTCAGAGCAGACAGTGTTACTTTACCTAATAGAGGCGGCCCTCCGAATCTGTAGGTTTCACATCTGCAGATTCAATTAACTGTGAATCAAAAACGTTTTTAAAAAATAACAATATAACAGTAAAAATAATACAAATCCTAAAATACAGTATAACTATTTCCATAGTATTTGCATTGCACTGAGTATTATAAGTAATCTAGAGATGATTTAAAGTATATAGGAGGATGTACATAGGTAATCTGCAAATACTATCACATTTTATATCAGAGACTTGAGCATCTGTGGATTTTGGTATCCAAGGGGGATCCTGGAACCAATCCTCCTCAGATACCGAGGGACAACTGGATATGCAGTGACTGAATCAAAGTTGGGGATAGCAAGAGCTCCTCTGTCAAGGGGCATCATGGTGTCACAAGATAAGCCCTGGATCAGCATTCAGTTCTAGAATCAGCCCTGCCATTAACCAGCCTATGGCCAGAACAGGTCAGGGGACTCCCCTGAAGAAGGGAGATCCAATCCAGAAGTGTGGCTTTCAAACTTGCCCCTCCTCAGGGGTGCAGCAGTGGTGTGGGCCCAGGGCTGAGTGGACAGGCCTCCAGACAATGCCTCCCAATGACCAGAATTGCCTGCCCTTGATTGTGAGGCATCTGTGGACTACAGGTGAGCTTTTTATCCGAGGAAATGAGAGAGTGATGGTGTGCTCACGAGAAGGAAGCCCCTGTGCCAAGGGCATCTCTGAGGACCTTCGTGTCTGCCTTGTGCAATCAAAAGCTTCACCCTCTCTTGTTCCCACTTACCCCAGGGTCCCCAGGGCGTCATGTCACAGAGTCAGAATGCAAACCTGGCTCCCTGAAAATCGGATCTAAGCATCCACGCAAACTGTCCTCCCAGCCCTGCCAACGAGGGTCACTGGGCACTTCTCAGAGAGAGAGGAAAGATAAAAGGCACTCACGGAGCAGAGGCCCCAGGGTGGGAGGACATCCTCCCTCCACCAACTGCACGGCTCCACTGCATCCTACGGCCCCTCACAGCAAGCAGCGTCTTCCCTTTGATGCACATGACAAAGCTGAGGCTCAGAGTGATGTACAACCTGCCCAAGGTCACGCTGCTAGGCAGCACAGCCAGAAGGGCAACGCATATCTGGCCAACTCCAAAGCCCTTCATGCCAACCCATTGCCACGTCCACATGCCCTCCATCTGCTCAGTGGAAGAGCCTGGTGCTGAGTTTTCTCTCTGCCCCCTCACGTGCCCTCACTGCACTGTCCTTGACCACCAGGACAGAAAGGCGCCCCCTCCCCAACAACCACCAGGAGCTGCTCTGGAAGGCGGTGCCTATGGCTGGGCACAAGGATGGCCCCAGGGTCTGGGGGAGGCCATTCCTTGCTGCCCTGAAAGTGGTGGAAGAAGCATGCAGACCCATCTGCCTTCTAAGGAGGGCTCAGCACTCTTCACATGTAAATATCTCAAATATTCACTATGCTTTAAAGTAAATGTGCATATTTTTATTTCTTGGTATGAAGCCATTTCAAACATTGCCCAGGGAATCTGGGTTAACCACTCTTTCTGCTGTTTGCCTATTTGTGTTTCCTTCCTTCCTTCCTTCCTTCCTTCCCTCCTTCCTTCTTCCTTCCTTCTTTCCCTCCTTCCTTCCTATTTTATTTAAAATTTTTGTCACCCTAAATCTCCTCTGGTATCCGTCTGTTTAAGTGCTCAGACTAGGTAAGCTAATTATAATTGCAAATTTCCTGGATAAAGAACATTAAAAAATCATTTTAAAGTCAAATAATTATTTATTGTCCTCTCTTTTATATTGCCCAATAGTAATCACAAATGAAGATTTAGTGGAGAACAGGAAAGCCCAATCCTAACGAGGAGGGTCACGGTTTATGGGACACAGTCATGCACACAGATTTTGTCAAGGGTCACCTCTGTGGAACGGGCCTCAGAGCAGCTGTCATTATCCCCATTTAACCAGTAAGGAATCTGAGTCTCAAATACATTAAGTGAATTTCTAGAAGGGATACAAAGTAGCTTTAAAACAAATAAAGTTTCCTGAAGACCCCTTTGCCCACAGCTCTGTGGCCAGGCCCCAGTGCTGGTGAGGGGTAAGGGCCTGCCCCTCCTGCCGGCAGGACTTCCCCGGGCACAGGAGCCAACCCTCCTTCCTGCATCCTCCAGGTCTCCTCTTAACCCTGCGCTCTCCTCTCACATTTAGTTGACAGAAAGTGAAATTAGAAGTTGTTTTTCATAACTTTAACGAAGACCAATTCCTCCCAAACACCAAAAAGATGGAAGAGCTGTAACACCGAAAGGTGTTTTTTCCTTAAAACTCCTCCGACAAAGTACTCCAAGGATGGCGTTGTCATCTTGAAAGAGCATTTAATGTGTCTCCGTATTCTCAGGCCCCTCACCCTTGGCCTCTAGTTGGAGACACCCTGCACCGCACTGCCACCTCCCCTACTCTCCACACCACTCGCCCACAGGCAGGTCCAGCCCAAAGTCTGGAGGAAGAGCAAAAAAGTTTTAGCATCGGAATCCTCCCACACATGACTTATTTAGTGAGTAACACAGGGGTGTATTTCAGTGTTTGGGGGCAAAGATTGAACTTAGAAGTGGGCTTGTCTTGGAATATTAATGTCAGAGGTGGAGATGGAAGGAATGAGGCAGAGAAAGCCAGAGAGGGAAAGAGAGCTGTCTCCTTCTGTCAGGCGTGAGCTCTGGAGCAATAGAGATATACTGGGAGTTCAATTTCTGTTTGCCTGAGCCAGGGAGAAAATCTAATTAAATATGGTGTCTGAGTTTGGAGAAGCCAGGATGGGGCTGGAATACAAAGTGTGGCAGCTACCCATAGATCAGAGGGCAATATTAATAAACCCACAGAAAGGGACAGCAGGATCCGCTGGTGGTATTGATAAAATGCAACGCAAAGACAAAGCAGGCGGAGAATACTGCATGAGAATGCCGATAAAAGCGCACCAGGGACGCCACCCCCCCTGCGGTGGACTTGGGACTGCTGTTACAGGAAGCTGGGTGGATGGCGGCCGGTCCCCTTCCCTATTCCTCTTTCTCCTCCTCTTCACCCTGACTCTGGTCTCACCTCTGTTTCCCACAAACATGCGAACTCAGCATCAATGAGTTTTCCGAGAACTACTGAAGCCAGGACAGGAAATGAAGAATTAACAAGAGGGATAAATGAGTCTCCATTTCAGCAGAGAATGTTTGGCGGAGGAAGAAATCATAAAGGCTGCAGAACTCCTTTCTTTGCAAACTTCCAGAAAGAGCTGGTCACATATCCGGCTCAAATAGAGGAGAGTCTTGCATGGAGGCTGAAATGTCTTTTGAAAGACATTTCCACAGAGGTCACTTGAAGGCAGCCCTCAGCCTCCATGCAAGACTTCTCTATTTGAGCCTGATATGCGACCAGCTCTTTCTGGAAGTTTGCAAAGTGCTAGACACTGGCAGAATTCCCCAGCCCTCTGACACTCCAGACCCAAAGCAGGAGCCTTGGGGACGTGCAGTTTTCAAAGAACCCTCGGAACTCCTTGAAGGTGTTGGAGCAGTTTCAGGGTGAAATCCCTTGGAACCAGTTGGCACTTTGTCATAGATCTTCTGTCTTCTCAAGAGCTGTTCACGAAGGGGTTGGAAATGGGGGTCTTTTCCTGGTGGGTGGAAGCACCACCACTGAATTCCTCCCCACCATGCACCCCAGTCCTTCTCAGGTCCCCATCACAGTTGCAGTGAGGCTCTCAAATCTTAGCTGTGTTAATGTCATTCTTTTGTCATCTGTACTTAATTGCCATCAGCTGGTATGATATGATTTTGCCTGATTTTCCTAAGTTTTCTGTGTTATAGCTAGCATCTGCCTAGAGTATTTTCAGCAATTTTTATTGTGTATTAATCTGTGCAGTCTATAATGCTGCATTATTTCCAGGACTGTGTGTGTGACCATAACAGTAGTGGCTCTCGACAAATCCATTTCTGCTTAGATCTGATTCAGCTTTGAATCTATACCCCGACCTCCACAGATCCGACCTCCACAGATCCGACCTCCACAGATCCGACCTCCACAGACAGCACCATCCTCTTCTTTGGAAGTGAATTTGTATCAGAAGGTTTCTGTTGAAGGCCAGCACTTGCTGACTGTGTATATTCATCCCGCTAGTCTCTGAGCCTCCATTTCCCAGTCTGTTGAATAGGAATAATAATAATTTCAACCACTCTGGATGGGCTGTGAGGATCAAGTGAGGTAATCTATGAGGAGAGTGTTCTTCAAGTTCTAAGAATGCTGTCTGATGCTCGCCTGAAGAAATGGAAATCCACTCAACACTCCAGAGAGGCCTAATCATTGTGATAGCGGCTTGCATTGCTATTGTGCACCCTAACTTCAAACGGCCCTTATCAAACATGTCATTTGACCGTGACAATATCTGATAAGGTCTGGAGGCACCGTTTCATTTTACAGATGAGAAATCTGGATTACAGAGACTGACGAGATCTTTTCAGATGCAAAGATGATCATGTCCTAGACACTGCTTTAAATTTCCATCTTGGGAAAAGGGCAACCTGGAATCCTAATCGGAGCCCACAACCAGCATCTCCTGGCCAGATTCCTCCATGGATCCTCCTGGGCAATCAGCCCTCACTCTCCACACAGCTGTGTTGCCTTGTCCTAGGGGCTTAACATCACCCAAGTCGTACTGCAGCATCCCGTCCCCTCTATTCCCTCGCTCCCTCTGTTGCAGCCACAACAGCTGATTCTTTGACAGGCCAGGCCCACCTGTGCCTCAAGACTTAGCACGTACTGTTCCCTCTGCCTGGAACCCCCTTCCCTAGATATCTACAGCTCACTTCCTCATCTCATTGGGGCCTGTCCCCAAATGTCACCTCCTCATTAAGGCCATCAGTGACCACGTTCTATAAAAAAGCAACTGCCAGCCATCCTCTCCACTCTCTGCTTTACTGTTCTACAAAGCACAGAGCACCATGGCCTTCTATCTATTAGATCAGCTCTCTCTAAATGTGGTGCCCCTCCCTCCACTAGAACCTGAGATCAAGGACGTTCTCCTACCCATTACTATACCTTCAGAGCTTATAAGAGTGCATATGTTGGGCGCGGTGGCTCAAGCCTGTAATCCCAGCACTTTGGGAGGCCGAGACGGGTGGATCACAAGGTCAGGAGATCAAGACCATCCTGGCTAACACCGTGAAAACCCGTCTCTACTAAAAAACACAAAAAACTAGCCGGGCAAGGTGGCTGGCGCCTGTAGTCCCACCTACTCCGGAGGCTGAGGCTGGAGAATGGCGTAAACCTAGGAGGCGGAGCTTGCAGTGAGCTGAGATCCGGCCACTGCACTCCAGCCCGGGCGACAGAGCGAGACTCCCTCTCAAAAAATAAATAAATAAAAAATTAAAAAAAGAGTGCATATATGTTCCTTGGCTTATTCAATAGTTCATTACGTAATTTTTTTTCAATGAGTTTTAGAGAGATTAAGTCACACATCCTTGACTTGATTACACATTTAGTAAGTAACAGAGCTGGGACCTCAAGTTCAATGTTTTCTACCATATGAAAATCTAAATTCTGAATAAACACAACTCAGGGTGACCATGATGTAGAGAAGACTCCCACGGTCAAATACATCCTGCAATGACCGAGGAAGCCATTTCCCCTACAGACACTTGTGTCCCGGAATACTTTGGGGCAACTTGAGGTGGGAGAATCAGAGGAAGCCAGACCTGCCAAACTCAAGGGACTGTGGCCAAATGACCTAAGTGCACCAGGTCCCCCAGGGGCAGCTGGTGGGCGGGCTCTTGTCTGAAGGAATTCTTCTCCCTCTTTGCCAAGCACAGCTGTGTGAGTGGCAGATTTGCCTGTTCCTGCTCTTTTGTACAGATCATGAAGGGCTTATTCTTAGCAATGGAGCAAGTCCATTGATGGGGATCATGATGCTGAGGGTGAGACCTGTGGATGGCAGAGCGAGAGACAGAGACAGAGAAAGAGATGGAAAGATGGCATCAAAAGAGACAGAGACATGAGAGAGAGAGAGACACAGAGAAAGCGCCACATGGGGGAGGATATCTTGCAAAGCTACTCTTGCTGGTCTTCCTCTTGGTTTTCATGCCCCCTGGAAAGGCCTTTGTGTTGGGTACTAAGCATACACCACAACCCCAAAGGTTCCATCCTGAGGCTATTAATCACTATAGGAATCATCACCACAGTGATCTTTCAAGAGATGCTTTCTGTGGCCAGGGTTCATTCAGAGGGCCCTTCTCACAGCCATGACAGAATTCCATCCAGGGAAGGACACACACTGTTTGCAACTGGAGCCAGCCCACTGCTGGGGACTGTGATGCTGAGGGTGAGATCTACGGAGAGCAGGCAGGTGGAGACAGAAAGAGATGGAGAGATGGCATCAAGAGAGACAGAGACAGAGAGAGACATGCGAGAGACAGAGAGAGGGGGGAGAGGAGGTGGAAGGGGTGGTTCCTGGAAGGATGGAAGGATTAGGAATGCAGGTAGGGTGTCACATTAACCTGGGTCTGAAAACATAACATGCAAATTGATTGGCTTTTTAGTGGCGTGGTTCAGGCTATATTGAATCAGTTCAAACTTTATTGAGACCATGAAGATGGACAAGACCCAAATCTTGCCCTAAAGTACTTAAAATGCAGTGAGTCTGACAGGCCCATAAATGGCTGGCAGAGGAGGGTGGGGAGGTAGGGAAGAAGGGGGAACTATTTTTAAATATAACATAAAAAGAAATTAGGCTAAATATATAGACAGTGAGACGTGGGAATGAACTTAATCTTGCTGGGGAGCTGGGGCCCAGGATAAAAGAGGACACATTTCACAGAAAATGTAGCATTTGAGCTGAGTGTGCAAAGGCATGTGGACTGGCATTCCCGCCTGAAGAGCCGAAGACTTGAAGCCTAGGAGGAAGGAGGCCACGGGTCAGGACCCATAGACTTTTGCAGAAGCATGGACCTCATCTGCCTGGGATGGATTAGGTGAACTCGGAGATGTCATCTTGTCATCTAAAATAACTCCAGGGAGTATGGCCTGAAGAGAATTCTGTGCATCCAATCCCTGCACATTGGTGGCTTACTGAGGACAGGAGTATGTTCGTATTCCAAACCCAACTACCCATGCAAACACTTGAGGCTCCTGGAGTTGGAAGTGGGAGGGGTCTCAGATTCAGAGGCTTGGCAGGGAGGCAGCTTCCACCTGCACTGTTGCTTTCCCTCTCCTGTTGTGGAAAGGAACGATACATTTCTGCCCATCAGGAATTTAAGTTTGTTCATTGGCAACATTCATTCTGAGTCTTCTCCCTGCTCCTTCAAAGCTCTGGGTGGTGGATGTCTCGATGGAAACACAGTTTTTCTATTTTAAAACATTCCCCCAAGAGTAGGAGGGAAGAAGGAGCTACGATCCCTCCGGTGTTGTACTGATCACAGCAGCATTTATTGAGGCACTTAACAAACGTGCAGAACACTGTTAGAAGCTCTGTGTGCAGTTGCTCTGACCCTGCCACGCAGGTGCTATTACCATTCCCATTTCACCCGTGAGGTTAGAAACATGAATAGGCTCGTCCAAGGCCACACAGCCAATCCAAGGTTTAATGACAACACAATGTATTGTCTCCTATATGCCAGGCATTGGGTGGTTCCCAAGGTCAGCCCACCTGGGATCCGTGACACAAACCCAACCTGAGGATGGGAGAACGGGCAGGCCTCAGAGGACTGGACAAAGAACAGTCTAACACCACAGTCTTGGCCAGACCCCCAGGCAGGAGGCAGTGAAAATATCAAACCATAACACCCTTCCCAACCTCAGTTCCTCCCAACAATTTTGGCTCGAACCAACTCTGGGTGGTGAGGGGCTCTAACTTCCCCATTTTCTAGAGGGGTAAGCTGGACACACCGAATAACTCACCTCCTCTCTTTGGAGAAAAGGGGTGCAGCAGGGGATGGAGGCATAGATAACATGGATGACCACCAGCTCTGCCCAGAGATGGTGCTGCGCATTTGCATGCAGTGCCTCACCTAAAACCAACACTGAGAGAAGGACATTATTAATTCGCAGATGGAAAAACACCATGTCTAGAGAAGTTAAGTGACGTAAGCATTGCCACACACTCAGCAAAGGCACGGTGGCATGAACATGGTCCTGCAGCCCCCACTGCTTTCTCCTCCCATAGCCCACACGACTCCCTAGTCTGTTGGCCATAAGCTCTCAGAAAGGGGGACAGATGGTGCAAACTCAAAGAAAAGCACCCGTTTCTTTCATTTCACAAGGCATCATTTGGCCCTGAGGCCCAGGGGAGTAAAGTGTGTGCACATGTGCGAAGCTAATGGGGGTGTTCTGGTAGCTTGTGCACAGGGCACACACACCCTGTGTGCACGTTTCTGCAATATGAGTGGTGACATGGTCCTATGAGGCTCACAGAAAGACCATACACCCATGCTGTCTCTTCCCTGTAGAATGCAGGACCAACCCCTTCAGAAAGAAGGTTAGATTAAAGCCAAGGGATCCAGGACCAGGGGCAGGGGGTGCTTAATGGGCTCAAGTTGGGTGAGATTACCCGCTACCTGCTCAACCAAATTGTCTATAGCTGTGTCTCTTTGGTTCTCTCCTTTTTGTTAACTCTCCTGGACCAAAGCAGGACCACCTGGGGGTGGTCACAAGTATAATTAGCAAAAGATGTTCCAAAGAACAGGTGAAGGGCAGCTGAAGTAAGCAGAATGTTCTCCTGGTGCTGGTTGTGGAGTTGCCAAGTTCTCTTCCACTGAGAAAAATGGCATGCTTTATCCCTGTGCATCTCAACCCTGGCCTGAGGACAACTGTCTCAGAATCACTGGGATGGAACTGATAAAAATGCAGGTTCCTGGGTTCCATCCCAGACCTACAAGACAAATGAATCAAGGTGGTATCCAGTCGTCCACATCTTTAATAAGTACCTCCTGGAAGGGAGTCCGACACCCAGGAAGGTTGGAGAAGCTCCACTTTGCTGCAGCCTTTGAGGAAGTAGATGCAGGACCTGGGGCCCGAAAGGGGGTTCCACAGCTCTGGGATACTGATTCATGGGGCTGTTCCTTCTTTTGTCCACCCCTGCCCTTAGGGTCCCCCGTTCCATCCCTCCGGCAAGACATCCTAACTGACTGAAGAAGTCCGCGGGGTGTGCAGGCGCAAACTGTGGCTCTGTGGTGCGGCAAGGTGAACCCACTTCCCCAGAGATCAATACCAGTCCCTGCTGCACCCAGAGCCCAATCGCACCTCTTCCCCCATAATGGAATAGAAGGTCTACTGTCCACTGCTCACTCCTAAATCCTGTACTCAGCTCTGCCCACGGTAGGCAGAGGAACTTGTCCCCACTGGAAGAACAAGCACAGGGCTAGCTGCAGGAGCTAATGGGGGTGTTCTGGTAGCTTGCGCACAGGGCACTTGGTGGAAAATGAGCAATCAGCAGCTAGGGCAGGACTAGGGGGTGGGAGGGCACCATCCAGAACCCGGCAGCCTGCACCACTAGATCAACAGCATCACCTGCTGGCCACAGGATGCCACAGCACCCTCCTCCCAGTCTAGGCCCCAGTGAGCCTTCCCTCAGGGGGCACAAAGGTGCAGAGAAGCCCCCTCCTCAGAATGCCAGGAGTCCTGGGTCCAGCAGGTCCTCAGGGGAGCCCCTCTTTGAAGCCCATAGAGCTAAGACTCTGATTCTCCTTTGAAAATGTGCAGATCCCTCGTTGACCAAACATGAATCTCTGACAGCACACCACCTCCTACACTGGCTCCCAAATGCACACCTAATATTTTTATTTTTCCTAAGTGTGTGTCTGTGGTTCCCCAGCATCTTTAGAGGCCCTCATCATCTTTTCCCTTCCAGTATAAGCTCCTAGAGGGCAGTGACTGTTTCCTTCTGGACGGACTAGATCACCGACTCACATTCCAAAAGGCTTAGGAGAGTGTTTTATAAACGTGCAGACTAACAGCCAGCAGTCATTGGTGCTGGAAAGGGCTGTGCTATTATGGCTGGTGCTACTTGCCGGGTACAGGAATCCTCATAGCTACCCGGCACTGAGGGTCTACCAAGTGGCGGGCACGTGATGCCGCTCTACCGGGATGCTGTCTCACTTGATCTTCACCAGGACCCCCGGACACAGAATCACCGAGAGGTTAAGCCATTTGCTCAAAATCTCACAGCCGCTACATGGTAAAGCCAGGGTCCCAGGCCTGGCAATCCGAAGGTGAGGCCGTCTTAGCAGTTATGTGCCACTGCCTCCCAGAAGCCCACATGTGCACACCCTGCTAGTAAGCACATCCTCCTCGCTGAGGCCACAAGCAGCTGCTCACTCAGCCTTCCCGCCTCCTCCTTACAAGGCGGAGACGGCTGGACCTGCCCTTTTCCCTGGAATCCTGCTCACGTACCAGGTTTCCCGTGAAAGGCCCGCTCAGCCTTCATTTTCGGGACCCCCAGGCTCGCCCACAAACGGGTGCCTATGAAGACGCAGAGAACCAGGGCCCTGAAGGGCGGAGCAGGCAGACAACGGATGGGAGCGCCAAGAAACGGCGGCGAAAGCCCACCCAGTCATTGATCCCTTCCACAAATATTCGCTGAGCACCGACGTCACGCACTGTGTCTGGGGCACCGGGGACGGCAGGAAAGGAGAGGCGCTTACAGCGGCGACGGTCCGCAGACAGACGGTCCGAGGGCAGGGATCTCGGAGCGCAGCCGTGCCCGGGGGGCTGGGAGGGCAGCAGGGTGTGGACTTTCTCCACTCGCCGCCCGCGCCGCGAAGTCCTGCCCTGTCCTCCCCCCCGAGCAAACCCACCGGCTGGGGGCCTTCGGGCTGCGGACCTTGTGGTCCCGAGGCCCTCAGAACAAGCTAGAAGGCGGCGGGCGGGAGAGGGCAGTGGCTCCGGGAGCGAGCGGGGACGGGCGCAGGGCGGGGAGGCGGGCGCGGAGCTGCGGGGAATGCGAGGCTGGGGGTGGAGAGAAGGGCGG
>NW_016805314.1:3571828-3594448 GCF_001698545.2 Rhinopithecus bieti
AGGGGCCGGGGAGGGGAGGGGGGACCCCGAGCCCCCCGTGCCGCCCCGTGCCCCGCTCCGGTTCCTCCGGTTCCGGCTGGCGGCGGCAAAGTTTCCCAACTCGCCGAGAGCAGCTGCTGCCTCCTCTTGCCTTTGTTTTTCCCCTCTCAGGATGGAAAATGAATTCCGAGCATCGCTGCGGAGCCTGCCAAGTAATTGGAAAACATGTCGAACACTGTGTCTGGCTGCTCGGCGGAGGCGGGGTGGCCGCCCCCGTCGAGGTTCCCGGTCCCTCGGGGAGGGGTGGTGCCGCGTCCTCCCCAGGCCGGCCCGCGAGGGGAGAAGCCGCAGAAGCCTCCGGGCGCCGGGCCGGGGTCCCTCGGGCCGGTGGGTGAAATGGTCACAGTCCGCTGGCGGCGTGGGCGCCTCCCCCGCGCTGGCCGCTGAGCCCCGAGAGGGCCTGGGCTCCCGTGGGCCACCCCACTCCGCGGCCGCGGCGCCCTGATCCGGGGTCTCAGGCCCCGCTGGAGCCCGGGGCGTCCCTGCCCTCTCCACTCCTCCCGCGGCCCATCCCCGCCCTCCGCCTGCCCCTACCCTGCTGGCCCCCGCCAGACAGCCTCTCCCGCATCTGAGACCACCCGCCCGGTTTCCATGTCCGGGTTTGGCTGGGTGTGTAACCCCCGCTCTAAGGATGGGACAGAGCCCCATCCCGCCTCGCAGTGGACACCCCAGGACAGTGGCTTCACAACATTGGGTGTGGTTCATGGAGCAGCACTTTGCATCGCCCCCTGCAGTGACCCACGCAGCAGGCCTCCTGCCCTGGTGGACGTGGGCACACCCTCTCTGTCTCCT
The DNA here is from genome assembly GCF_001698545.2 of Rhinopithecus bieti. NCBI lineage: Eukaryota > Metazoa > Chordata > Mammalia > Primates > Cercopithecidae > Rhinopithecus > Rhinopithecus bieti. The sequence goes on from NW_016805314.1 coordinate 3,572,660, forward strand.
GGTGTTCCAGAGCCTGACTCTGCCTGTACCAGTCTGTCTCACATGAGAGCCCCCTGTCTCTGTCCAGAATTAACAAGGTCCTATTAGGAAGTGATCTGCAAGACAAAGTCAGGCCAGCACCGCACATTGCCACCACCACCAAGTAGTCCCTTGATAGACCTCCACCTGTGGCCTCCTGGACTGGCTCCCCACCCACCTGCCACCCCCAGCTCTCACCCCTCCCCTCAAAGGATCTATGACCCACAAAACCTTGATGAGCTCTTTCAGCTCCATTTAACTACACAAATGGCTTGGTCACAGCTGACTGGTCCCAAATTTGCCAGTGATTTTCTTTTAATTTACCGTAGCTCAGTCCCCCTGTAATACAGGTAGAGGAGGCATATTTGTTCCCAAACTCCCCTCCTGGGGTTAATCATGCACAGAACAAAACTCCATTTGAGCCACTTAATGATTTCATTTCCACCCTAGGTTTGAAGGAGCTGTGGCTATAATACTAATATGGGTCCCTTTCTCCCCAAACTCCAGATGTGGTGAGAGATAGTGGGATCCTGTGGGTGACTCAGCCATTCCTGCCTGGCTCTTGGCCTCCAGCATCTTCTGCAAGCTGTGCATTCCCCCTCTTTTCCTGGGCCCATCTTCTCTCCCCTGGGAAGCCAGACCTGACCAGCGTGGTACTCCTTCCATCCTTCCTCCCCCGGGTCCTCTGCCAGTCTCATGGGGTTATTTTGCACCCACCTGTCACCTCTCAGCACCTGACCCACTTCCCAGCCTCTTCTCCTGCCATGTCCCCCACCACACCTCCACCCACCATACTGGCATTCCAGACATTCAGACAGCCGGGCCCAGTTCCCTAACCTTCCCCATTCCTTGCAACATGGACTTTCCCTTTGCCTGGAGGACCCCTCCTTGGTTGTCAGAGCCTGGCAAAAGCCTCCAAAACTCTGCTCAAGCGTCACTGCCTCTGGGAATCAGTTGACACTTTTTCTCTGAAGCAGAGAAAATCACTCCCTTCTGTGTGCTCTACCATTTATACCCTTTTGGCTTATTTTCACAACAATATTTCATTATTTGTTTGCAGTCAGCCCTTCCAATTATTTGAACTCCTTGAGAACGTAACAGAATATTCACCCGGGTATCCTCACACTCACAGCACGGGCCCAGTGCTGGGCATAAATGCTCCACAAATGTTCTTGGAATGAATCTCTGCTATACGGTTCAGGCATGTGGATGTGAACTGTATTCATGGCGACACGAAGACACTCAGAGGCGCTCCATCTTCAGAGATTTCCCAAACGGCTGAAATCTCTACTGGCCCAGCCTGCAGGAGCTGACTCAAAGGGAAGGCCAGGTCACCCTCAGGAAATGTGTTTTTTGCGTGGAAAGGGCACCATCTGGTGGTTTCTAGCGAAACAGCCTCTCAGCTGCAATGAAGAGAGAGGGCTTCCTCCCTTTGCTTGCCTCCCAAGGCCACCAGGTTCAGAGAAAGGTGTTCTCTGCAGTAGCGCCATGGGCTCTGGCGAGCCAAGCACTGCTCCCTGCCTTCCCAAGAAGCCTGAGTGAGCATTTGGAAGGGCACAGCCCCCTGAGGGCTCTGAGGAAGGCCAGCTTACCTCCTCTCCACTCTTCTCCTCCACTGACATCCAGGCTGTAGCCATTCCCAAGCAGGCAGTACCCCCTTTCCAGCAGCCTGGGCTTGTGCCACTTCTGCCTTCAGTGTTCTCCAAGCTTCCCCTGGACCCGGGCCCTTTGTGTCCATCACCACTGGGACATTCGATGGGGACCCAAACTCAGGACCCAAGTTGAACTGATCTCCTCAACTTAGGCCCACCTACCTGAGCTAATGGCGGCACCCTCCCCTGACTGTACCCCCAGGACCTTTCTTCTCCCCCACTCCAGGAGCCATGTATCGCCAGGTCGCCACTGCCATCTCACACAAACCTGCAACTGCCCAGTGGACCCTTCCTGGGCTCTCTGCTGCCATCCTTTGCCGCAGCCTGTCTCCACATATAAAATCACTTTCTGCTTTAACATTCCCGCACATCCTGTTTCCTGTCTCTGCTAGGATAAGGCGGGATCCTTAACAAGTTCACATACCACATGGCCCACCTGGCCTCTTGACAGCCTCCCCCGTCCCCCCTCTCGCTCCCTGTCTCCCATCTAGCTAGAATAGCCTTTTGGTGTGTCCATGAAGCCAGACTTCTCTCCCTTCTCAGAGCCCTCTCACTTGCCGCTGCCCAGGGCTGGCTGCTCTCCTGCCCCTCTGCCTGGTTACCTCCTACTCATCCTCTACTCCCTCAGCATACCCTACTGGGGCATTCAGGCAAAGGGAGGCTGGCAGGGAAAGGTGGTGGGGAGAGAAAGTCCAGGTGTCCTGGCCCCTAGGAAAAGTGCGGCAGGGGAGGAACTTTAGCCTCTCTCCCTTCCTTGTGCAGTGTCTGGTGGGTAAAGCTCACCACCACCAACAAACCGAAGTGATCCTTCACCCAGCTCTGCCAGAGAAGGCAGGGGTTAAGGACACTGGCTCTGGCATGAGACCATTTGGATTCAAACTCTGGCTTGCCATTTCATGGCTAGATGACATCAGGAAAGCTATTTAGCCTCTCTGAACTGCCTGTCCCTCATCCGTAAAAGGGGGATAATGATTTTAAAATAAAAAAGAAATCTAGGTTCTCTTCTCTGAAGTAAGGCAAGTTCCCATTATATGCAGGACTTCACCTTTCAAGTAGTTATGAAAATTGTGACTCACAACTGATGAGTTTGTGTAAAATTCATCTCCCCTGTCAAAATGAAAGTTCTACCAGGGCAGGGACCGGGTGGGTGTAATTTACTGCTGTATTCCCAGGGTGGCCTGGGGCCCACATACAGTATAACGAAGTGATCAAGAAAGCCACGCTGGGATTCTAGCACTCCCCAGTCACCAAAGTGACTCTGGTCAAGGTACTTCACCTAGGCCTTGTGTTATCTCCTCTCTAACAATAATAAGACCATCTATGCCAAAGCCTGCTTGGCTCAGTGCTTGGATACATTTCAAGTCCTTGGATAGGATCAGGCATATAGAAAGTGCTCAGTGAACATCAGTGGTCATTCTCGTGGACACTCAATAAACACTTCAACAAGACTTCCGGGTTCTAGTCTGATATGTAAAGGGCTTGGAAGTCATCACTCTCATCCTAACAATAAGAAAAACTGAATAAACTGAAAACCAGCAACTCTTCTTAGATCCCTCAGAGAATTGAGCTCGGAAGGCAAACCACTGACCTGAAGACTGGAGAGGCAGAAAGGTGGATACAGAGAATCACAACTTACTGGACAGAAGCCCAGGCGCATAAAACTCCACAGGAGCCAGTGCTGGGCAGGAAAACCTAAACTACCTAAACTGTAACTGACAAGTTGCTGGAGGCTAAGTGTGGACAAGGTTGACTATTAAAAATTCCGGGGCCCAGTCACTGGGGAGATCCCCACACTTCTGTGAGTTTTGCTTTCAGGAGCTCTACTAGCTCCTCACAATGAAAACTGAAGAAAATCCCCTCATGTTTCCCAAAGGGAAAGGGGAAAGTAGCCATTTTTAAATAGGTCCAGAGCATTCTGTTCTCCTTAACAAGAGCCCACCCTCAAGGGAAACTATTTTGCCAGGGCCAAGCCAGCCTGGGAGAAGGGAAATGCCCAACTCCAGATCCTCCCCTCAAGCCTTCCTGTCTTTCCTAAGATCAGTGAGTGGGGGAAGCTGAGAATCACGCATAAAGGTCACAGCCCAGAGGCAAAGGCTCACTAAACACTGAGAACTAATCTTGCAAATATAGAACACTTCCCCTCCCACACACTTATCACCACAATAATATGGGAATATTGTGTTAAATTATTGTATAGTTATATAATCCCTGGTTATATAATAACCGGGGATTACAGCAGAAATAACTGTAAGCCTCAGACTCTATTTAAAAAGGAGCCTCTAGGGAAAGCCAAAGACAACAAGAAAGACGAAGACAAGGATGCCAGAGGAAACCTTCGCCTCTGACACAAAACCATAGACATAGCCTCCTAGCCAGGTAAACATGCAGCCTCACGCTAATGGCCTATTTACCACAGCTCCTTTTCCTGATAAATCATGTCTTGCTTTCCCCAAAATAATTACAAAGCTTGCTAAAAATATATATACATAGCTTTATGGGACAAAGCAAGTATAGAAGCCAGTCAGATATATTGGAATTATTAGACTGGGAATTTAAAATAGCTATGATAAATATGCTAAAGGCTCTGATGGGGAAAGTGGACAACAAGCAAGAACAGATGGGCAATGTAAACAGAGAGATGGAAACTCTAAGAAAAAAGTCTAAAGAAAATGCCAGGAATCAAAAACACTATATAGGAATAAAGAATGTCTTTGAAGGACTCATCAGTAGACTAGACAAGATTGAGGAAAGAGTTGGAGCTTCAAGAAATGTCAGTAGAATTTACCCAAAAACTGAAAGGCAAAGAGAAAAAGAAAATAGTGGAAAAAAGTGAAACATTTTCCAAAAACTGTGGGACAGTCTCAAAAGGTGTAACATATGTGTAATGGGAAGACCAGAAGGAGAATAAAAAGAGTTTGAATAATAGTTGAGAATCTTCCAAAATTAATGACAGACACCAAACAACAGATCCTGGAATCTCAGAGAACACCAAGCAAGATAAACGCAAAAAATAAATAAATAATAACGATACCTAGTCATATCACATTCAAACTGCAGAAAATCAAAGACAAAATTTCTTGAAAGGGAAAATACCTTATCTATAGAGAAACAAGGATAGGAATTATATCCAGCTTCTCCTCAGATACCATACAAGCAAGATGAGAGTGGAGTAAAATATTTAAGTGTTGAAAGAAAAAAAAGATTGCCAGCCTAGAATTCTGTATCTTGCAAAATTGCCCTTCAAAAGAAGGACAAATAAAGACTTTCTCCAACCATCCAAAATTGAGGGAAATTTTCACTAGTATAGCTACCTTGCAAGAAACATTAAAAGAAGTTCTTCAAAGAGGAGGGAAAGGATATAGGTCAGAAACCAAACCTACATTAAAAAGGAAGAGAGTTAGAGAAGGAATAAGTGCAGATAACATAAACGTCTGAAACAAACCAGCACACTTCCCTCAAAAAGTTCCCCCAGCCCCAGCCACAGAGCACTCCTTATGTTCCAGTAGCACCCATATCACCATTGTCCCATTGTTGGAATGGCTGCTGTCTGTCTCCCTCAGGCTGTAAGTCAGTGTCCCCAGAGCCAGGCCTGTGAGGTACTCAGTGTCTGATGAATGAACAAATGAATGGCACGGCACCCCAACCAGCAACAGGGTGAGTTGTTAAATAGCACGTCTCTTTATTCGCAGTTCAGCAAGAAGACTCCAGTGCTGACACTGTCGCATGAAGAGCTCACCTGCTGGAGTCTTTCTGCCCAGGTCTGGCCCTTCTTCAGGTCAAGCAGAGAAGGATGTTCTTCTGATACAAGTTGCTGCTGGACCCTGAAGGACTTCCACCTAGGAGGTAGAGAAATGCCCAGGGGACACAGCAGGGAGATGTGGTTGGCCAAGGGGTGGGGCTGCTGATGACTCCCTGTAACCCCACTGTTCTCTGCGTTCCCAGCTCCATCTAGAGAGCAGAAACCCATGGAAGAATAGACAGTGGTTCATCAGGCAGCTGGAATTGAAGCCTGAGTCTGTTTCTTCCAGCTCAGAAGCCCCTGCGAACTGTGTACCCTCCCAGCACTTCCTGTTCTTCACCTCTAGTAATATGAGCAAACAATTGTGGCATTTACCTTGTGCTAGACACCATCACCCCCAAGACAACCCTCTGAAGTAGATACTCTGTTGCAATAAAGAAACTGAGGCACAGTGGCATTATGTAACTTGCCCATGGTGGAGCTGAATTGGAACCCAGCATCTGCTCCCGGGCTTGACTTAAGTTCTGCCTTCTGTATAATGGGCACAAACGATGCCCTCTCTTAAGAATGTTTTTTGGATCAAATGAGAAACCCTGACAAACTACCTTGTGCAGAAGCTTGTATACAGTAAGTGCTCAATAAATGCCGGTACTGCTCTCCAGCAGCCTTCCTGTAAGCATGCTGAGGACGCTGTGCCTAAGTCTCTCCCTTAGCCCCAGGATGGCCAGCACAGCTGTTCACCACAGGCTCAGGGGCTGCATCCTGGAGAGCTCCTGTGGTTGTTTATCCTGCCACTGGCCTTCCACCTCCCAGGGCCTCACAAACAGCCCCTGGGTGACCACTGGGCCAAGCACAAGGAAAGAAACCGTGGGACCCAAAGTCACCTCACAAGTTGGTGGCAGGTCTAAAACCTATACGGCCTGACCCCGACACTACGATCTGTGACTCAAGGTGAGGTCAGCAGACCAGCAGTGACAATGCCCAGAAACTCTGAGAAATGCAAAATGGCAGGCTCCACCACAACCTCCTAAATACGAAAGCCCAGGCCCATGAATGATGCAGAGGCAGTGCTCTCTGACCCCACAAAGTCAGGAAGCCAATCTGAAACTGGACTTCAAGTGCTTCCACAGACTTAAGAGAGGCATTGCGGGAGCCCAAGACAGCCGGCCTGCCTCTCCCCCTGCTGGCCCTGAGTGCAGGCCCTTCCCCAGTAGGGAAAGGCTAAGCCTCTTTACCAAGTTGCCTGCTGCAGTGCCCCTTCCCACTGCCCAGGATAACCATCTTCTCTGCCCAGTTCTTCATCCATCAGCTCTCTCACCTGTAGCTCCTAGCAGTCTGAGCAGGATGGTCTCATACTGAAGTCCTGAGCTGAGACATCTGCAAGATGGGATATGCTGCAGGGGACAGAGGAGAAGGGCCAGGTGGAGGGAGGCTGCCTGATAGCACAGGCTACCCAGACGACGGCACAGGGGTTGGGGTGGGAGGGCAGGCCATGCCTAGGCCGTGGCTGCACTGGGCCTGGGAGCACAGTCATCTGAACAGGCCCTTAGCCTGGCGCCCTTCTGTGCACTGGCAGACACCATGGGAGGCTGGCAAAGCCCTGTCATGTGGAGCACAGAAGATAAGATGCAGCCCTGGGAACCGTGTGCCCCTGCTCTTGATGTTGTTGTACCAGAGAGAGCATTGCTGGGTGTGGGTGGGAAACCCAGCAGTCACCCCCACACTACCTGCCCCCAGTCGGGAACACAAATCAACTAGTCCCAAACGGCTTACCTTCGTCTCACCTGCTCTATTCGATCTCGCATGATGTCCTCTGTCATCTCACTTGGCACTTGGAAGATACGAGTGTGGCTGCAAAAGGCCATTCATACATTGGCATATGGGATCTGAGTTTCTTTTTTAACAGGCATAGAGAACTGCTAGAGTTGGGATCCTGCAAACAATGGCTCTTGCCCCGACACCATGAACTTTTGAGCTGGTCTCTCCCCGCTTCTTGACTCATGAACACAAAGCTTTTTTTTTTTACTAACCAGGTACCCTTGAGCCCCCAGTAATGCTGGACAGGTAGCAGACTGTCCCAGGGAGAGCCAGGGACACAGAGTTGAGTGCCCTTACTAAAGGCAGCAGGCAGTGGTCTCATGAGCCATGGAATTCACCCTTCTTAATTCAGTCTTCTGAATTCCTCTCCTATCGTCAGCTCTTGATGACCTGCATCACCCCACACCCACTGTGGTTCAGAGATGCTTCTAGGAAAGCCTACAGTGAGGAAGTTGTGGGGTCTCCTGGGGAGCCTCTTTGCTTGTTTCATAAAGGGATATACATTTCCTGACTACATACTTACTGAAATAAGAGGGGACGCCAAAACCAGTGGGTTGTGGGGGAAGATAGGCAGAGGCTTTTGGTTTAAAATCTTTGTAGGAAATCCAGAGTGGAAAAATTGTATGTAGATAATTGACTGATTCCTGTAGCCTGTCTCAAAAGCTTAAATCTAGTTTTATTATACAGCCAAGATTTTTAAAATATTGGAAGATGATGTGTGTGTTATCCAAACCAAGGAGCACGATGTCTGCAATTCCATAGCACAACCACATCGGGCACAGAAAAGCCTGGATTATAATCAACAACATTTATGATTTTAGGGGCCTCAGAAGGCTTCCCATCCAAAAAACCTCTTTCCCAGGGAGCTCTCAGCTCCCATCATGTTATTCCTTTTGGTTATGTAATTACTGTGCATTTGAGTCTTCTTAAAAGGCAGATGCCACTAGAAGGGGTAAGCACATGGAAACCATTTCTTGAGAAGTGGAGCCTCCTTGATACAACAGATCAACACCGCTGATGCGGCAGGGAAAGGGAGAAGAGAGGAGGAAGGGGAGAGGTCTCCTTCAGTTTCCCAGAGGACCAGTCTAAGCCCTCAGTCCCTCTCCTGGGAACCGGGGGCTGATGTGCTTCAGAGAGTCCCAGTGAAAACAGGTGCAGGAAAGGAAATAGGAAAGCCTTTGTCTGAAGAGTGATGGCTTCAGGCCAGCTCCCCGGGCCTCGTGGCTCAGCATCTGCAGAGCCAAGAGAGGCAGTGGGGATGACTGTGAGCTGGCAGACACCCGGGAGGCTGGCGAAGCCACCATGACCAAGTGCAGAATTCTAGCCTCGGGCGCTGGGAAGCGTCCACACACCTCGGTTGCAGATGAGAACTTTGGCTTCTGCATTTGAAGAGCTTATTTTCTTTCAGCTCTTTAAAGTGCAGCCACTTCTGAGCAACTCAAGTGCAAAAATAACAGAAGTCTGAAATGTATTCAGAAGCATTTAAGAAATGGAGTGCAAGCCCAGTTTTCCAACCCCTCAAGTCATTTAAAAATGTAGAAATGAGCTGGGCTTTCAAGATAGCAAGAATATTCCCTTAAGACCCCAAAGCAAGGCTGAGAAATTTGTCAGCCAAAGACGACACCTCTAGAGAAGAGCATCTGTGGGCTCGTGAGAGAGGGGCTTGCGTATCTCTCCCTCTCCCTCCTTCACCCAGGGCAAATGGGACGCCTTACCTCCATCTTATGAACTGGATTCGTGTTCTCTCCTCTAGGACCTCTTGGCTCTGGTTTGCCGACATATCAGACTTAGAGAGGTGGTGCTTCACCTGGGAAATCCAGCGGGTCCATGTGGTTCCTGCCCAGTGTGGCCCCCAACTGGGCTGGCACAGAGCCCAGACGAGTGCCTCACCCTTGCCCAGAATCATTTACAGTGCACCTCCTGCCTCTCCCCTCTCCCTCACCCCCACTCCCATGCAACGTCTCACACTCTCAGTTACCACATCTCTGGTCACATGGATGTCCTGGCCATGGGTGGGAGGGGAGTCCGTGGACATCTTCTCCCTAATGCTCTGGGAAGGGTAGTTGAGGGACAGTTTTTCCTTTATGCCCTGAGAAGCCTCTTCTTCTGTCTGAAAGGTGAGGAATTCCCTCTGAAAACGTCACTCTGCCTCCAACCCTGGGTCTTCTTCTCCTCTTCTTTCCCTTTTATTCATTTTCCATCACACTCACACACCACATATCCACACACATACACTCCTCACCTTGCTGTTCCTGCAATAAGCTTCTTTCCTGTGAAGTCCTTGGAACTCCCTAAGTACCTGGCCCTATCCCAAGGTATTCCTGAGACACCCTTGAGCTGGGAAGGATGCAGCTGAAACCCTTAAGCCAGGATGCTTGAGAAGCAGGACGGCATTAGTGGTGGTGCTAACACGTTTCCTACCAGGACACAAGCCACAGTGTCCTCCAGGATATGTGAAGAAATTAGACTCAAATCTAGGAAGGGTGTCTGGCAATGAACTTGAGTTCCAGTTCCGTGAATAAGGAAATCCAGATCCCCACATCCACTGAGACCAGCTCTCTAGGATTTTGGATACCCTGAGTCATAAAGAAATCTTACTTACTTTTTTCAACCAATGCTGTAGTACAGACACAGCCTCGCTTTCCACAACGTCAATGTCCTGGAACAAATTAGCGAGTTGGTTACCTCAGAAAACCTAGAATCCCAGCTCCTCCCACCCACCCTCCACAACTGTTACTCAAAGTTATTTGTAATAGCTCTCTGAAGTGCAGCAGGGTCCCAGAGGTGGAGAAGATACATGAGAAATTATTCCATATGGCTACCACCAAGCTGCTTACCGAACTGGTTATTGGTAGGAAGGGAAGCCCTACACCTTTCCGAGCAAGAATATACACAATCCATGTTGTAATTATCATCTTTGAATGTATACCAGGGCCCCTTGTTGGCTCCCTCCTTCCATTGAAGCTGCCTGAGAACTCCTATGGGACAGGAAAGTCATTGAAAGGAGGTGTCCACCTGATTGGTTGACCCATGATGATGTGACAATGGCCTCCCTTTGAAAATGAGGTATGTGAGTATAAATGCAGTTGCCAAGAGCCCCTGCATTTCGGGCTCTGGGTGCACTGCTTATGAGTTACCCTGCTTCAAGGAGCAGAACCAATGAATAAAAGATTGCTGTCTAACACCACTGGCTCACCCTTGAATTCTTTCCTTGGGAAAGCACTAATTTGGGAGCTCACCTCAAGGCAGGAGGATAGGGTCTGGAGGCAGGAAACCTAAGGCTGATTCACACTGACTTCCTAGAGCTAAATCAAAAGGAAAACCCCAACTTTCCATGCCCAAGTAACAAAAGAACCAGGGCCTACTCCCTTGGCAACCCTCTCCTTTTCTGCATGGCAGATGAAAAACTGAAAGTACCTCTGATTGGTCCCCTTCCACAACCAATCAAGCTGGTTGTGGGCCAGGTCTTCATTTGCATAGAGTTATAACTTTATAACTTCACTTCAGCCTCTGATTGGTCACTTTCCTCAACCAATCAGACTGATCATGAGCCACTACTTCATTTACATAAGGTATATACCAAGTAACCAATGGGAAACCCCTAGAGGTTATTTAAACTCCAGAAAATTCTGTAACCAGTCTGCTGCCACCCTGTGGAGTGTACTTCTATTTTCATTAAATCTCTGCCTTTGTTGCTTCATTCTTTCCTTGCTTTGTTTGTGTGTTTTGTCCATTTCTTTGTTCAAGACAACAAGAACCTGAACACCCTCCACCAGTAACAACCTGTCCTGCAACAACTTGTTATGTGCTCTTGACCTAATCATTAGTCCCTCTGGTCTGCGTTTCTTTGCCTTATACTGAAAGGGATAAAGTTGTGTCTCTAGTTTTCTTCTAACTCTAATATTCCATAAGTTTTCCCATGTTTATTCTTCTCAGAACTATAGAAAACCTTTTATCACTTTCTCCAATTCCCCGATACAGCCACTACACCTCTTCGCTCTCAACAATTCGCCTCAATTTTATATCATCCCTGGCATAGTCAGAATAGGCTAGGCTCTGCTGAGGACTGAGGCAACAAACCAATCTCCAAATCAAAAATGTTTATTTCTCACTCTCAAAAGCTCTGGCAAAAGTTGGGTAATTTCAGGGCAATTGTATGCCATGTGGAGACTCACAGGTCCACACTCAGAGGATGTGAGCTCCATGACTGCCAAAGCAGGGAAGAGAGCACAGAGAGGAATCAGGTCAGTGTTCGACATTTCAGCTCAGAGGCTCCTACTTAGAGCCTTTGATCTAGAACTAGTCCTATGGCCCCAACCTAACTCCAAGGAAGACTGGAAATTGTAAAACAGCAGATGAAATTAATTGTCAACATCTCTGTTTCTGTGGCTATCCTCCAAAATTTATGTTTTCATCCTTATTGATGTAATTTTATTTTTGACTATTTAAAATATTAATGTGATTCAGAAATCAAAACTACATGAACAGATATATTCAAGGACATTCCATCTCTTCCCCTATACCTTCAACCTTGTTCTAACTCACTTCAGAAGTAAAATTTTCATTAGTTTCTAGACTACACGTCCTGTGTTTATGTTGTCAAAATGAAGCTCATACATAAATCTATTTGCTTTTTGATTACAATGTTATAAAATGGATACAGTAAAATGTACAAATATGTGTACAGCTGAGAAAAACTTTTACACACAAACACACACCCACACACTTACTTGCCCAGATCAAGACAGAAAACATTTTTAGTAGGACATTTGTATTATATTTGATTTGATGCTGTTTAAAATCATGCTGCTCTGAACATTTTTATACTGTGCCTATCTTTTGCTTGACATAAGCACTAAATCTTCTGAGTATATACCAAGGATTAGAGTTGCTAGGTCATAGACTTTACATATGTGTAGCATTCATATATACCAAGAAGTACTGCAAAGGGGTTGTATTAATCTACCGCCCATAAGCGATGTATGAAAGTGATAGTTACTCCATGTTTTTTCCAACACTTAGTATTGTCACTCCTTCAAATTTAGCCAGTCTAGTAGAGGTGTAGTGGTAACTAATAATACTTTAATTTTCATTTAACTGATTATCAGTGGCATTATGTATGTTTTTATTTGCCTATTGATCACTTTGGGTATTCTTTTTTGTGAAGTGCCTCCTCAAGCTTTGTGCCCTTTCATTGAATTGTTGGTCTTTTTTCTTATTGATTTGTAGATTTTTTAATGCATTGTAAATAGTAGTCATTTATCAAATATATGTTTTGCAACTGTTTTATCTCAACTTATGACTTGCCTTTTCACTCTTTGAGTACTGTCTTTTGAGGAACAGAAACTCTTAATTTTTAAAGTCAATTTTATTGTGATATATTTAAATAATATAAAATTTACCCATCATAATGTATAATTAAATAATTTTAGTGGATTCAGAGAATTGTGCAACCATCACAATACAAATATAGAACATATCCATCACCCCAAAAATGTTTGTCATGCCCATTTGCAGGCAACCTCAGCTTCTATTCTCAGTCCCACCAATCTGCTTTCTATCTCTAGAGATGTGCCTTTTCTGGACATTTCATCCATATGGAACTATACCATATTATCTCTGGCTTATTTCACCAAGCATGTTTGGGAGGGTCATTTACATATCTTGTAGCATGTGTCAGTAATTCACTCCTTTTTATTATGGGGTAGTATTCCACTGCATGGACATACCACAATGTGTTTGTCCATTCACCAATTGAGGTACCTTAAATGGTGTCCATTTGGGGTTTACTATGAATAACACTGTGATGAACATGTTGGTGGTGGTGTTTAATTTTTTAATTGTATTTTTCCATAAGTTATTGGGGTACAGGTGGTGTTTGGTTACATGAGTAAGTTCTTTAGTGATGACTTCTGAGATTTTGGTGCACCCATCACCCGAGCAGTGTACGCGGCACCATATTTGTAGTCTTTTATCCCTCGCCCCCTCCCACCTTTCCCCCCAAGTCCCCAGAGTCCATTGTATTATTCTTATGCCTTTGCATCCTCATAGCTTAGCTCCCACATATCAGCAAGAACATGCAATGTTTGGTTTTTCATTCCTGAGTTACTTCTCTTAGAATAATAGTCTCCAATCTCATCCAGTTCACTGCAAATGCTATTAATTCATTCCTTTTATGGCTGAGTATTATTCCATCGTGTATATATACCACAGTTTCTTTATCCACCCATTGATTGATGTGCATTTGGGTTGCTTCCACGATTTTGCAGTTGTGAATTGTGCTTCTATAAATATGCATGTGCAAGTATCTTTTTTGAATAATGACTTTTTTCCTCTGGGTAGGTACCCAGTAGTGGGATTGCTGGATCAAATGGTAGTTCCACTTTTAGTTCTTTAAGGAATCTCCACACTGTTTTCCATAGTGGCTGTGCTAGTTTACATTCCCACCAGCAGTGTAGAAGTGCTCCCTGATCACTGCATGCATGCCAACATCTATTGTTTTTTGATTTTTTGATTCTGGCCATTCTTGCAGGAGTAAGGTGGTATTGAATTGTGGTTTTGATTTGTATTTCCATGAGCATTAGTGATGTTGAGCATTTTTTCATATATTTGTGGGCCATTTGTGTGTCTTCTTTTGAGAATTGTCTATTCATGTCCTTAGCCCACTTTTTGATGGGATTGTTTGAGTTTGTTGTAGATTCTGGATATTAGTCCTTTGTCAGATGTATAGATTGTGAAGATTTTTCTCCCATTCTGTGGGTTGTCTGTTTATTCTGCTGACTGTTCCTTTTGTCCTGCAAAAGCACTTTCATTTAATTAGATCCCAGCTATTTATCTTTGTTTTTATTGCATTTGCTTTTGGGTTCTTGGTCATGAAATCCTTGCCTAAGCCAATATCTAGAAGGGTTTTTCCAATGTTATCTTCTAGAATTTTTATAGTTTCAGGTCTTAGATTTAAGTCCTTAATCCATCTTGAGTTGAGTTTTGTATAAGGTGAGAGATGAGGATCCAATTTCATTCTCCTACATGTGGCTAGCCAATTATCCCAGTGCCATTTGTTGAAAAGGGTATCCTTTCCCCACTTTATGTTTTTGGTTGCTTTGTCAAAGATCAGTTGGCTGTAAGTATTTGGGTTTATTTCTGGGTTCCCTATTCTGTTCCATTGGCCTATGTGCCTATTTTTATACCAGTACCACACTGGTTTTGGTGACTGTGGCCTTACTGTATAGTTTGAAATCAGGTAGTGTGATTCCTCCAGATTTGTTCTTTTTACTTAGTCTTGCTTTGGCTATGTGGGCTCTTTTTTGGTTCCATATGAATTTTAGAATTGTTTTTTCTAACTCTGTGAAGAATGATTGCAGTATTTTAATGGAGATTTCATTGAATTCATAGATTGCTTTTGGCAGCATGGTCATTTTTCACAATATTGATTCTACTCATCTATGAGCATGGATGTATTTTCATTTGTAGGCGTCATCTATGATGTCTTTCAGCAGCGTTTTGTAGTTTTCCTTGTAGAGGTCTTTTGACTCCTTGGTTAGGTATATTCCTAAGTATTTTATTTTTTTGCAACTATTGTAAAAGGGGTTGAGTTCTTGATTTGATTCTCCACTTAGTCACTGTTGGTGTATAGAAGACCTACTGATTTGTGTACATTAATTTTGTATCTGGAAACTTTGCTAAATTCTTTTATCAGTTCTAGGAGCTTTCTGGAAGAGTCCTTAGGGTTTTCAAGGTAAACGGTCATATTATCAGCAAACAGGGACAGTTTGACTTCCTCTTTACCGATCTGGATGCCCTTTATTTCTTTCTCTTATCCGATTGCTCTTGCTAGGATATCCAGTACTATGTTGAAGAGGAGTGGTGAGAGTGGGCATCCTTGTCTTGTTCCCATTCTCAGAGGGAATGCTTTCAACTTTTCCCCATTCAGTATTAAATTGACTGTGGGTTTGTCATAGATGGCTTTTATTACATTAGGGTATGTCCTTTGGATGCTTATTTTGCTGAGGATTTTAATCATAAAGGGATGCTGGATTTTGTCAAATGCTTTTTCTGCATCTATTGAGATGATCATATGATTTTGTTTTAGTTCTGTTTATGTGGTGGATCACATGTATTGACTTGCATATGTGAAACCATCCCTGCATCCCTGGTATGAAACCCAGTTGATCATGGTGGATTATCTTTTTGATATGCTGTTGGATTTTGTTAGCTAGTACTTTGTTAAGGATTTTAGCATCTATGTTCATCAAGGGTATCAGTGTGTAGTTTTCTTTTTTGGTTGTGTCCTTTCCTTGTTTTGGTATTAGGGTGATATTGGCTTCATAGAATGAATTAGGGAGGGGTCTTTCTTTCTCTATCTTATAGAACAGTGTCAAAAGGATTGGTACCAGTTCTTTTTTGAATGTCTGGTAGAATTCTGCTGTGACTCCATCTGGTCCTGGACTGTTTTTTTGGTAATTTTTTAATTACCGTTTCGATCTTGCTGCTTGTTATTGGTCTGTTCAGGTTATCTAATTCTTCCTGATTTAAGCTATGAGGGTTATATTTTTCCAGGAATTTATCCATCTCTTCTAGGTTTTCTAGTTTATCTGCATAAAGGTGTTCATGGTAGCCTTAAATGATCTTTTGTATTTCAGTGGTGTCAGTTGTAATATTTCCTGTTTCGTTTCTTAGTGAGGTTATTTGGATTTTCTCTCTTCTTTTCTTGGTTAATCTTGTTTTGTCTAAGAAAAGAAGAGAGAAAATCCAAATGGTCTATAAATTTTATCTATCTTTTCAAAGATAAATCCAAATGATCTATCAATTTTATTTATGTTTTCAAAAATAAATAAATTGTATTTATCTTTTCAAAGAATCAGCTTTTGTTTCATTTATCTTTTGTATTTTTTTCTTTGTTTGTTTCAATTTCATTTAGTTCTGCTCTGATCTTGGTTATTTCCTTTCTTCTGCTGTATTTGGGTTTGGTTTGTTCTTGTTTCTCTAGCTCCTTGAGGTATGACCTTAGATTGTCTATTGTGCACTTTCAGACTTTTTGATGTAGGCGTTTAGGACCATGAACTTTCCTCTTAGCACTGCCTCGGCTGTATCCCAGAGGTTTGGATAGGTTGTGTCATTATTGTCATTCAATTTGAAGACATTTTTAATTTCCATCTTGAATTCGTTTTTGACCCAATGCTCATTCAGAAGGAGGTTATTTAATTTCCTTATATTTGCATGGTTCTGAGGGTTCCTTTTGGAGTTGATTTCCAGATTTATTCCACTGTGATCTCAGAGAGTGCTTGATATAATTTCAATTTTCTTAAAATTATTGAGGCTCATTTTATGGCCTATCATATGGCCGATCTTGGAGAAAGTTCCATGCACTGTTGAATAGAATGTGTATTCTACAGTTGCTGGATGAAATATTCTGTATATATCTGTTAAGTTCATTTGTTCCAAGGTATAGCTTAAATCCATTGTTTCTTCATTGATTTTCTGTCTTGATGACCTGTCTAGTGCTGTCAGTGGAGTATTGAAGTCCCCCACTATTATTGTGCTGCTGTCTATCTCATTTGTTAGGTCTATTAGTAATCACTTTATAAATTTGGGAGCTCCAGTGTTAGGTGCATATATGTTTAGGGGTGTAATATTTTCCTGTTGGACAAGGCCTTTTACCATTAAATAATGTCCCTCTTTGTCTCTTTTAACTCTATTGCTTTAAAGTTTGTTCTGTCTGATACAGATACTCCTGCTCGCTTTTGGTGTCCGTTTGCATGAAATGCCTTCTTCCACCCCTTTACTTTAAGTTTATGTGAGTCCTTATGTGTTAGGTGAGTCTCCTGAAGGCAGCAGATGGTTGGTGAGTTCTTATCCATTCTGTGGTTCTGTATCTTTAAGTGGAGCATTTAGGCCATTCACATTACATTCAAAGTTAGTATTGAAACGTGAGGTACCGGGGCATTCATCATGCTCTTTGTTGCCTGTGTGCTTTGCTTTGTTTTTTGCATTTTGTTTTTGCTTTTTAACTTGCATTTTGTTTTATAGGTTCTGTGTGATTTATGCTTTAAAGAGGTTCTGTTTTGATGTGTTTCCAGGATTTGTTTAAAGATTTAGAGCTGCTTTAGCAGTTCTTGTAGTGGTGGCTTGGTAATGGAGAATTCTCTGAGCATTTGTTTATCTAAAAATGACTGTATCTTTCCTTCAAATATGATGTTTAGTTTTGCTAGATACAAAATTCTTGGCTAATAATTGTTTAGTTTGAGGAAACTGAAAATAGGGGCCCAAATTTCTTCTAGCTTACAGGGTTTCTGCTGAGAAATCTGCTGTTAATCTGATAGGTTTTCCTTTATAGGTTACCTGGTGCTTCTGTCTCATAGCTCTTAGGATTCTTTTCTTCGTCTTAACTTTGGATAACCTGATGACAGTGTGCCCAGGCAAAGATCTTTTTACAGTGAATTTCCCAGGTGTTCTTTGTGCTTCTTTCCTTATTTATTTATTTTTGAGAAGGAGTGTCACTCTGTCATCCAGGATAGAGGGCAGTGGCATGGTCTCAGCTCACTGCAACCACCACCTCCCAGGTTCAAGCAATTCGGCTGCCTCAGCCTTCCAAGTAGTTGGGATTACAGGTGCTGTGGGGATGGGGGTGAGATTCCCAGGTAACTGGAGTTGTGTACTTAGGAGGATTATGGCTGCCTCTGCTGAGTCATGCAGGTTGTCCAGGAAGTGGGGCAAAGCCAGCAGTCACAGGTCTCACCCAGCTCCCACAGAATCCGAAGGACTAGTCTCACGCCCTCTGTGTCCTCTGCAACAGCCCTCAGTCTTTTTCCAGTCGGAGGGTGATACGGCTTGAAAACTTGCCTGAGGCTTTAAGCCTCCCAGCTGTGAAAGAAAAGGGCTTTAGTTTAGTTTAGAAAGGAAAGGTGGTCCTCTGGCCACCCTCCTGAATGATCCCTGTGGTGCCAGGCGGGAATGAGCTGCTTGGGGACCCAGCGAGCTCCCAGGGCCTTCCTGCTGCTTTCTCTACCGCTGTATTTCGCTCGGCTCGGCTCTCTAACTTGACTCAGCTCCAGGTAACGTCAGAAACCTCTCCCATAAACAGTCCTTCAGCTTCTCAGTGGGGTGTGTGTTCAGTGTGTTTCCCACTTCCACCAGTCGGGGCACTCACGGTATTTGGGACGTCTCCCGGGTCCCGCAGGAGAAGTCCATTTGCTTCAGAGGGTCTGTGGGTCCTCTCAGGACAGCTTGTTTGTTCTTGCAGTCAATCTGGAGCTAAAATTCGTAATGCTAGCCCCCACATGCTACTCTGTCTGGAAATACAATTTAGTCCTCCTCCCATCCACCATGATCTGTGATGAACATTTGAAAAAATATTATGTGGAATGGAAATATATTTTGTTTCTCTTAGGTAACTTCCTGGGACTGGATTGATAACTTTATGCTTAACATGTTTTACTTTTTCTTAACAGCTTTATTGAGACATAATTCACATTCCATAAAATTCACCCATTTAAAATATACAATTCAGTAGTTTTCAGTATATTCACTGGATGGATGTAGAACCATCACCTCGACCTAATTTTAGAATATTTTTATCACTCCAAAAACGAAACCCCGTACCCATTAGTAGTCAACCCTTATTTTCCCCCAACCCTCTCTCTCAGCATTAGGCCACCACCAATCTACTTTGTCTCTATAGACTCGCTTATTCTGGACATTTCATGTGAATAGAATCATACAATATCTGGTCTTTCGTAACTGAAGATAACATTTTTGCGGGTCATCCACATTATAGCAGATATCAGCAATTAATTCCTTGTGTAGTATTCCATTATATGAATGTGTCACGTTTTGTTTATCCATTCATCAGCTGATGGACATTCGGATTGTCTCTATGTTTTGGTATGAATAACGCTACTATGAACATTTGTGTACAGGTTTTTGTATGGACATATGTTTTCATTCTCTTGGGTTTATATCTAGCAGTAGAATTCCCAGGTCATATGGTAACCCTGTGTTTAACATTTTGAGGTACTGTCAAAATGTTTTTTAAATGCCTGAATCATTTTACTTTCCCATCATCAATGTGTGAGGGTTTTGATCTCTCCACATCCTCGCCAGCATTATTACCTGTCATTTTGATTTTAGCCATCCTAGTGAGTGTGAAGTGGTATCTTATTGTGGTTTTGATTTGTCTCTCTCTAATGACTAATGATGCTGAGTATCTTTTCATGTGATTATTAGTCATTTGTATCTCTTCTTTGGATAAATATATACTTAAGTCCTTTTTCATTTTATAATCGATTATTTATCTTTTATTGTAGAGTTGTTAGAATTTTTATGTATCCCTTGTACAAGTGTCTTATCAGATATACGATTACAGATAGTTTCTCCCATGCTGTGGGTTGCCTTTTCACTTTCTTCATGATGTAATTTTAAGCACAGAAGTTTTGATTTTTTTATGAAGCCCAATTTATCTCTTTTTATTTTTGTTTCTTATGCTTTTGGTTTCAAATCTAAGAAACCATTGCCCACCCTGTGACCATAAAGATTTAATCCTATGTTTCTTCGAAGAGTTTAATAGTTGTAGCATTTGTGTTTATGTCTACGATTCATTTTTAGTTAATTATTATCGATAGTGTGAGGTAGAGGACCCAACTTCATTCTTTTGCATGTGGATATCCAGTTGTCCCCACACCATTTATTAGAAAGAATATTCTTTCTCCATTGAATTGTCTAGTCATCCTTGTCAAAAATCAGTTTATTATAAATGTAAGAGTTTACTTCTGGACTTTCAATTAACCATTGTGTCTATCCTTATGCCAGTATCACACTGTCTTGATTATTGTAGCTTTGTAGTATGCTTTAACATACCACAAAGTTTGAGTTCTCCAACTTTGTTTTTTTTTTCAAGATTGTTTTAGCTATTGTGGGATCCTTGAATTTCCATATGAATTTTAGAATATAAAAAAAGTCTGCTGGCATTTTAATAGGGATTTATTCATCAATTTGGGGAGTATTGCCCTTTTGACAATATTAAATCTTCCATCCATGGACATTTATTTCTATTTATTTAGATCCGAAATTTCTTACAACAACGTTTTATCATTTTCAGTGTGCAAGTCTCGCACTTCATTTGTTATTATTCTTAGGAATTTATCTTTTTAGTGCTAGTTTAAGTGGAATTTTTTTCTTAATTTCATTTTGGGTTTTTTGTTGCTAGTGTATAGAAGTATAGTGGATTTTTGAATAATAATCTTGTATCCCACAACTTTGCTGAACTCATTTCTTGTAAAAGTTTTTTAGTGAATTCCTTAAAATTTTTTATATACAAGATCAGGTCATCTGCAAATAATTTTCCTTCTTCCTTTCCAATCTGAATGCCTTTCATTTATTTTTCTTGCCTAATTGTCCTGGCTGTATATTATTAAATAGAACTGAAGAGTGCAAACATCTTTTTCTTGCTCCTGATTTTAGGAGAAAAGTATGGTCTTTCACCATTAAGGATAGTATTAGTTGAGAATTTTTTCATAGATGCTTTTATCAGGTTTATAAAGTTCACTTTTATTCGCACTTTTGGAGTGTTTTAGTAATCAAAAGCATTGGACTTTGTCCAATGCTTTTCTGCATTTATTGAGGTGAACCATGTGGTTGTGGCTTTTACTCTATTAATACTGTGTACTACATAATTTTTTGATTTTCAAATATTAAACCCACTTGGTAATAAAGTACAATCCTTTTTATATGTGCTGAATTCAGTTTGCTATTATTTGTTGAGAATATTTCCATCTGTAAGAGATATTGGGCAATAATTTATTTTCTTGTGATGTCCTTGTCCAGTTTTGGTATCAGGGTTTTGTACCATTCAATTCTTCTTGATTTTTTAAACCTCATAGAATGAGTTGGAATATTTTGTTTTTTCTTCTGTTTTTTGGAAGAGTCTGTAAAACGATGAGTAGTAGTTCCTCTTTAAATATTTGATATACATTTAACTTTTTAAGAAATGTCAAGCTTTTTTCCATAACATTTTACATTTTTATCAGCACGTTATGAAGGCTGAAGTTTCTTCAGATCCTCACAACATATGTTTTTATCATAGATATTCTAGTTGGGGTGTAAAGAGGCGTATCATCTGCCTTAACTTGCATTTTTCTGATAGCTTATAATATTGATAATCTGTTTATATTACATTGGATAGCTAATAAACTACATATTAGATATTACACCAACATATATATAACTTGTATGTATGTTTTTTATATATCTAAATCTTTATATACATATAACATATATAAAGATTTCTATATGTTTATATATAAAGATTTTGATATATATGATATATATTAGATAGCTAATAAACTATTAGATATATAGATGTTAGCTATTACACCAACATATATATAACTTATGTATGTTTTATATATATCTAAATCTTTATGTACATATAACATATATGAAGATTTTTATATATCATTGTATGTAAGGATTTTGATATATATGATATATACACACACATAAAACATATGTTATATATATGAAAGTTGATATAATATTCAATATTTATTTTTTAAAAAAATTAAGTTG